>NC_140993.1:157347648-157731279 GCF_052327205.1 Somniosus microcephalus | reverse complement strand
CCTCGATCTATACAAGAGCAGATTGATGACAATGCCGCAACTGCATCTTGTCATTCACCGCCAGAACAATCTCATGAAGACACATCAGACTTACCCGTGTTGAGAAGATCCACATGTGAAGTAAAAGAGCCTGATAGACTTAATCTTTGAGTACAATGTAAAGCTTTGAAAATGTGTTGACTGTTTTGAAAATGTTTATGTTTATAGAGCACTAACAAAAGTGTTGCTGATATTGTCTTTGTTGTTTTCTTGAAAGTTGATTGATATTGATTTTGTTAAACCTCAAAGAAAGGAGGATGTAGTGATCAATAACATGTCATTCTGTGGTGGACACTAGGTGGAGCAGTAGAGCTGTATATAGCTGTATGTATAAGACTACACTACCCAGCTATACATTATATTAAGACTACATTACGCATGAGGCTAGGCTACCCACAAGGCAGCAGTCAAGATGGAAGCCTCTACAAGATGCTGTACAAGTCCACATGTGCTCAATAAAAGTAACTAGCAAAAGCTAGCTGTGTTCAAAATAAGGATGTCTAGTTATTAATGAACATAACATTCCCTCTCTCTCTCTCCCCCCTCCCTCCCCCTCTCTCTCTCCCCCCTCCTTCCCCCTCTCTCTCTCCCCCTCCTCCCCCTCTCTCTCTCCCCCTCCCTCCCCCTCTCTCCCCCCTCCCTCCCCCTCTCTCCCCCTCCCTCCCCCTCTCTCCCCCTTTCTCTCCCCCTCCCTCCCCCTCTCTCTCTGCCTCTCCCTCCCCCTCTTTCTCTGCCCCTTCCCTCACCTTCTCTCTCTCCCCCTCCCTCCCCCCTCCCCCCTCTCTCTCCCCCTCTTTCTCTGCCCCCTCCCTCCCCCTCTTTCTCTGCCCCCTCCTCCCCCTCTCTCCCCCTCTCTCTCTGCCCCCTCCCTCCCCCTCTCTCTCTACCCCCCTCCCTCCCCTTCCCTCCCACTCTCTCTCTCTGCCCCTCCTCCCCCCTCTCTCTCTCTGCCCCCTCCCTCCCCTCTCTCTCTCTCCCCCTCTCTCTCTCCCCCCTCTCTCTCTCTCCCCCCTCTCTCTCTCCCCCCAGTCGCTCTCTCTCTTCCCCCCAGTCGCTCTCTCTCTTCCCCCCCGTCGCTCTCTCTCTTCCCCCCAGTCGCTCTCTCTCTTCCCCCCAGTCGCTCTCTCTCTTCCCCCCAGTCGCTCTCTCTCTTCCCCCCAGTCGCGCTCTCTCTCTCTTCCAACAACATGCCCTCAAAAAATCCTCGGCGCCGCCAGGCACTCCAGCTAGTGTTTAATAAAGTTTTATTAAGCTTCACCGTTTAAGTTTCTATATAATAATCTTCTTCCATCCATATATATATAAAGCGGTATGTCTCTCTGTCTGTCTCTCTGTCTTCTTCTATCTATCTATATATATATATAAAGCGGTATGTCTCTCTGTCTATCTCTCTGTATGTATGTCTGTCTCTCTGTCTCTCTGTCTGTCTCTCTGTCTTTCCGTCTGTCCGGCTATACAATCAAAAGTTATAGAGCGTACCTACACATATGTTATATCAAAAGAAAGCTTATCATTAGGGGACTCTCATAGGTGTATTTACTTTTTGGTTGGACAAAAATTGTGCCGACGGTATACAAAAAAAATTTCAAAATTCCGCTCATTATCTGTTCATTAGCATCGAGTGACGTGAAGGTTGACCAATCGTACAGTCGAGCGACCCGACAGTTGACCAATCGCTGCGTCACGGGGGTGGGTTCATTGTGTGTGTGGGCGGGCCATCCTAGAGTTGAGTGACGTGACGATTGACCAATCCTACACTTCAGTGACCTGATGGTTGACCAATCGGTGCGTGTGTGGGCGGGCCTAATCATTCTCAACTGAGGTGATTATCAGCCATCTTGATTCTTAACTATTCATTTCTTTTTCCCATCGGGGTTTTATCTTTTAAAAAAAATACAAACATTTCGGCCATTTCCTCCACACTTGCATTGGAAATCAACTTTTTTTTTAAAACCCAGGGAGCGCTTTCCGACAAAGACGTCACGGTTTTCATTTGGAGGCAGACGGGGTGGGGGGGGAGGAGAACGTTTAATGGATTTTTCCCCGCTTTCATTACCGACTTTTAAAAATTTTACTTCAGTTTTTTCCTAAAAATATAAATAAACTCTCTGTTCATAGCTCCTTACTTCTCTCGGGGTTTTATCTTTTTTAAAAAATTAAAACATTTTGGCTCCTTCTCCTCACGTCACCTAGCAACAGTAACCAGGGAAGCCTCAGTCCAACGTGACAAGGAACGACTACAACTACCAGCATGCTGTGTGCGTGCTGCACATGCGCATTCAGGGTGTAACTGGGCGTGCTCTGACTCACTCGCTCCCTCCCTCCAGTCCCGGGCGGCGTCTCAAGCGCGAGACACAGAGCACGTTAGCGCAGGCCCAGCCACAATTGGCGGTCTTCAAGCCTGCTCGGGGGGCGCTGGTGCTCGGGAGGGGAGGGGGGAGGGGGGAGGGAGGAGGGAGGGAGGGAGGAGGGGAGGGGAGGGGGGGCGCCGGGGCTCGGGAAGGCGGGGGTATGCACCGGGGCTCGGGAGGGCGGGGGGGGTGCTGGGGCTTGGGAGGGCGGGGGGCGGGGCTCGGGAGGGGGGAAGGGTTACCCCGGCAACCGGGCCCGGCCGTCTCTCACAGCCTCAAGTCGGCACACGCCCGTTCCCGGGGCTTGGCTCCATTTGCGACCGCGGGCCACTCGCCCGCTCTCTCTCCTTTCCTCTGTCGCTCCTCTCCTCTGTCTCTCTCTCCTCCCCCCCTTCCCTTCTGGTGATCAAAAAATTATTAATTGCTTCATCACAAACCAAAATGGCTCAACGGACCAGGGGATGAACACCCAGGGTCTCAGACGCAGCCCTCAAGGCCTTTGTGCTGAGTGTGAACACTCGAAGAGAGGTCCCATACCCACAGGGGCCAGGAGGCCCCTCCAGAAACACTATAAGAAGGATGTGGGACCAGATCACCAATGCGATCACGTCCAGCTGTGTCGCACCCTAGGACGTGGCTCCAGTGCCATAAGAAGTTAAATGGCCTCACACAAGTAGTCAAGTGAATTCATCTTCAAGAGCCGTCTCCTACCAACTGCAGCACTAGCCTCACACACTGCTCAATGCACCACACCTCCCATCACTCACCTACCAACAATCTCCAAAAAAAAGGGGCCTAGCCCACATTCCTAGCTTCACCTTACCTGCACATACAGGTACAAGGCTCGCACGCACATCTAAACTAAAAAGGGGGGAGGCGTCAGGTGAGGGGAAATTTAGAAATCTAAAGAGAAAAGTCAAGGCAATGGAGCAGTGTAGCAATTTGGGTAAAGATAATTAGAGTATGACAGGAAAGGACAGGGAGTTTAATGGTAAAAGTGCATCAGCGAATAAGGCGAAAGCAGGGAATAGTGGTAAAAAGATAAAATTAACGGCTCTTTATCTGAATGCATGAAGCATTTGTAACAAGATAGATGAATTAATGGCTCAAATAAAGATAAATAGCTTTGATCTAATAGCCATTACAGAGACATGGTTGCAAGGTGACCAAAGTTAGGAACTAAATATTACAGGGTACTTGAAGTTTTGAAAAGACAGGCAGAATGGAAAAGGAGTGGGTGTAGCCCTGATAATAAAGGATGACATAAGGACATGAGTGAGAAAGGATCTTGGTTCAGAAGGTAGCAAATGTAACTCCACTATTTAAGAAAGGAGGGAGAGAGAAAACTGGGAACTACAGATCAGTTAGCCTGACATCAGTAGTAGGGAAAATACTAGAATCTATTATTAAGGACGTGGTAACAGGGCACTTTGAAAATAATAATAGGATTGGGCAGAGTCAACACAGATTTATGAAAGGGAAATCATGTTTGACAAATCTGTTAGAGTTTTTTGTAACTAGCAGAATAGATAAGGGAACCAGATGAATGAGAGGTGACCTCATTGAAACATACAAAATTCTTACATGGTTTGACAGGGTAGATGCAGGGAGGATGTTTCCCCTGGCTGGGGAGACTAGAACCAAGGGTCACAGTCTCAGAATGAGGGGTCGGCCATTTAGGACTGAGATGAGGAGAAATTTATTCACTCAGAGGGTGGTGAATCTTTGGAATTCTCTACCCCAGAGGGCTGTGGAGGCTCAGTTGTTGAGTATATTCAGGACAGAGATTGATAGATTTTTGGATATTAAGGGAATCAAGGGATATGGGGAGAGTGCAGGAAACTGGAGTTGAGATAGAAGATCAGCCATGATCTTACTGAATGGTGGAGCAGGCTCGAGGGGCTGAATGGCCTACTCCTGCTCCTATTTGTTATGTTCTTATGTTCTTAAGATCTGGAAGTAGAATCAATATGGGTGGAGATAAGAAATACAGGAAACTTTGGTTTATCTGGAGGTTAACTGTCCGGAATGCTCGATCCACCGGCAAAAATCAGGAGCCGTTTTGTTAGTTTTTTTTTCTTCTCGTTGCCTTTTTTTTCACCAGTCAGGCTCTGCAAGGTCTCGCTGAAGCTGTTGCTAAGCTACAGAGACACTTGCGAGGTACGGCCGACTGTTTAGAAGCACAGGGTTTGTTGCCAGATACGGAGCTCTCCGTATGTTTTAACATTAGTGCTGGTTTGTCCGGCAGTTTTGATGGGACGGCAACAGCTCGGTCCCGTCGGTGCTGGATATCACAAAGTTTCCTGTAACAAGGGGTCGAAAACACTGGTGGGAGTAGTTTATAGGTTCCCAAACAGTAGCTATACCATTGGACAGAGTATTAATCAAGAAATAATAGGAGCCTGTAACAAAGGTAATACTATAATCGTGGGGGACTTTAATCTTCATATAGACTGGGCAAATCAAATTGGCAAAGGAAGTCTGTAGGATGAGTTCATGGAATACATTTGAGACAGTTTCCTAGAACAATGCATCATGGAACCAACCAGAGAACAGGCTATTTTGGATCTTGTATTGTGCAATGAGACAGGGTTAATTAGTAATCTTATAGTAAAGGGTCCTCTGGGCAAGAGTGATCATAATATGATAACATTTCTTATTGAGTTTGAGAGTGAAATACTTCAGTCAGACTAAAGCCAATTACATAGGTATGAGGGGTGAGTTAGCTAAGGTAGATTGGGAAATTAGAATTAAAAGGTATGATGGTAGATAAGCAGTGGGAAACATTTAAAGAAATATTCCAAAATTCTCAACGAATATACATTCCATTGAGAAATAAAAACTCCACGGGAAAAGTGACCCATCCGTGGCTAAGTAAAGAAATTAAGGCAAGTATTAGATTAAAAGAAGAGGCGTATAGTGTTGCAAAGAATAGTAGTAAGCCTGAGGATTGGGAGAGCGTTAGAAACCAGCAAAGGATGATCAAAAAGTTGATAAAAAGGGAGAAAATAGAATGAGTAAATTAGCAAGAAATGTAAAAACAGATTCTAAGAGCTTCTACAAGTATGTAAAAAGGAAGAGCGTAGCGAAAGGAAGCACTGGCTCCTTAGAGGCTGAGACAGGTGAAATTATAATGGGGAATAAGGAAATGGCAGAGACTTTAAACAAATATTTTGTATTTGTCTTCACAGTAAGAAAGAAAGACTTGCATTTATATAGTGCCTTTCTCAACTACCAGACATCCCAAAGCACTTCACAGCCAATTAAGTACTTTTGGAGTGTAGGCACTGTTGTAATGTAGGAAACGCTGCATCCAATTTGCGCACAGTAAGCTCCCACAAAGAACAATGTGATAATGACTAGATGGTCTGTTTTTGTTATGTTGATTGAAGGATAAATATTGGCCAGGACCCCGGGGATGACTCCCATGCTCTTCTTCGAAAATAGTGCCGTAGGATCTTTTATGTCCACCTGGGAGAGCAGACGGGGCCTCGGTTTAACGTCTCATCCAAAAGACAGCACCTCCGACGGTGCAGCACTCCCTCAGCACTGCACTGGAGTGTCAGCCTAGAGTTTTGTGCTCAAGTCTCTGGAGTGGGACTTGAACCCACAGCCTTCTGACACAGATGTGAGAGTGCTACCCACTGAGCCACGGTTGACACTGATAGAAGACGTAAAAGCATACCAAAAATAATGGGGAACCAAGGGGCTAATAAGAGTGAGGAACTTAAAGTAATTAATATCAGTAGAGAAAAAGGGGTGGAAATTCGTCTTGGGCGGTGGCGAAAAATGGGCAGTATCGGATCGGCCGCCCGTTATATGCAGCGCCTGATATTCAGTTCTATTGCAGTCAAGGACCACTGCTTTTCTTGATATATATTAATCACTTGGACTTGGGAGTACAGGGCACAATTTCAAAATTTGCAGATGACACAAAACGTAAAAGTATAGTGAACAGTGAGGAAGAGAGTGATAGACTTCAGGAAGACACAGACAGGCTGGTGAAATGGGCGGACACACGGCAGATGAAATTTAATGCAGAAAAGTGCAAAGTGATACATTTTGGTAGAAAGAATGAGGAGAGGAAATATAAACTAAAGGGTACAATCCTAAAGTGGGTGCACGAACAGAGAGACCTGGGGGTATGTGTGCACCAATCATTAAAGGTGGCAGGGCAGGTCGAGGAAGCAGATAAAAAGGCTTACAGGATCCTGGGCTTCATAAATAGAGGTATAGATTACAAAAGTGTGGCAATTATGATGAACCTGTATAAAACACTATTTCGGCCCCAACTGGAATACTGTGTCATATTCTGGGCACCGCACTTTAGGAAGGATGTGAAGGACTTAGAGAGGGTGCAGAAATGATTTACGAGAATGATTCCAGGAATGATAGATTGGAGAAGCTGGGGTTGTTTGCCTTGGAGCAGAGAAAATTGAGAGGAGATTTGATAGAGGTGTTCAAAATCATAAGGGGTCAGGACAGAATAGATAGGGAGAAGGGTCGAGAACCAGAGGAGACAGATTTAAGGTGATTGGCAAAAGAAACAAAGGCGACGTAAGAAAAAAATGTTTTACGCAGCGAGTGGTTAAGATCTGGAATGCATTGCCTGAAAGGGTGGTGGAGCTAACTCAATCTTATCTTTCAAAAGGGAGTGGGATAAGTATCTGAAGGAAAATTTTTTGCAGGGCTATGGGGAAAGGGCAGGGGAGTGGGTCTAGCTGAACATTGGCATAGGCTCGACGGGCCGAATGGCCTTCTTCCATACTGTAACCATTCTATGATTCTATGATTAGGCAGATTCAACCTGGTTTTATGAAAATGAAATCATGTTTAACAAATTTATTAGCGTTTTTGAGGATGTAACTAGCAGGGTAGATAAAGGGGAACCAGTAGATGTAGTATGTTTGAATTTCCAAAAGGCATTCAATAAGGTGCCACATAAAAGGTTGCTATGCAAGGTAAGGGCTCATGGGGTTGCGGGTAATATATTAGCATGGATAGAGGATTGGTTAACAGACAGAAAACAGAGAGTCGGGATAAATGGGTCATTTTCCGGTTTACAGGCTGTAACTAGTGGGGTGCCGCAAGGATCAGTGCTTGAGCCTCAGCTATTTACAATCTATATTAATGACTTAGATAAATGGGCTGAGTGCAATGTATCCAAGTTTTCTGACCATACAAATCTAGGTGGGAAAGTAAGCTGTGAGGAGGACACAAAGAGCCTGCCAAGGGATATAGACTGGTTAAGTGAGTGGGTAATAAGGTGGAAGATGAGGTACAATGTGAGGAAATGTGAGGCTAAACACTTTGTTATGAAGAATAGAGAAACAGAATATTTGTTAAATGGTGAGAAACTATTAAATGTTGGTGTTTGAAGAGATTTGGTGTCCTTGTATAGGAAACACAAAAAGTTAGCATGCAGGTACGGCAAGCAATTAGGAAGGCAAATGGCATGTTGGCCTTTATTGCAAGAGGATTGGAGTACAAGAGTAAGGAAGTTTTACTACAATTATACAGAGCTTTGGTGAGACCACACCTGGAGTACTGTGCACAGTTTTGGTCTCTTTATCTGAGGAAGGATATACATACCTTAGAGACAATGCAACGAAGGTTCACTAGATTGTTCCCTAGATCTGTCCGTCAGCATATTACTAGGATTACTGAGGCGCTGCCCAGGGGGAGTGGCAATTGGTCCATGGAGGACGAACCTGCTGTTCTCTATCAGGATGACAGCATTCATACTCCCACCACTGCCACTCCGCCAGTGCCCTTGCTGTTGCCTGTCAGCCAGCCAGCCCTGACTGCTGCCACCCATTCTGAGGTGGTGCAATACAAATCCAGGCCGGTTAGGCCAAGAGCTGCTCAAGGTCATCCTGCAAGGCCATCTGTAGTCTCCCCCACTGAAAGTCAGCAGCCTTCCACCAGCACTGGTGGTAGCACTGCATAGGAGCACTAAGATAGGCAAAGGCACACGGAAGACAGTCATTAAGGGAATGTACAAGTGTGATTAGTTAATTTTTTGATGTAATATTGGATGGGTAGATGTATAAAGTTGGATTGGAATGTTTGCTTTCTGGTGGCTTTTATTTCAGCATTGTGGCCAAGAGGATGCTGTAATGGTCAGTAACAGAGGGAAGGTAAGGTGTGGGAGTAATTTTGAATGGAGAATTGGGGTTGCGTTCACTGGTACCGCAGGCGAATGATTTTTTATAGTTATATAAAAAGAAAAAGGGTGGCTAAAGTAAATGTTGGTCCCTTAGAGGATGAGACCGGGAAATTAATGGTGGGAAATATGGAGATGGCAAAAACACTGAATGAATATTTTGTATCAGTCTTTACAGTAGAGGACACTAAGAATATCCCAACACTGGACAAACAGGGGGCTATGGGGGGGAGGAGCTAAACACGATCAAAATCACTAAGGAAGTGGTACTCGGTAAAATAATGGGACTCAAGGCGGATAAATCACCTGGACCTGATGGCTTACATCCTAGGGTCTTGAGGGAAGTGACGGTAGGGATTGTGGATGCATTGGTAATAATTTTCCAAAACTCCCTGGACTCGGCAAAGGTCCCGGCAGACTGGAAAACTGCTAATGTAACACCCTTATTTAAAAAGGGCAGTAGACAGAAGGCTGGAAACTATAGACCGGTTAGCCTAACATCTGTGGTAGGTAAAATTTTGGAGTCCATTATTAAGGAGACAGTAACAGGACATTTGGATAATCAATTCAATTCAATTCAATTCAATTCAAATCGCTTTATTGGCATGATAAGGTACATCTTATGTTGCCAAAGCATCGAAAAACATTTATGGTTGAACACATAAACGCAGATCTATTCATACAGTGTATAAACAGATATATCCCTGAGTGTATAAATATACATTCGTATAATTTGTATATACTCTTTTCTTAGGTTTACTGGTTGTCCCTCTGTTTATGGCAAGCTGTAACATAGTGTGCCGCTAAGGTTATACAGTTTCTCTGTTCCCCTAGTAGGTATGGGAGTTTTTGGTCGTCATTCAAATTTCTGAATTCAGGGCATATTTGTGAGAATTTTTGGTAGAAATTCTCCCTGATGCCCTGATATTTTCCACAAGCTGTGAGAAAGTGCATCTCTGTCTCCACCACTCCCTGACTGCAGTGAGAGCATATCCTGTCCTCTCTTGGCAGCCGGGTCTGTCTGTGTCTGCCTTTTTCGATCGCCAGGCTATGTTCACTAAGTCTGTACCTTGTCAAGGTTTTTCTCAGTTTGCTATCCTTTACCATGGTCAGGCATTCAGCCATGTTGTATTGTCTGTTTAGGGCTGATGCGCTATCAATTACTCATAAAAGACTGAGAGTTAAGAGAGTAACTAAAGGCTTTTATTAACAAAAGAATGAAGGTCTGCCTCGAGTGGTCGACCGGTCCAGAAATACAAAGGGCTGGGGAGCAGTCACCTTTATACTAGGGCTTGTGGGAGGAGTCAGCCGAGGCATGTCCAGGCATGTACACAGTGGAATACAAACAGTGGTTTACCACATTCACCCCTTGTTTAAAATTGAGTCCGGCGGGGTGAAGTGTATTAAAAGTTAGTGTATTGGAGTCTCTCCGGAGGTCTTGTCTGCCGCTGTGATCGGCGTGGCGACGGCAGGGGTAGTGGAGCTTCCGGCGTCGAGTCCTGCGTAGGCTGTGGCACAGGCGTGTCATCCTCGTAGATGTCGAGCGGGTCGCGGGGCCCAGGCCTGCCGTCTGCTGGGGCTGGATATCGGATCGTGGGGGGGGGTGGTAGTGAGTAGTGGGTTACTGCGGCCCCCGAGGGTGCAAGGTCTCTTATGGAGACTGTGTCCTCCCGCCCGTCCGGGTATGCAATGTAAGCATACTGGGGGTTGGCGTGGAGGAGGTCGACCCTCTCGACCAGGGGGTCCGTTTTATGGGTCCTCACGTGCCTTCTCAGTAGGACCGGCCCTGGGGACATCAGCCATGGCGGTAGCGATGTCCCCGATGTGGACTTCCTTGGGAAGACAAACATTTTCTCATGAGGGGTGGCGTTAGTGGCAGTGCAGAGCAGTGACCGAATAGAGTGGAGCGCATCGGGGAGCACATCCTGCCAGCGGGAGGTTGGAAGGCCCCTAGACTTTAAGGCTAGCAGGGCGGCCTTCCAAACTGTCGCATTTTCTCTTTCCACCTGTCCGTTCCCCCGGGGGTTGTAACTGGTGGTCCTGCTTGTGGCAATACCCCTAGTTAGCAGGTACTGACGGAGTTCGTCGCTCATAAACGATGAGCCCCGGTCGCTATGGATATAGCTGGGGAAACCGAACAGGGTGAAGAGGTCGTTCAGACATTTAATGACCGTGGCACTGGTCATGTCCGGGCAGGGGATGGCGAACGGGAAACGGGAGTACTCATCAATAATATTGAGGAAGTACACATTGCGGTCGGAGGAGGGGAGATGCCCTTTAAAATCAACGCTCAGGCGCTCGAAGGGGCGAGTGGCTTTTATCAGGTGGGCCCTGTCTGGTCTATAAAAGTGCGGTTTGCACTCAGCGCAGACTTGGCAGTTCCTGGTCATGGTCCTGACCTCCTCAATAGAGTAAGGCAGGTTGCGGGCCTTGATGAAGTGGAAGAACCTGGTGACCGCCGGGTGGCAGAGGTCATTGTGGAGGGCCCGCAGTCTATCGATCTGCGCGCTGGCGCAGGTGCCACGCGATAGCGCATCCGGGGGTTCATTGAGCTTCCCGGGCCGGTACAAGATCTCGTAATTGTAGGTGGAAAGTTCGATTCTCCACCTCAAGATCTTGTCATTTTTGATTTTGCCCCTCTGCTTGTTGTTAAACATGAAAGCAACTGAACGTTGGTCAGTGAGCAGGGTAAATCGTTTTCCGGCCAGGTAGTGCCTCCAATGACGCACAGCCTCCACAATCGCCTGGGCCTCCTTCTCAACAGCGGAGTGTCTGGTCTCCGGGCCTTGGAGGGTTCGTGAAAAGAAGGCCACGGGTCTCCCCGCCTGATTGAGGGTAGCGGCCAGGGCAAAGTCGGACGCGTCGCTTTCCACCTGGAAGGGGATGGATTCGTCCACTGCGTGCATGGTGGCTTTGGCAATGTCTTCCTTGGTACGGTGGAAGGCTAAGCGGGCCTCTGCCGTCAAGGGAAAAGAGGTGGACTTGATCAGCGGATGGGCCTTGTCCGCATAGTAGGGGACCCACTGGGCATAATAGGAGAAAAACCCTAGGCACCTCTTCAGGGCCTTGAGGCAGTGGGGCAGTGGGAGTTCCATAAGGGGACGCATCCGGTCGGGGTCGGGGCTGATGACTCCGTGTTCCACAACACAGCCAAGGATGGCGAGGCGGTTTGTGCGGAATATGCACTTCTCCTTGTTATATGTCAGGTTCAGGAGTTGGGCGGTGCGGAGGAATTTTTCAAGGTTTGCGTCATGGTCCTGCAAGTCACGGCCGCAGATGGTCACATTGTCCAGACATGGGAAAGTGGCCTGCAACGCATTTTGATCTACCATCCGGTCCATCTCCCTTTGGAAGACGGAGACCCCGTTGGTGACGCCAAAGGGAACCCTAAGGAAGTGGTAGAGGCGGCCGTTTGCCTCAAAGGCAGTATACTGGCGGTCCTCAGGGCGGATAGGGAGCTGGTGGTACGCTGATTTCAGGTCAATGGTCGAGAAGACGCGGTACTGCGCGATCTGGTTGACCATATCAGCTATGCGGGGGAGTGGGTAGGCGTCCAGCAGGGTGTAGCGATTTATTGTCTGGCTGTAGTCGATGACCAGGCACTGCTTCTCGCCGGTCTTAACGACCACAACCTGGGCTCGCCAGGGGCTGGTGCTGCCCTCAATAATCCCTTCCTTCAGGAGCCGCTCCACTTCGGTTTTAATGAAAACCCTGTCCCCGGCACTGTATCGCCTGCTCTTTGTGGCGATGGGCTTACAGTCGGGGGTGAGGTTAGCAAACAGTGGGGGGGGAGTGACTCTGAGTGTGGAGAGGTTGCACCTGGTGCGCGGCGGGCAATTTGGGAGCTGCTGGCTGCGGACTGTGAGTGGGGGTAGAGGTCCACCGTACGCCATCGTAACACTTTTAAGGTGGCACTGAAAATCTAACCCCAGCAGGTTGGCAGCGCAGAGGTCGGGCAGGACCAGAAGTTTAAAATGATCGTACACGGTCCCGTCTACTACGAGTGTCACTACGCAGTAGCCGCCGATGTCCGCCGACTGGGACTCGGAGGCCATAGAAATCCGCTGGTGCGCAGGCAGGACTGGGAGAGAGCAACACCGCACCGTGTCGGGGTGAATGAAGCTCTCCGTGCTCCCAGAGTCAAAAAGGCAGATTGTATCGTGGCCATTTACCTTAATGTCCATTGTGGAACTGGCCAGCTGGTGCGGTCTCGCTTGGTCCAGTGTAACGGATGCCAGCGTAGGGGTCGGTGTGTCGCTGCGGGTATCAGATGAGGCGGTGTTGGGGGCCTGCTGCATTCCGGCTGTCGTCCAAGATGGCGGCGTCCATGATCCCCATGTGGCTGGAGGCGTCCAAAATGGCTGCTGTACTGGTGGTTCGCACATGGCCGGGGAGGCCCAAGATGGCGGCCCGCATGGCCCACACGCGGCGCTGCTGGGGTTCGGGGTGGCTTTGGCCCTGCAGACGTTAGCGTAGTGTCCCTTCTTCCCGCAGCCCGAGCAGATCGCGTTTTTTGCCGGGCAGCGCGCTCTGGGGTGTTTTGCCTGGCCACAGAAGTAGCATTTCTGGCCTTGGGGCACTGCTGTCTGGCCTTGGGACACTGCTGCGGTAGTTGGGCCGTTGCTGGGGTGTGGCTGGGGTGGCACGGCGCTATGAGGCAGTCCTACCGTGTCCCAGGCTGTCATTCCCCGCGGCGTCCACGGTGCAGAGGAGTAGGCATCCATGCCCCGGTAGGCTGCATCCAATGATAGTGCGAGTTCAGAGGCCTTGTTGAGGTCGAGGTCACTCTGCTCCAACAGTCGCTGTCGGGTGTAATTGGATCTGTGGCCCGCTACAAAAGCGTCCCGGATAAGTTCCTCTGTGTACACGGCAGCCTTTACATCCTTACAACCACAGGCCCGGCCAAGCACAGACAGTGCCTGAAGGTATTCCACAGTCGATTCCCCAGGTTGTTGTTTACGACTCCCCAGAAGGTGCCTGGCGTACACTTCGTTCACTGGGCGTGTGTACTGGTCCTTGAGGAGCTTGATAGCGTCCACGTACGAGGTCGCGTCTTGGATGACCGAGTACACTCGGTGGTTCACTTTGGAGGTCAGGACATCCAGTTTGTCCTCGTCCGATTTGATTGCTGCGGAGGCGGTCAGGAATTTTTCGAAACACTTAAGCCAGTGAGTAAACTTGGTGGATGAGTCTGCCTCCCGATGATTTAAGTCCAGGCATGCTGCTGTGAGGATCTTCTCCATTATAAAAATTTTGTTAATAAAATTGATGCGCTATCAATTACTCATAAAAGACTGAGAGTTAAGAGAGTAACTAAAGGCTTTTATTAACAAAAGAATGAAGGTCTGCCTCGAGTGGTCGACCGGTCCAGAAATACAAAGGGCTGGGGAGCAGTCACCTTTATACTAGGACTTGTGGGAGGAGTCAGCCGAGGCATGTCCAGGCATGTACACAGTGGAATACAAACAGTGGTTTACCACAAGGGCCAAGTAGCAATTGAGTTTGTTTTGGGTTTATGTTGTTTCTGCCCAATATGACAGGTATTTTTCCTTTTGCTTAGTGACAATTGTGTTGGGTCGAATTCTCTGTGCTACGATGTCACTGTCCTGGGGCTGGTTATTGTTAGTAGTGTTAGTGGTTGCTTCACTGAGTCCCAGGACTAGTTGACTGAGGGTATTCTTCTTTATGGTCCTCTCTTGGCATTTCAAGGCTTCGTAATGATAGCAGTGGGGGTTGCTCATTTTTAGGTGTTTCCAAAATTTGGTGGCTCTTTTTTGGATAATAATTATTAGTGGATATTGGCCTAGTTCTGCCCTGCATGCATTGTTTACGGTTTTCCTTTGAGTCCGGAGGATACTTTTACAGAATTCTGCATGTAGGATCTCAATTGGGTGTTTGTCCCATTTTGCAAATTCTTGTTGTGTTAGCGGTCCCCACACCTCACTGCCATAGAGTGCAATTGGTTCAATTACTGATTTAAAAATTTTGAGCCAAATGCTAATTGGGATTTCTATTTGGATTGATCTTTTAGTGGCATAGAAAGCCCTTCTAGCTTTCTCTTTCAGTTCATTCACAGCCAGATGAAAATCATAATTTAATAGGACAAAGTCAGCATGGTTTTATGAAGGGGAAGTCATGTTTGACAAATTTGCTGGAGTTCTTTGAGGAAGTAACATATAGGGTGGATAAAGGGGAACCAGTGGACGTAGTGTATTTAGACTTCCAAAAGGCATTTGACAAGGTGCCACACAAAAGATTATTGCTTAAGATAAAACATCACGGGATTGGGGGTAATATTCTGGCATGGATAGAGGATTGGCTATCTAACAGAAGGCAGAGAGTTGGGATAAATGGTTCATTCTCAGACTGGCAATCAGTAACTAGTGGTGTTCCGCAGGGGTCAGTGCTGGGTCCCCAACTCTTTACAATCTATATTAACGATTTGGAGGAGGGGACCGAGTGTAACATATTAAAGTTTGCAGATGATACTAAGATGGGAGGGAAAGTAGTGAGTGAGGAGGACATAAAAAACCTGCAAGGGGACATAGACAGGCTAAGTAAGTGGGCAGAGATTTGGCAGATGGAATACAATACTGGAAAGTGTGAGGTTATGCACTTTGGCAGGAAAAATCGTAGAGCAAGTTATTATCTTAATGGCAAGAAACTGGAAAGTACTGAAGTACAAAGGGATCTGGGGGTCCTGGTGCACGAAACTCAAAAGGTTAGTATGCAGGTGCAGCAAGTGATTAAGAAGGCCAATGGAATGTTGGCTTTCATTGCTAGGGGGATAGAATATAAAAATAGGGAGGTATTGCTTCAGTTGTACAAGGTATTGGTGAGACCGCACCTGGAATACTGCGTACAGTTTTGGTGTCCATACTTAAGAAAGGACATACTTGCTCTCGAGTCAGTACAAAGAAGGTTCACTCGGTTAATCCTGGGGATGAGGGGATGGACATATGAGGAGAGGTTGAGTAGATTGGGACTCTACTCATTGGAGTTCAGAAGAATGAGAGGCGATCTTATTGAAACATATAAGATTGTGAAGGGGTTGGATCAGGTGGATGCGGGGAGGATGTTCCCGATGATGGGTGAAACTAGAACTAGGGGGCATAGTCTTAGAATAAGGGGCTGCTCTTTCAAAACTGAGATGAGGAGGAACTACTTCACTCAGAGGGTGGTAGGTCCATGGAATATGCTGCCCCAAAAAGCTGTAGAAGCTACATCATTACATAAATTTAAAACAGAAATAGACAGTTTCCTAGAAGTAAAGGGAATTAAGGGTTATGGGGAGCGGGCAGGAATTTGGACATGAGTCTAGGTTCGGATCGGTCATGGCCCTGTGGGTAGCGGAGCGGGCCCAGGGGCCGTGTAGCCAGATCCTGCTCCTATTTCGTGTGTCTAATTCTGTTAGATTCAGGAGATGGTTCTGTGATAGTGGATTGGCGGTTAGGATCAGATCAGCCATGATCTTATTGAATGGCGGAGCAGGCTCGAGGGGCCGATTGGCCTACTCCTGCTCCTATTTCTTATGTTCTTATGTTCTTATGTTCTTATGATTCGATCTCAGATATCCAGCCAGAAAGGCCTTGTTTGGGTTTCCTCCTTCCTTCCACTTCCTCCTCCTCCTCTTCCACTTCCTCCTCTTCCACTTCCTCATCTTCTGCTTCTTCCTCTTCCTCCTCTTCCTCTTCCTCCTCTTCCTCTTTTGCTTCCTCATCTTCCTCCTCCTCCTTTTCCTCCTCCCTCTGCAAGCAGCTTGTCCCCTTTGCTGCCTCTTTTCCATTTCCATGTCATGCTGCAGCCCAAGGGGCACTGTAACTAGAGCCCCCAGGACTGGGAGCAAGTGGTGTTCTCAGAGGCCTTCCTTTAAGTGCCAATGCCTTGCAAACATCCAGCAGCACTCCCTGCACTCCCTGCACACTTTAACAACTTTTCAAATGTCTTACACCAAGTCACTACTCAAATAAACTGTATTTGTACCAGTACAAAAGCAAAAAGCAATTTACCTCAAAATTGTGTGTGTCCCTTTAAGTAGCACTGGTGGGGGCTCCTTCATGCAGCTGAATGCATGTTCAGCTGTGCCTGCTTTGAAGAGGGCGTACAGTTGAACAGCGATGTCCAGAATAACAGGTCCTGTGTTAAATCACGTTCCACGCTGATTGACGTCATGATCTGCCTCATTTATATTCTTCTGCCGAATGCAGGAACGGCCGCATTACTGACCTGCCCAAAATGGCGACCGCCGCGGCCTGCACCAGAACTGGCGGTAAGCGAGGCAGCCGCCATTTTTCTGCCGAAACTAGCCTTAAATGCCAGCAAAAAGAGGGGGAATTTCGCATCCAAAGATTGTTTAGAGCCAGGTGAAGCTGTGTGGCATGCTTAACTGCAAACATTTATAATTCAGTGCAAGACTGAGAAATCTTATAGAATTTCATTTCTGCCTGTTTTACAATGGGAGATAATTCATTTTATAATGGGCATGATATTCTGTGTGTGTGAAAGACCCTTAACTACAAAATCACAAGTGAGTTATGTAATTGATTTGAATGAAATCGCCCTCTCCATACCCCTCGTCAGGTGCATTCTGGCATTTTTAATTTATGAATTTGCTATATTTATTTAAATCATGTGTTGGGCATGCAATGTCATAATAAATGATCCCTTATATTTTCTCAACCATATGATTTCTCACTAGTGTACAGGTGAGACTACAAAATGCAGCTGTTTTGTCTCCAGCACAGTCATCAGTCTTCAGTCACATGCACTTTACTAAAGTCTCTTGGATGCTGCCATTTTTGGGTTTATTTACTAGCATTTCTGATATTTCTCATTCATGTCATACAAAATCATATTTGAGCCACAAGGGTACATTTACAGGAAGAATGATTTTAAAAATAAAGTTATCATTGCAAAAATGGCAAAGGAGAAAAATTATGACATGAAAATCATCTAACATCTTACACTAATTATTAAGCTATGACCAGAACTCCGAAGGAAAACCAAGAATAATTTTTTGAAAATAACCCAAATATGTCATAATGGACAATTACCTATGTGCACAAATAACCTCACAGTAACATTCCTGAAGGAATGCAATAATGAACCATTGACCTTTGCATTGGGTAACACTAGGTAGACTTTGGAGATAATGCACAAAGAGGCTTTGTTGTAGAGGACAAATGACATGACATGTACTTGCTGAAATACTGACAGATTTTCTAATTCTTTGTAAATTCTCATAATCTGGGTGGTCAGTTGCTGTGGGCTCTTTTCATACTAAAAGTGATTATTTTATTCATTTTAGTAGAATTTAGTGGGTTTAATTAGAAGCATTTCTGACATCACTGATTAATATCATACAAAGCCTCATCTGATAGCCCTTTCCAGAGGGGCACACAGGTAGGTATACAAGAGAAAATGTTTCTAAAACAAAGTTATCCTGCAAAAATGACAAAGGAGAAAATTTATGGTATGATAATCATCTCACAGAATAGAGATAAATGGCTGTCTGTTCACAATGGAAACACCAGAGGGCCAATTTCACCGGCCCTGGTGCCCCAGGAGCATTTGTAGAAGAAACCTAAGTGAATTGGAAATGTAGCTGGAGAGCTGCACGCCACGGCCTCTGCTCCAACCTGGATCCCCACAAACTGCCTGCCGTAAATGTTGAGGTTCCCCATTACACCTCATTGAATTAGGAGTTTTGTCACATTTACAACCTCATAGGAAGCTACACCTCGATTTTCCAGTGCAGTGCCAGTTGGAGGTTGTGGGAAAGCTGCCCCCATGAAAAGGGGTGTTGTGAAAAGTTAAAGAGCTGTTAGGGTGCTTGAGGGCCTGACTCAGCAGATTATGTGTGAGGTAAAGCAAGTAATCTGATGTAGGAGTTGTTTAAAGAGGCAGTCACTTGGTTTGTCATGCTATTTGTGGCTGATTGAAGAATATCAGTGCAAGATGCAGGATTAGACTGCTCTTTGGGATCCCCCTTACATGGGTTATGGGGTAGGAGGAGGAGGAGGAGGAAGCACTGCTGGATATGATAGCGGTGAGATGTCACCAGAGGAGTAGAGTGCTGACTCCATAACCTGGCTATCGATAGGAGCATCTACCTAGAGTTGGTAGAAATGGAGCAAGTAGAGGAGGAACAGGAAGGTTGTGCTGTTTTACTGATCTTTCATGCATTAGATCCTTGTAAATAGTTGTGTGGAGTGAGTGTGACGTGACCAGTGAGTCAATATGAATTGTAACGTCCTCTGCAGCCAAGAACGAGAACCCCAAAGGGCATGTTGCCTACCCGGTGCCAGGATAAGGGATATCTCATGGCGGCTGGAGAGGAACTTGGAAAGGGAGGGGGTAAATCCAATTGTTGTGGTCCATGTTGGAAAAAATGACATAGGTAAGAACAGGAATGAGGTCCTGCTGAAAGAGTATCAGGAGTTAGGCTCTAAATTAAAAAGCAGGACCTCAAGGTTAATAATCTCTGGATTATTGCCCGAGCCACATGCAAATTGGCAAAGAAGCAGACAGATCAGGAGAATTAACATGTGGCTAAAGGGCTGGTGTGGGAAAGAGGGGTTCCTTTTCATGGGACACTGGCGCCAGTTCTGGGACAGGAAGGCGCTATACTGATGGGATGGGGTCCACCTGAGCTGGGATGGGACCCGTGTCCTAGCGGAAAGGGTAAATAGGGAGGTGGCAAAGGCTTTAAACTAGTAAGATGGGGGGAGGGATCTACAAGAAACATAACAAGCCTAATAAACAAAACAGGAAAAGAGAGCATAGGAAAGAATAAAGTAAGGGAGGACACTGATGGCAAGGGAATAAATAGAGTTATAGAACAGGAATCTAAAAAGATGGTTAAACATAAAGTGAGAGGAAATACTATTAAAAATGAGTTAAACTGTCTGTACAGAAATGCACACAGTGTCTAATAAAACAGGGAAGCTGGAGGCAATCATGCGTTGTGAGGAACCAACCATAATAGGGATTACTGAGACATGGCTACAGAAAAATCAGGACTGGGAATTGAACATTGCAGGGTATAACATATTTAGAAAAGATAGAGAGGAAAAAAGGGGAGGTGGAGTAGCTGTACTTATTAGGGATAACATAATGGCAGTAGAAAAAATTGACGCAGCTATTAGCAAGACAAAAATAGAATCCATATGCATAGAGATAAAAGATAATAAAGGATCAATCACACTAATAAGTGTAGTCTACGGACCACCTAATAGTCGAAGGGAGGTGGAGGAAGAAATATGCAGACAAATTAGGGAAATTAGTAAAACACATAGAATAATAATCATGGGGGATTTCAACTATCCCGATATTAATTGGACAGAAGAGGTAGGTAAAGGGGATAAGGAAATGGAGTTGCTACAATGTGTACAGAACTCCTTTCTTACCCAATATGTAAAAAGTCCAACAAGGGAGGATTCACTATTGGATCTAGTAATGGGAAATTAACCAGAGCAGATAAGAGAAGTAAATGTAGGGGAATATCTAGGCAATAGTGACAATAATATAATACGCTTTAAGATGATAATTGAGAAGGACATAAGTATGACAAAAACCCAGTAATAGATTGGAGAAAAGCTGATTTTGAGGGGCTGAGAATAGAACTTGGGAAAATAAAATGGGCAACAATATTGGCAAACAACGATGTAGAAGATCAATGGGAAACATTTAAAACAGTGTTCAACAGAGTGCAGGAACAATATATTCTGCTAAAAGGGAAGAACAACCTAAACACTAATGAGACTCCATGGATGAATAATAAGGAAACAATTGAGGGTAAGGAAAGAGGCATTCATTAAGTACATAGACAGCAGGGGAGTGCATGATAAGGGAGAATACGAAGAGATTAGGAGTGAAGTCAAAAAAACAGTTAGGAAGGCAAACAGGAACTATTAAATTAAATTATCAAGGAACATAAAACAAAATAGTAAAATATTTTACAAGCACATCAATAAAAGAAGGAAGGTTGGGATGGGAATAGGGCCATTAAGAGGTAAACAGGATAATACCATAGGTAACGAAAGAGAGATGGCAGAAATATTAAATAATTATTTTGCTTCAGTATTTACCAGGGAGATAGATAAATTAGACATGACATTGGATGATGAGATTAGTAATGAGATAAGTATATTTAAAATAAAAAGAGGGGATATATTAAATAAACTAATCAAACTCAAAGAGGATAAAACCCATGGTCTGGATGGGTTGCATCCACGCATTTTAAAAATAATCTAGGGAAGAGATAGCAGAGGCATTACTACACATATTTAATAATTTGTTAGAAGAAGGTGTAGTGCCAGAGGATTGGCGAATAGCTAACATAATACCTATATTTACAAAGGGGGATAGAACATGTCCAGGGAATTATAGACCAGTCAGCTTAACATTGGTGGTAGGAAAAAGAATGGAATCCCTACTAAAGGAGAAAATAGAAGAACATCTAGGAGGGAATTTTGCTGGCCCTCAGGGGGCGGGTTTGGAGGTGGGACCAGTGGCAAAATTGCAAAGCTTGATAGTGGGTCCCGAACCCACTGTCAAGCCACCTACAAACAATCTTCCCAGGTGTTGGGTCCCCGATTTGCGCATGGACCCGACACCTAGCGGCAGGAAGAGGATTATAGGCACTTAACTGCTTGTTAACAGCTTGTTAACAGGTAGTTAAGAGGCTTTTTCCAACTTTGACAGGTCTACTGCAGGCTTCCCGACGTCCGGACACCACGCCAGGGTAAGTGTGGTGTGCTGTAGGTCTACTGTGATGTTTCTTCATTGATGACAGCTGCAGAAGTGGTGTGAAGGATTCAATGGTACACTGGTGAGTTTCAGAGGTAAGAAAATGTTGGGAAAATCATTTTTTATGTATTTAGACTTTTCGGTAGGTAACAAGTTTTGAAGTGTTTGTGTAGCCCCACCTCATTGGGAGAATTTCTCTCACCAGTGACAGATCACTTCTGTAACCTCACCTGCAGCTGCCATCTGTTCTAGCCTAAGGAGGGAGTCACTGGAGAGCCTGGGTGCAAGGGCTCATCTTTGTACAGTGATTGTCAGTGCTTGCAGCACCTCAATGCTGTCAAACACTGAAAAATTACCTGTCAAAGAAAATTGTGCATGGCCCCTTTAAGAAAACCAGCAGATGACGCATCATCAACTGACATCATCTGACACCGGCTTTCTCTTAGTTGGCCGGCAAACCCGCAGGGTGGGCTTAACAAGGCCAATTGACGCAAAATAGCGTCTGTGCGTCGGACGTTGTTGGGGGCGGGATCGGAACCCGGAAGGCAGTTGTCCCGCCCCCAAGCCGCATCAAAAGGTAAAATCCAGCCCCTAGAATCCAAAAACATAGTAATGAATAGTCAGCAAAAATTTCAAAAGGGAAGGTCCTGCTTGACCAACCTCATTGAAATTTTTGAAGAGGTAACAGAGAGAGTAGACAATCGTAATGCAGTAGATGTAATTTATCTAGATTTTCAAAAGGCCTTCAATAAGGTATCCCATAATAGACTGATGAACAAGGTCAGAAAATGCAGAGTCAGAGGACAAGCAGCAGAATGAATAGCTAGCTGGCTTCAAGTAGGGGTAAAGGGTAGCTATTCACAGTGGCAGAAGGTGGGTAGTGGTGTTCCACAAGGATCAGTGCTGGGACCACTGTTGTTCACAATTTATATTAATGATTTAGACTTTGGAATCAAAAGCACAATTTCTGAATTTGCGAATGACACCAAATTGGGGGGATAGTCAATACTGAGGAGGACTGCAACAAATTACAGGAGGACATTAATAAACTTGCAGAATGGGCATATAATTGGCAAATGAAGTTCAACACAGATAAATGTGAGGTATTACATTTTTGTAGGAAGAATAGGGAGGTCACTTATTACTTGGAGGGTGAGAGTCTGGGTGGGGTAGAGGAACAAAGGGATCTCAGAGTACAAATACACAAATCACTAAAAGTTGTGCCACAGGTTAGCAAGGCCATAAAAAAAGCAAACCAAGCACTAGGGTTTATTTCTAGGGGTATAGAATTGAAAAGTAGGGAAGTTATGCTAAACCTGTATCGAACCTTGGTTATACCACATTAGAGTACTGCGTACAGTTCTGGTCGCCATATTATAAAAAGGTTATAGAGGCACTGGAGAGGGTGCAGAGAAGATTTACAAGGGTGATACCAGAAATGCGAGGGTATACCTATCAGGAAAGGATGAACAGGTTGGGTCTCTTTTCTCTTGAAAAATGAAAGCTGAGGGACGACCTAATAGAGGTCTTTAAAATTATGAAAGATTTTGATGGAGTGGATACAGAGAGAATGTTTCCACTTGTGGGGAAGAGCATAACTAGAGGCCATCAATATAAGATAGTTACCAAGAAATCCAATAGGGAATTCAGAAGAAACTTCTTTACCCAAAGAGTGGTGAGAATGTGGAACTCGCTACCACAGGGAGTGGTTGAAGCGAAAAGTATAGATGCATTGAAAGGGAGGCTAAACAAGCATATGAGGGAGAAGGGAATAGAGAGTCATACTGATAGATTTAGATGAGGAAAGACGAGAGGAGGCGCGAGTGGAGCATAAACGCCGGCATGGACTGGTTGGGCCGAATGGCCTGTTTCTGTGCCGTATATCCTATGTAATCCTATGTACAGGAGATTATATCATCCTTTCATGATGGGAAACATTCTCCTGACCATTTCAGCCATTGTAACACAGCCTTTCTATCCCTCCCTTTTACAAATAGTTGCCATAGCGCTCAGAAACATTTTAAAATCTGTGTAAAGGTTCACACTTACTTTCCCCCTCCTGGTGAAGTCATTAAACTTATTTCCGCATTGCACCCATGTCCTTGGCACAGTGCTGCTGTTGATAACTTCAGCCACTTCTTCCCACACCATGCATGCCACTGCCCTCATGATCTTCCTGCCAACACTGTGTGAGCGTGTATCTCTGTCAGTGCCAACACTGTGTGAGCGTGTATCTCTGTCAGTGCCAACACTGTGTGAGCGTGTATCTCTACCAGTGCCCACACTCTGTGGGAGATTATCTCTGCCAATGCCCGCAGTGTGTGAGCATGTATCTCTGACAGTGCAAGCACTGTGTGAGCATGTATCTCTATCAGTGCCAACACTGTGTGGAAAAATAGGGCATCCCTCCTCTGCTCTACTTCCTGCAACAGCTGCTCAAGGGATTCATCATCAAAACAGGGCATCCTTATGCAACCAGCCCTCTTTATAGGCATGCTGATGGATTCCAAATTATTACTTTTTCCTGCTGCCTTGAACTCACTTTAACAATTACTTTCTGGTAAGAATTAATTTTCAGAATCATGCCAGTACGTTTGTCTGCACACACTGTTCACCCAGGCTCAGGCTATCCCAATCCATCCATAGGCTCTCCCAAGATTCTGAGATGCTCCAGCCCCTTAAAACTGCCACAGATCTTTAAGAGCTCATCAGCTACCTCAATTTTCCTCAGTGCTCATGACTGTGGTAAGACTTACTCTGTCTCTTACAATGTGTGTTTTCATCTTCCCTAATAGGAATTACCTACAAGCAGAAGCTTTAAACTCATTCCTTCCACATTAAGAGGGAGATACCAGCTATTACACCAGCTGTCTGATTTTACCTGGGAAAGGAGAAATGTGTCAAATGCTATCGTTCACTTAAAGCACTTAAACTTGTAACAGGACAATCTTGTTCAAATGCCTGTGAAAGGCAGGGGATCGGAGGCGTTATTCCCATCATCAGAGAGTTCAGCCCCTAAGCATAGCAGGCCATAGAGCTCAAGCAGTGGAAGATGACAAACATGGTTGCCGTGCAGCGCAGGCTGCAGGTTAATGGTTGCAGATCTGGACAGTCACTGCGGCATCCCTGTGAAGCAGCACACAGCCAGAAGTTTCCACCCCTTTCTCTGCCTCCTTAATGCCAAGGGGGTAATGCTCACCCATTCTTAGCCTATGACCTCCTTTCCTACAAATCCATCATGACAAAGAAGGACAGAGGATGCCGATGAGGAAGAAAATGATGAAGACCAGGCCAAACAGGAGTCCCTGAAGTCCTGCCCTATGTTCCTTTGTCACATCCCCCTCAATGTCAGCCCCTGAGCCATTACTTTCTCATTCCCACACACCAGCTCAGATATTGCCATCAGGGTGTAATGAGATAGTATAAGTGAGGATGTGGTACCAGATGATACACAGAGAACAAGAGAACCAGAGAAGTAGGGAGTGGGTGAGAAATGGTCACCATCCCAGCCCAGGCAGAGGAAAAGGCTGCATGTGACTTTGGAATTGTGGGAGCCACAACTCAAAGACAGGTGTTCGGGGAACACCATACCTACATGCAGGCATTGAGGTCAGTGTCTGAGGATGTGCTGCAACTGACCCTCTAGAGTCTACAGCCCTCATTTGTGGGAACATCATGAAAGCATTTTCTTTGTTGCAGGCACCAATGTAGCGTATGGCAGCTTCACCAGATTCTGCGACACGATCCCACCTCAGAAACGGCTGGGACCAGTTGGTGCCTCCACCTCCACAGAAGCATTTCCCCTGGTGCAAATTAGACAGCACCCTGTGTACCAGCTTCCAGACCTTGGAGGCTGTGGTGCAAACTGCAGTCTCTCAAGGCTTTCAGATCTGATAGTTGCCATTAGCCCAACAAGCCCACTGATTGGTGGATGCACAGATCCAGGGCTCAGAACATTGAGATGGCAGTAGACCTGCATGAGGCTGTTGCTTTTCAGGACAGCAGCACATGCCAGACATCAGGTCTTCCCTCACAGAGCACCATGCAAGTGTCACAAGGAAATTGACACCAGGCTGCCCAGGCACAAGCTTCAGAAATACAGCCAGAAGTGTCTCCTTCCCAGGCGGAAGCTGCCATGAGAGGTCAATCAAGACAATGACACTGAGATCTTCCTACGATCTGTTTGGTCTGTAAATTCTTTGGGGGGTGTAATATTTTCTAGAACTCATATGCAGCCTCAAATTCCTTTTCACCAGCCTGGACTGCTTCACCTCCTCTATTATAATTTCAAAGAAGGGAATATCTATAGAGAATCCCACACCCAAAACTCAGAACTTCTTACAGTAGGTGGCGGTAAAAATAAAAATATTAAAAATAAAAATATCCTCTCAGGCCCTCAGGCTGTTATTGGCATGTCCAGCTCTATTCAGATGCAAGGGGAAAAAACTGCTTTAAAAGCTCTTCTGTAACTCAACCAGTCACTCCTCAAAGTTTCTTCAGGCTGTGGGCTCCAAAGTAAAGCACTTTTGCCAGTCTCAGCTGACGTTGGCAACAGGCACACCTCTTTAAAGTCGTTATGCATTAGCCTTGGTGTTATTGGGATGCAAATCACATGTTCTTGACACTCCAGCTCCTCCTCATTAGCATTTATTTTAATGACCTCCTAGCAGCTCCGGCGGATGCACCTCGAGAAGGCCCCACATCGTGGCAGAAACAACAGGATGGAAACCAACTTGAAATGGGTCCTGCCCAGAATCCACGCCCAAAAGTGTTGGTGCACTCATTTCACACTCCAAACTCACCAGATATCATGAGTAAATTTCAAACTGATATGTGCACGGCTGCAGAGATATTTTTATAAAGTTCATTGCAAATATACTAGAATTTTCATCTAACTATGAATATATAATGTAGCAAAGAACAGTTTGCCTTGGAGAATAGGGCTAATTAAGAAGAAAACCAGACCAAGTTTGTGAAGCTCAATTTCATAAAATGTCCAGTGTCTATTTCTAGATCAGATAGGGAGAAGCGCTTTATTAAGAACTTCTTTGCCAATTGAAATTTGTGACTACCCCATTTTCCATCTTTCCCACTGAAATCAAATCCAGAAACATGCTTTTGAATGTAAAGCTTGATTTGGGCCCCTGTGTGTGAACAGCCATAATAGTGATACCTTTTAATAGATCCAGTAGCTTCAAACCCTTTAGTCAGTGCATTTTTTTGTTTAATTTTTTTTTGATATACACTGAAAGAAGTGAGGAAAGGATCCTTGTAGTTTGAGAACAGTACTAATATTATAACTAAATGTGATAGAAGCTGGCCCTGGAGCCTGTAGTTATAGTCATTTCCTCAGCAATAGATGCCAAGCCAGTACTTCTCAACAGCCCTCCTTCTCTGGGCATACTTTTGTAATTGCTAATCATCAGATACAAAGTGCTTTCAGGAAGTCATTAATCTTTCATTAAAGTGTTCTGCCGTTTCTTATACAAGGCACTCATACTTATTCCATTGCAAGCTTTCAGGGTAAGAGATTATACTGGCAAGAATAAAGTTGATCAAGTGATAAAGGGAGATAATAAAGTAGTTGTTTTGAAGAGAATGGTGTGGTAAAGGGGAAAAGGACAATTCTGCTCTTAGTGAAGGCTAGATGGAATCCCAGGCAATTATGAAATATTACAGCTGGGAAAGTATGATTGAACCAATGGCTTTGTGCTGACAGATCAACTGAAGAAAGGCTCTTGTTTGCAGTTTAGAGCAGGTGTGGCTAGTCTGAATGGGGTAGAAATGTCCAGCTGGAGGGTCCTATCAGCCAGCTGCCCAATGCAATCTACTAGGTAAATACCACCTGCTCACTGACAGGAAGAAGCCACAATTTCCTGGCTACCTGCAAACAACAAATTTACTTTCCATTGTGTTTACCCTTGTATTTTACATTAACTTGCTTTCTCTGCATCACATAAATGCACACTTTTGCCTCTGACTTGTGTGCTGCTTAATTTAGCATAAATAAAGGCACATTGAAGATACTTAAATTTAAAAATATAAAACATCAATATTAAACAAAGATTATGATGATAAATTTCAGTAAAAACAAATACAAATAATCTTGGCAAAATAAGGCAGAGCAGGATTTAAAGCTGCTCCAATTTTAAAGTGGCCTTGAGCTAGAACTTCCATTCCTTTTTTGGCAGGGAAATCAGTTGTTCTGGGCACCGGGGGGCCAGAAAATAAGATGGGGGTGCTCTCCCTCCCAATGTCATTTTTGGGAGCAGTCTCCCCTGGAGAACCCATCGGTTACACCTCCTGTAGAGCCAGAGTTATGTACTCCTGCATGCAACATGTGTACTTGCCGTATATAGGCATATGTTGGCTCCACCGTATCATATTCAAGCACCAATCGATCCAAGAGAGATCAATTTCCATTTGGAGACTGGTTGACTGATGAGGAAGAGGCTTTCCTGTTGGCTTTGGGACATCAGTGAATTCAGTCAGACCGGCCTAAACCACCTCCCACTGAGCAGCAAGGAACTGCATTGTCATCCCTCCAGGTTTGAGAGGTGGGTGCACCAGTAATATCTCTACTGGCACAAGCTCCCATCTATAATATGTAAATGACCCAGGTCCTGGGATTAGGGATGGACTCGTGGCAAAGACAGGCTGCACTTCCCGAGGCACAACATAGAATTTCTAAGCATTTGTCTTTTTTTTTTAAGTTTTTTTGTCATAGTCAAAGAGAAAACAATATCTTAAAGTTGTCATATGATAGAAATGGGGTATAAAGCTATCAAAATCAAAATAATGGCCCAGAATTTTTTGGAGTGGACATCTCGCAGCATGCCCCGTTCGTTAGATTTTTTTCCCTTACCCTTCAGCTCAAAAATAATTTGCACCACAAATTGCTGGAAGTGCAAGCTGATAATGGTGCAGTGAGGTCAACGGGGAATCTTGGACCTGGGTGAATGATGGGACCTTGGTGAACGATGGTACCAACAACCTATCTCCTTACAAAATGAAATTTAAGGATAGAGAAATAAACAGAGCAAAGATGGAGAAGGAAATAGGGTGAATGAGAGTAAAATTAGATACAGAAAGAGAAATAAAGAGAGGGAAAGGAAGATTGGATTAAGAGAGATAGAAACAGACAGAAAGGAAAAGTAAGATCTTCTTTTAAATATAAATTTTAAATGTTAAAACCTCTAGGAACAATTTACTAGCTATAGGAGTGAGACTCCACAGTTTTAATTGTTCAATTGTTTCAATTGTAATGAAACAGGGTTAATTAGTAATCTTATATTAAAGGATCCTCTAGGGAAGAGTGATCATAATATAGAATTTCACATTAAGTTTGAAAGTGACATTCCTAAGTCTGACATTAGAGCCTTAAACTTAACCAAAACCAATTACATAGGTATGTGGGGTGAGTTGGCTAAGGTAGATTGGGAAATTAGATTAAAAGGTATGATGCTAGATAAGCAGTGGCAATCATATAAAGAAATATTCTAAAATTCTCAACAAATATACATTAAATTGAGAAATAAAAACTCCATGGGAAAAGTGAGCCATCCCTGGCTAACTAAAGAAGTTAAGTATAGTATTAGATTAAAAGAAGAGGCTTATAATGTTGTGAAGAATAGTAAGCCTGAGGATTGGGAGAGCTTTAGAAACCAGCAAAGGATGACTAAAATATTGTTAAAATGGGATAAAATAGAATGAGAGTAAATTAGCAAGAAATATATAAACAGATTGTAAGAGCTTCGATAAGTATGTAAAAAGGAAGAGAGTAGAAAAAGCAAGCATTGGTCCCTTAGAGACTGAGACAGGAGAAATTATATTGGGGGAACAAGGAAATGGCAGAGACATTAAACAAATATTTTAGATCTGTCTTCACAGTAGAAGACATAAAAAGTATACCGAAAATAGTGGGGAACAAGGGGTTAATGAGAGTGAGGAACATAAAGTAATTAATATCAAAACAGAAGAAGTACTTGAGAAACTAATGGGACTAAAAGCCGACAAATCCCCTGGACCTGATGGCCTACATCCTAGGGTTCTAAAAGAGGTCGCTGCAGAGATAGTGGATGCATTGTTTGTGATCTTCCAAAATTCCCTAGATTCAGGAATGGTCCCAGCGAATTGGAAGGTAGCAAATGTAACCCCGCTATTCAAGAAAGGAGTGAGAGAGAAAACATGGAACTACAGGCCAGTTAGCCTGACATCAGTCATCGGGAAAATGCTGGAATCCATTATTAAGGAAGTGGTAACAGGGCACTTAGAAAATCATATTGGGCCAGATATTCCAATCCCCACGGGTGCGTACAAGGTGTGTGCACACCCGAAGGGGCCTCACAAGTGTTGGTTTCAGGCATGCAAAGCACATGCGCTGAAAACCGGCACTTCCGATCTGTCAATGTGAGGGTGCCAGTCAGTTCCTTCTGTAGCCTCTAGATGGCAACTTCACTTGTTTGTTTCTAGCCCTTTGTTAATTGTTCCTAGCCTCTGTTAATTGTTCCTAGCCTCCTGTGTTAATTCTTAACGGCCTGTTAGCTGTTCATGGGTTTCACCTGGTTTTCTTGGTATATAAGTTCTGTAGTTTGTTTCCTCTGGGCTCAGTCCTAACCGGGGAACCGGGGACTAGCCTTCGCTCTGTGGCTGCTGGCTTTGACTAGCTGGCTGCCATGGTTCTCGAGCTCTGTATTTAAGATGTATCTAAGTCTGTGCTCTTGTTGTTCTTAGTCTTGATAAGGTGCTGGGCTGGACTAGCGTGTTGCCATGCTGGCGCTTGCCTTGAGCTCTGTATTGATAAGCCTGTTACCCCTGTGGCAGCCCCTCGTGATAGCTTGTCTCGAGTCTCGTCTCGGCAAGCTGGTTGCGCTTGTGGTAAGCTTATCCCAGCTCAGTATGGACAAGTAGGTTGCCTCATGGAAGCTGTCCTGAGTTCCTATTCTTGACTAGCCATTTTGTAACTTGTCTCGAGTTCTATGTATGTTGTTGTGTTCCTTGTATGAATCTAGTTATGTGTGAATCTAGTAAAGTACCTTAAAGATTGTCTACCTGCCTCTAGCCTGGTTTCTGCACTTAGGTCCAGAACCTACCTTGCCCGGAGAGCACGGCCCCGTATCTACACGGCCCCGTGGCTCCCCACACCCCTGACAGTCAAGAATCCTCTTGACAGATCATCCACCTGCCCGGGAGATGGGCCTCTGCGGGGGGAGAATTCCGCTTTCTGCACAACCTCCGCCCACTGAAAACCTTTAAAAATCTTAAGCCTAGTAAAAAACATTTTTCACTCATTTATAATTTAAAAATACTTTTAAAAAAGGTAAGTTCATTTTTAGCCCTGTAAAAAACTTTAACTATTTTTTTCAAAAAATTTCATATTTGTTTAAAATATTTAATTTAATATAATTTTAACTAATTTTAAATACGTGATTTAAAAATGAATTTATTTAATGTTTAACTGTTTTTAAATGTGATCCCCGTTCATACTTTTGACAGATATATGCATAGAGACCTGTCAAAAGTGTGAAGGGGGATTCCCTTCTTTGCTTGGTTGCCCATAGCCCACGTGATCCCAGGGACGCTTGCAAACTGCCTGCGCCCCTGGGATACCTGGGCCTCAACGCACGCACCATTAGAAGCCCAGGAGCGAAAGTCTCGGGACCTACAGAGCCAGCAGGTAAGTGCATAAATTTTTCCTGATCAGAGGCACCCGCACGCAGGAAGCCTCCAATCGGAAAATCTGGCCAATATGATCAGGCAGAGTCAACATGGTTTCATGAAAGGGAAATCATGTTTAACAAATTTATTAGAGTTTTTTGAGGATGTAACTAGCAGGGCAGATAAAGGGGAACCAGTGGATGTGGTATATTTGGATTTCCAAAAGGCATTTGATAAGGTGCCACATAAAAGGTTGTTACGCAAGATAAGGACACATAGGGGTAATATATTAGCATGGATAAAGGATTGGATAATGGACAGAAAACAGAGTAGGAATAAACGGGTCAGTTTTGGGATGGCAGGCTGTAACTGGTGGGGTGCTGCAAGGATCAGTGCTTGGGCCTCAGCTATTTACAATCTATATTAATGATTTAGATGAAGGGACCGAGTGCAATGTATCCAACTTTGCTGACGATACAATGCTAGGTGGGAAAGTAAGCTGTGAGGAGGACACAAAGAGCCTGCAAAGGGATATAGACAGCTTAAGTGAGTGGGGAATAAGATGTCAGATGGAGTATAATGTGGGGAAATGTGAGGTTAATCACTTTGGTAGGATGAATAGAAAAACAGAATATTATTTAAATGGTGTTCAGAGAGATTTAGATACAAGAAACACAGGAAGTTAGCATGCAGGTACAGCAAACAATTAGGAAGGCAAATTGCATATTGGCCTTTATTGCTAGAGGGTTGGTGTAGAAGAGTAATAATAATAATAATTCAACTTTATTGTCATTGTACAATGCACAAGTACATGAACAACAAAATGTGATCTTGCAAGCTCATTTGAGTCGAGTATAAATAATATTAACATTAATGTAAATAGCACCGTCCTGGGAGAAGCAAAGCCGCTGCGTCTGTGCGCGCCGCCATTCCATTTCCACCATTCCAACAATCTTCAGCCCAACGCCCGGGCCTGCTCACCAGCCGCCCCTCCCGGGGCTCCTTCCGTGACCTTCTGCACCTGGTCTTCCCTGATGGAAGTCTTGCTACAATTGTACAGGGCTTTAGTGAGACCACACCTGGAGTACTGTGCACAGTTTTGGTCTCCTTCTCTAAGGAAGGACATACTTGCCTTGGAGGCAGTGCAACAAAGATTCACTAGATTGATTCCTGGGATGAAAGGCTTGTCCTATGAGGAGAGATTGAGTAGAATGGGCCTATACTCTCTGTAGTTTAGAAGAATGAGAGGTGATCTAATTGAAACGTATAAGATTCTGAGTGGGATTGACAGGATAAATGCTGAGAGGTTGTTTCCCCTGGCTGGAGAATCTAGAACTAGCCGGCATAGTCTCAGGATAAGGGCTATGCCATTAAAGACTGAGATGAGGAGGAATTTCTTTACTCAGAGGGTTGTGAATCTTTGGAATTCTTTACCCCAAAGAGCTGTCGATGCTCAGTCGTTGAATATATTCAAGGCTGAGATAGATAGATTTTTGGACTCTAGTGGAATCAAGGGATATGAGGATAGTGCAGGAAAGTGGAGTTGAGGTCGAAGATCAGCCATGATCTTATTGAATGGCGGAGCAGGCTCGAGGGGCCGTATGGCCTACTCCTGCTCCTAATTCTTATGTTTTGGGCCTCCAAGGTTGAGTGACTTTGCAGGAACATAAATCTCATCATTAAAAAGATCCTTATGTCATTAAATACCAGCCCTAACTTTCTGTGGCGAGTTTACTTTGTTTTAACAGCGTAAATGTAGCAATTTCTTGAAACACATCATGATCATGCCTCTGTGAAGCGCCTTGGGGTGTTTTCCACATTGTTAGTGCTATGTAAATGCAAATTATTCTGAATAACCAGTAAGTCCAAACAGTTATACGGTAAATAGCCCCTATCCTGCTGAATAAACCGTATCTGTACTTTGCAGAACAGAGCAATTTACCGGAATGATCTGTGCATTACTGTGTGAAGGAATAAGCAACATAACCTATTCAGAAAATACACCATTGTATGAAAGAATTCTGGCCTTATTAAAACATGACAAACCGGGTCTGGAAATCGAGAAACCGAACTGTGAAAAAACTGTGATGGCATTCTGGCTATAGAGATAAGATAAGTTGTTGACACTGAATCAATAACCTTATTGAAACAGAAGGTTAAAGGCTCCTGACAGTCTGAACCTTTGGGAACAAGACAATAGTTACCCGGAACAAGGTGTTCTAATTTACACCTCGTAAAGGAGCACATAAAAGTAACAAACATCTGTCTTCATAAAAATGATACCAAGTAAAGTACACCTGCTGTTACCCCATTTTTTATGATAAATTTAGAACACCTAGAGAAGAGACATAATTCTGTAGTGCTACCAGCTGAGGTGACATAGACAGGCTAAGTAAGTGGGCAGAGATTTGGCAGATGGAATACAATACTGGAAAGTGTGAGGTTATGCACTTTGGCAGGAAAAATCATAGAGCAAGTTATTATCTTAATGGCAAGAAACTGGAAAGTACTATAGTACAAAGGGATCTGGGGGTCCTGGTGCACGAAACTCAAAAAGGTTAGTATGCAGGTGCAGCAAGTGATCAAGAAGGCCAATGGAATGTTGGCTTTTATTGCTAGGGGGATAGAATATAAAAATAGGGAGGTATTGCTGCAGTTGTACAAGGTATTGGTGAGACCGCACCTGGAATACTGCATACAGTTTTGGTGTCCATACTTAAGAAAAGACATACTTGCTCTCAAGTCAGTACAAAGAAGGTTCACTCGGTTAATCCCGGGGATGAGGGGGTGGTCATATGAGGAGAGGTTGAGTAGATTGGGACTCTACTCATTGGAGTTCAGAAGAATGAGAGGCGATCTTATTGAAACATATAAGATTGTGAAGGGGCTTGATCGGGTGGATGCGATGAGGATGTTCCCAATGATGGGTGAAACTAGAACTAGGGGGCATAATCTTAGAATAAGGGGCTGCTCTTTCAAAACTGAGATGAGGAGAAACTTCTTCACTCAGAGGGTGGTAGGTTTGTGGAATTTGCTGCCCCAGAAAGCTGTGGAAGCTACATCATTAAATAAATTTTAAACAGAAATAGATAGTTTCCTAGAAATAAAGGGCATTAAGGGTTACAGGGAGCGGGCAGGAAATTGGACATGAGTCTAGGTTCGGAATGGTCATGGCCCTGTGGGTAGTGGAGTGGGCCCAGGGGCCGTGTAGCCTGGTTCTGCTCCTACTTCTTGTGTTCTAATTCTGTGTTAGATTTCAGGAGATGGTTTTATTCCTGTTCCTGGCTGGGGTGGAGATCGTCTTTACAGAAGGTAAGTACTGTAGAAAATATAGGGACAGAGTGATCTCCTGGACGAGTTTCGATCGCCTAGATGGGGCGGAGAGGAATTTCCCAGATTTTTTCTCCCAAATTGGCCATTGGGTTTTTTATCTGGTTTTTCGCCTCTCCCGGGAGATCACATGGGTTCGGGTGGATGGAGAGTGATGGAAGATTTGAGGTTAGGATCAGATCAGCCATGATCTTATTGAATGGTGGAGCAGGCTCGAGGGCCGATTGGCCTACTCCTGCTCCTATTTCTTATGTTCTTATGTTCTTATGACTGTAGGAATTGCAGGGGTCAGCAGAAAAATGACTAGAGATAATTAGCTTACATCAACAGAAAACCTTAAAGGAAACACCACTGGAAAAGGGTATAAATATTGAACTCTCAAATGGGATAATAGACTCGCTTAAAGGGGCAAAGCGATTCTCGGCTTCAGAGCTAGCTCTGTAAGTCTACAACTCTTTGTACCTCAGGGATCAAGGTACTGTATTTGATTTTGGTGGATATCCTGAATAAACTTTAAGAACTGTAAAACTGTAGCGAAGTTAAGATTTGAGAGTAAGGATCTCTGATAAGATTGTAAAGCTTTCTCTTTTTGGAACTGTTAATGTTGCGATTGACTCACCAACTGTAAATTATATGTCGGTTCTTTAATAAATCTATGGGGCAGAAATTCGGATCGGGGGCTTGCCGCGCGTGCAAGCCCCCGATCTGCACTTACCCGACGCGCCTGCCGTTCACCTCCAGGGACGCCTGGAATTCCTTTTTGAAAGAGAAGAATCCCGGGCAGCGTCTGACGTCACGCCGCCCAGGACTGCAGCCAACGCGAAGCCTGGAGCGCGCTGTGCAACTGAGACACGCCCCTTGAGGTCTCAGTTTAATAGGACACGCCCCCAATGTTTCTCACAAGCTGCAAAGCATTTTTACATGGAGAGCAGCATTTCAAATAGGTTTTTGGTATTTTTATGAAGCTTTTGGTAACTTTTATAAACGTTTACATTATTTTGAAGAATCTGAAGTAGTTTTAAACAGAATTAAAGCAATTTAAAGACTTTTAAAAGCCCTGAAAGAATGTTTTTCATTCCATTTATTTATTTAGCAACGTCGTCGTCATACGTGTCTTCACACTGTTCCCTTTGGGAAACTGTATGAAGTGGTGGAAGGATTTATGGCCGTGATTAACGCTCCTTCCGTGACCGTAACCATCTTTGTACCAGCCATTAGGGTGGTTAGTCCTATGGCCGGAGGGTTTTACGGGCTCCCACAAGCTATACAAGGAGGGGGGGCCACCCACACCCACGGACGCAAATATCCCACTGGATGTCAACCCAGAATTTAGAGCCGGAGCTCCGACTCCACTTGCCGGGACTGTCTGGAGCGGGGTTCGAAACCCTACCCCGTCTGGCCCAGCGGCGGGGATCCTACCGCTACGCCAAAGGCCCACTCCAATTAGCAACGTGAAATGGCTGGAATGAACACAATTCACGGCATTAAAAGAACTCACAATTGAACTGATGATGACCTCAGCAATCTCCTCAACGAGGTGGAGGCGCAGCGCCTGCTCATCATTGGTAATGAGAAGTCCAAGGCGCCGCAAAAAGGACAGATGATAGCTTGGTCTTTCAAGTGGCAGCATAGGGCTCCAGTCATGGGGAGGGAAAAGGCGCAGGAAACGTATGGGTGTCACCTTTTGTGCAGAGTGGGCCTTTTGCGTAGCGGTAAGCATCCCCGCCGCTGGGCCAGAAGGAGTAGGGTTTCGAACCCCGCTCCAGACAGTCCCGGCAAGTGGAGTCGGAGCTCCAACTATAAATTCTGGGTGGACATCCAGCGGGATACTTGCGTCCGCGGGTGTGGGTGGCCCCCCCCTCAGATGGGTTGTGGGAGCCCGTAAAACCCTCACACCATAGGACTAACCACCCTAATGGCTGGTATGAAGATGGTTATGGTCACGGAAGGAGCGTTAACGTGGCCAGAAATCCTTCCACCACTTCATACAGTTCCCAAAAGGGAACAGTGTGAGGATACGTACGACGATGACCTCTTGCGCAATGCACCTCCTTGGACCCTCAGTTGCAGATGCGAGGGGGCAAATCGTGCAATTGTTAAATTTTTCATTTTATTGACATGTAAAATGTTGGCCCAGTAATTCCGTTCCAAACGCGTGAGTACGGTCGGGGTACTCACGCGTCTGGCCGGAGGAAATGCCGGTTTTCAGCATGCACAGCGCATGCGGGGAAAACCGGCATTTCCTGTCCTCTGAACAAAGCGGTTCAGAGGCAGAACGCGTGCGACTGCACAGGCAGCGGCCTAGAAATTCAGTTGCGTTCGCCAGCCGTTAGCGCCTTAGGAGGAGTAGATCTCGAGCGCTAGGCACTTAGCGGCCGGGCGCAGGACGATCTGCGCCTACGCCCAACTTCAGTAGACATTTAGCGCCGGCGCAAAGTGTTTGCGCGCGCTCAGCTGCGCGCGCAACTTATGACGTCATTTCGTCGTGCAACGCCCTTTGTGCGCCCCAAACCGGAACTTCAGTCGCGCCCGCCCAATGTGGGCGTGGCGGTGTTAAGAACTGTGAAGTGGAACGCAGCAGAGGCCCTGCGGGCCTCGGAGAGTGCTAATTAAAGGGCACTTACACTGAACTATAAAGGCCAGCCATTTTGCTGCAATGACTTTTGTGCAACGGATTTCTGGACAGAGCCCAAGGAAGAGACCTTACTGATTTGGCCCAACATAGGAGAGGTATTTTTGGCTTCTGGCCAGAGCTTGGAAATTTGCCTCATTGTGATTTCATTGTTTGCAAGTATATTATGGGGGCTGCATGGGGTTCCAACCCTCAGTTCCAGCATTATGTGCGAAGGGCTCGCAGACGCTGTGTGAGAGGGGCAGCCATGCCTAGACGCAGAGGGGGCATCAGGCGTTGGCAACGTAGGCCTTACCCACTCAGGGAATACCGCCAGCAGGTGTCCTATCTCACCATGACTGCCGCGCAGTGTGTTAAGAGGCTGCGCTTCAGAAGGGAGGTGATTGCAGAGATCTGCCAGCTGCTTCACAGAGATCTGCGTCCACAGCTGATGTGCAGGACGTCTCTGTCGGTGGAAGTGAAGGTCGCGGTGGCTCTGAACTTTTATGCAAGCGGCTCCTTCCAAGCCGCTGCTGGGGACATAGCTAACATATCCCAGTTCGCCGTGCATCGCTGCATCTGGCAGGTCACCGATGCCCTTTTCACAAGGAGACACCAATTCATCTCCTTCCCCATGACCCTAGAGAGGCAGGAGCAGCGTGCAGTTGGATTTGCGAGGATCGCCGACTTCCCCATGGTGCAGGGCGCCATTGACTGCACGCATGTGGCTTTGCGGGCACCTATCGACAATGCCGAGGATTACCGCAACCGGAAGGGCTACCATTCCCTCAATGTACAGCTGGTGTGTGACCACAGGCAGCGCATCCTAGCTGTCAATGCCCGCTTTCCAGGCAACAGCCACGATGCATTTATCCTGCGCCAGACTACTGTGGCTGACATGTTCCAGGCACAGCCTCCCCCAAGAGGATGGCTTATCGGGGACAAAGGCTATCCTTTGTGTACATGGCTCATGACCCCGCTCCGCGCGCCAAGGACCCCTGCTGAGGAGGCATACAACGAAAGCCATCAAGCCACAAGGAACATCATAGAGCAAACGATTGGCGTCCTCAAGCAATGGTTCCGCTGCCTGGATCGCTCCGGCGGATCTCTGCAGTATTCGCCGGATAGAGTCTCCCAGTTCGTCGTCGTTTGCTGCATGCTGCACAACCTGGCTATCCGCAGGACTCAGGCACTGCCACCTCACGTTGGACCACCACCTCAGGAGGAGGAGCAGGAGGACCATGAGGAGGAGGAGGAGGAGTACCAGCCCAGGAGGGAGCCACAAGGTCCAAGGGCCGTCCGTCGCCGGCTTATTGAACGACACTTCTAGGCCCCCTGTCAGGGAATGGCTTGTGGCAATGAAGGCACATGAATGCAGCCGCTCCGCAAGCCCTCAGCCGGTTAACGCAACAACCACTTCAAACATCACACATGGACAAGCTGAATAAAGAAAAAGCTTTATTGAACAAACTCAGGGCCCTTCCCACATGAAACCCAAAAACAGACAACACCCCCAAAAAACAGTCAAACACATGACTCACTCCCACAACCTGGGGAGGAATAACAAAAGTTTTGCATCCAAATGGCCTTCATCCTCGGCCTTACCAAAACAACCCCCCCCATAGACAACACAACCACCCCCATATAAAAAAACATTTGGCAACACACTCTACTTTGTGTGCCGAGAGGGCGAGTCCTTGTCCAGCCTTTTCCGGCCCCTGGCCGACCTGCTGCTCCGCCTCAACCTGGGCCCTGTGGGTGCTGCAAGGCTGGGGGAAGGCTCCTGAGGGGCACATTGCGTGACGGCAGATGCCCTTGGGGGTCGGCCTAGACGAGCTCTGGCCCTCGAGGGGCCGGCTGCTGACTGCTGCAGCTGTGGCTGGCCAGCATCAGTCTCTCCAGCAGCTCGTGGCAGCTTCGCTGGGGGAGTGGCAGTGGCGGCTGCAGCAATGGGGGCAAGCTGGCTGATGCCAGGCGCTCGCTGCTCGCCTGAGACACTGGCACTCGGCCGGGCTGGCACTGCAGCAAGCGCAGCAATCTGCTGAAGGCCAGACCGCTGTGCTGCTGCAGCGCGGCGGGTGCCCTGGCGATGCCTGCCTGACACAGCGAGTGTGGCAGCAGTGAGTGCCCATACTGCCCTGGTCTGTGCCCGCATCAGACCAGCCAGTGACTGCACGGCTCCACTGATCAACTGTCCACTCGCTGCCTGTGCTGCCCTGAAGTCGTCCCGACTCGCGTCCTGTGCTGCCCTCAATTCGGCCCGACTCGCGTCCTGTGCTGCCCCGAATTGTTCGAGACCCCTGGCCTGTGCTGCCGCGAGTTGTTCGAAACCCCTGGCCTGTGAGGCCCCGAAATCGGACACACTATGAGCCAGGGACTCGATGGCCTCAGGCAACCATGCCACAACCCCCATGAACTCGGTGTGCCGACGATCCGAGTCCGCGGACATTTGATCAAGGAGGCGCACCTCCTGGGCGAGGACCGTCTCCGGACTGGAGGCCGGACTCTCCCTCTGGGGAGAAGGCCGCCGAGCTGCCCGACCCTTCCCGCGTGGCTGGACGCCACTGGGCCCAGCAACTACACTCCCCTGCAACACTTCCCCCCTCTGGGGAGAAGGCAGCCGAGCTGCCCGACCCTTCCCGCGTGGCTGGACGCCACTGGGCACAGGAGCTACACTCCCCTGCAACACTTCCCCCCTCTGGGGAGAAGGCAGCCGAGCTGCCCGACCCTTCCCGCGTGGCTGGACGCCACTGGGCACAGGAGCTACACCCCCCTGCAACACTTCCCCCTGGCTCTCCTCCAGGGAAGACGTGTCCCCTCCATTGCCATCCCCTGGCGCGGATGAGGGTTCCCCCAATGGGCCGCCTTCCTCTTGCTCCTCCTCGTCCTCCTCTTCCGAGGGACTGTCAGTCGCAGCCTCAGGGACCTCCTCCTCACCAGCTGAAAGCAGGAAGGCACAAGAGTAGCTTTAGAGTGAGGACAGGGCGTCAGCGAGGGAGGCATGAGTGGTGGCATTCTGCGCATTGGTCGGACAGTGGCAAAGGATGTAGATCTGAAGCGCAAGGGGAATGAGAGAGGTCCAAAAGGTCATGTCCTTACCATTGGGACCCAGCACAGGGTCGGCATCTCCACATGCAACGGGGCCAATCAGGCGGCCACCCATGAGTCGACCCACGCGCTCCTCCAGGTCACTGAGCTGCTGGAACTGGGGACGGCCTCCCCCGGTGACAGTCCGGCTCTTCAGATTCTGGGCCAGCTTGGCCTGCAAGAGAAAGGACGGCCTCTAAGTACAGTGTGGTGCCCTGTTGTTGTGTGCACTGCCTCCCATGGTCAAATAGCTTGGCCAGTGTGTAAAGTGCAGAAAGTGCAATTGATGTTCATGCCAGTGCTATAGCTGCTGGATGAGGGCTGGCCATTAGGGCTTTGAGGTCCCTTTGCCCATAATGTGAGGTGCACATGCAAGGATGAGGAGGACACTGGAAAGGGTACTCACCCTGACAATCCGAGTGAGGTCGTTAAACTTTTTCCGGCATTGGACACCAGTCCTGGGGACATCGCAGGTGGCTGTGACCCTCTGGGCGATATCCCTCCAGGCTCTCCTGTACACCCTGGTGGCAGGCTTCTTGCCACTGTCCGGGAACAAGATATGGCGTCTCCTCTCCAAAGCCCTAACCAGCACCTTTAAATCATGGGCAGAGAAGCGCTGCGCTCGCTCACGGGCCCTCTGCATCCTTCCTGGCGCTATTTCGCTCCAGCAGCAGTGTTTAGGCCTAGCTGGAGGGCTGCAGTATCCAGGGCGTGGCAGCAGACCAAGTCGACCCTTCCCCCTTTAAGAGCTGGCCGGCGCCAGGGTGTCTGCTGTCAATCAAAACATGACCGCACCTGCGCTGCGCCCGGCCTCGGCGGTATCAGTCTGCACCGCCGGCTTAGCGCCTAAAGATAGCCATGCATCGCCAGTTTTAGCGCTCGAGCAAACTCCTTGGCCAAAGCTACTGAATATCGGCGAAGTGGCCTCCACTTGCCGGCGGGCGCAAACTTTAGCGGCCGCCCGACTTTACCGCCCCAAAAGTGGCTATACTGAATTTCTAGGCCAGCGTGTGCGCAGTAAAATTCGCCGGTTTCATTCATACTTTCAGTGAGGTTAAGTCCTTACAACTTACACATGAAAAAAGCATGAGTACAGTTGCTCCAGAGGCTGCGGAGGAAGATATATTTTATCGTGGAGCTTCTGAAAGGCAATATTTTTGTTTGGGAAAGGGAGGAAAGTTATTTTAAGAAATGCTGAGGTAAGTTTTAAAGTTTATTTTTGTTTTTTAAAACGGGTTTTCAGTACTGTAGGCAGAAGGAGCAATTGTGGCTATGTGAATTGAATTTGCTGTGTTTATTAAATGTGAAAATGACTCCAACATTTTTAAGAAAGAAACTTTTCATCAGTAATATATTCTTTTAAGTAATTATGTATGTATGTCTGTATATATTCCTTTGCGTATATGTATGTATGTATATATTCCTTTACTTATGTGTATGAATGTATGTATTTAATTATGACTTTCAGAGAAAGTAACTTATTGGAAAATCATAATTAAATACATTCATTACTTAAAAGAATATATTACTGATGAAAAGTTTCTTTCTTAAAAATGTTGGAAATGTTACATTACTCATTTTAGAACAGTCATTTTCACATTTAATAAACACAGCAAATTCAATTCACACAGCCACAATTGCTCCTTCTACCTACGGTACTGAAGACCCATTTAAAAAAAAAAATTTAACTTTAAAACTTACCTCAGCATTTCTTAAAATAACTTTCCTCCCTTTCCCAAACAAAAATATTGCCTTTCAGAAGCTCCACGATAAAATATATCTTCCTCCGCAGCCTCTGGAGCAACTTTACACATGCTTTTTTCATGTGTAAGTTGTAAGGGCTTAACCTCACTGAATCCATGAATGAAATCGACGAAGTTCACTGCGCATGCGCTGCCTGTGCAGTCGCACGCGTTCTGCCTCTGAACCCCTTCGTTCAGAGGACAGGAAATGCCGGTTTTCCCCGCATGCGCTGTGCATGCTGAAAACCGGCATTTCCTCCGGCCAGACGCGTGAGTACCCCGACCGTACTCACGCGTTTGGAACAGAATTACTGGGCCTATATATTTTTAGAATTATCTCACATAATACTTCTGTATCAAACTTGCAAACTCAATCTCTGTACACTCTTTGGTGAGGAGTTGCAGAATTCTGGGGGAGTTTTCCGGACCCTCATAATATCCAGAACGTTACAGTCTAGCTAAACTTATTAAAAGTGCTATCTGGAGGATGGTAACATTTTCAGGTTGTTCCTTTCCTTTAGGGAGAGATAGTCTGGACCTTTATACCCAATTAAGCGTCTTTAGGATTCGGCTACCTCAAACTTTAGTTGAAAGTGAACATCTGAGGAATACGCCTGATCCGGGGTAGCCCTAAAGGGGCTAAGGCTAGTAATTATCCTTTCAGCTGGTCGGTGCAATCCACCGACTGAAGCTTGAAGTTTATTTTGCTTCATTTTCCCTGACGATAATATATTTTAGAATTCTGCTAAACTCTTTCATGAGCTGTCGATCTTTGACTGGTTTGGGATTTGTTTAACACCACTCAGATGTTAGCAGCAGTCACTGCTCAGTGTGCTGGACTAACTATAGTGAAAGTTTTGGAGGCTGCAGCTTTCTAATAAATACATTTGCACAGTGGATCAGAGAGAGGAGACTGATTTTCTGTATCAACTGGAGGCAAAACCCCAGGGTGACCTCAAGCTGATCCTCTAGCCAACTTCTTCCTGCTCTTGTGCTGATACCTACACTTGCTTCTCTCATTCATGCTGTGTGTGTTCACCTCACTGCTTTCTGCTCTAAATCTAACTCTACACCTTCCCCCTGAGTGAATATTACTCGGTTGTTACTTGCTGCAGATACAGTGGTTGATGCTGTATCATGCAAGAGCCTACACCCTTAAGCCCTGGTGGCTGATGCTGCTTAGCTGTCCCTATGGAAACACAATGAGAAAAAGTATCTATTGCAATCTGTAAAACATTGCTTGTAACACATTTCAGTAGCCAACACATGCCATGCTATGATGCTGTGGTGCCTGGTTAAGTTGCCTATGGATAGAATACCTGAGTTATGACAAATACATGGAGGGAATCAAAAGCTAAAAGAATGGGTACTAACCTCCAGATACAAGATGGCTACTCGTGTACCCCTCTTCAATGGACCCCACAAAGCGGTGGCTCACTATATCCAGAATGAGCTCCTCCAGGTAGCTTTGAGGTGGAGGTTGGGTGTGCTGCTCCAATTGACAACTCTTCTGCAATCATGAGTTTGGTGAAGTGCTGCTGTTTAATGAGCCCTGCCATAGCTGTGCAATTGGCCACTATACTTCTCCAAGCAAGAGTGCAAGACATCCAGCGTGCAAGTGGGTGTAACTTGGAGGAGTTCCCCAGTCCCAATGTCATCAGGCCCGTAGCAGCGGGCTTCAATGCGCAGGCGTCGGGATTCAGATCGGCTCTGTGAGGTCACAAATTATGCTCCCTGTGAGGATTCCTAGGCCATTCTCTCATCTTTATGACTTTTTCCCACTCGCACTTTGGGCGTTGGGTATTGGGCCCCTCCGCCGTTCCAGCTCTCCAGCTCACTGTGCGTGGCCTTTTAATTTACGTGTGGGGGACCTTACAGATCGCCCGCTCACCTTAGAGGGAACATTGCCTGCGAGCTCCCGTTTTCACAAGGCTAACGGTGGAGCAGCACAAATCTTCCAGCAATTTGTGGTGATTAGCAACTCATGGCGTAGCTTTTCCTCGTCATAAATTGCTGGGTTTTTACACATTGATAACGACGTGCACATTAAACTCGCCGATATTTTCCCAGCAAATTCTGGGCCAATATATTTTTACTTATTATGTCCCACTCCTTTTTATTAAAATCTTTATGTTAGAGTTCTGCATGGGTTTCTAAAGTTGAATAATGGCAGTAGTTTTACTGGAGCCCATCTGTTTGTGAAGGTGAAGTGTGCTCAGCACAGGCCAACATAATCCATTCCAGACATGTGTAATGCAGGGGAAACAGATGCAAACAATTGAGCTAGCTGTCAGTAAGATCCAGTGATCTCTTTTGATATCTTCATCATCAGTTGGTCCAAATGAAACATTAGCAACATCACTGTCATTCCAGGCTCCTTGCTGCACATCTGCAAGCCTTTCAGTGCCTCTGATCCTCCTTGATTTCATGAATCTACAACTTCACTGAGACTAAGATACCACAGAAAAAAACACAATTGCTTCCATTAGCCAGATAACAGAGTGGAAGTTCAATAAAATATGCAACTGTTAATCATTTCATAGGCCCTGACAACCCTCCAGTACCTTGTCCAAATGGCCAGTCTAGCTGTGTGAGCTTAGCTTGTGAGGCCTAGGCTTTCTGCCTTCCAGCAGAATTTGTAACAGAGCTGGGGCAGGTAAAGGCTGAAAGCAACTTAGGGATGTGTTCTGCTGCTTCCCTATCTCCCCTCAGTCTTTTAGTGGTTGGTCACACTAAGGGAAACTATACCGGCCTGATTTTGGGTGGGCATATGGAACTGTATAAAAATTAGGGAGGAATTGCTCTTCCACATGTCCCAACATTTGCCCTCTTCAGACGCTGGATGCAGGGCCTGCCTGTTCGGTCCTGGGACCCAGTGTTCAGAGATAAGCGACAGGGGACTGAGGCAATGGCTGAAGACATACCTGCGCAAGCTCTCTCAGACCACAGCCATGCATAGGCCTCTTCATCCAGATAAAGACTTTCCTTGAAAATAATTTTTAATGGCAGCTCTTGGCCTCCTCTTTTTCCAGCTGTGGAAGACCCCAGACCTTCGCCACAAGTCTCTGTCCTCAGTCTGATGCGACTCCCCAGTGGAAGCTGGAGAGCTCATCTTCCATGCATAAATGTCCCCTGAGCCAGAAATATGGCCAGGGTCAGTGGGTCATGTGGGGCTCACTATGAAGCTCCATGGTTAAAAAGCTGACCTGAGCTTTACACACCCAGGGCTGTGCTCCAAACAAGGGAGGCGGGAGTATAAAGCATAGGTCAGCTAATTAACCATGGTGAGCTACACAGTGAGCTCAAAATGTGCTTCCCCAATTTACAAATACACACATTGGATGCTGATCAGGAGCAGTAACTTTTATTCCCCCTAACTATTGACATTAATGCCAATTGTAGCACTCCAATTGCAGATCAGCTAACTCACCCCAGATTAGGAAACAAGTTTCATATCTTGCTAGTCTAATGTTCAGTAGCACTATAGTAATTATAATTACCCAGTTAATCATCACAGGAGCCTTATCCCCTTTTTCCCCTTCTCCCTTCTCTCCTGACTCGCTACATCAAAAACTCCCATGCTTCGAGTCTTCAGAGGGACTCAGCGTATGGTTGGCAGAGGCAGCCTGGTCAAACTGGCCATACCTCCTGACCCACCGGCAGATGTGGAGACACCCCATCCCAGCCCAGCCTTTCTTTTTTAGATTTTTCAACCTTGCTGCTGTGACATGCACCCCAGATGTAACCTTAGTGCCAATTCAATGGGATTCAAAGTTGGAAATCTCCCCCTGTCTTGTCTGTTGTGGTCAACAGAGGAGGTTCCCAGTAGGTGCTGGGATTGTTGGCCTACGGACTTTCAGAGCCATTGACTTAAAAGCAGCAACCAGGATAGTATTTCATTTTATACTGTATTTCATTTTATATTGTAATAAAGTAACACTGGTACATATGTAAGTCAATGGACAAAATAATCATGTTCAAAAGTTTACTCATACATCCAACAATAATAAGGGGATAATGAATGCAATGGTGAATGTATCTTGTCATTTCTTGTATTGTCACTTATTTCTAAAGCTGCTTCCTTTTGGATGGACCTCTCCATGTATCTCTAACCTGATGACATATTTGCATTGTCAGATTTGTGCGCACAATTTTCTTGCACATTTCGACTTTCTTCTTTAGATTAAAGAGGGAGTATATCTTTTTTTAAGAATCATACAGTTTTAAGAGTACTTTAGTTAACATTACCACCCTTTTGTTTTTTTAATCTAATTTTTGACTATTTCACGTTGAGAAGCCTGAGTGTCGATAACATCTTCAGGAAAACTGGCCTGGGGCAGTTCCCGGGCAGCAGTGCAAAGGGTCTGAGGTAAAATCAGCACATAAAGTAATTTGCCCAAGGTGCTTTAGTCATTTTTAGCACTTCAACGTTGCACATTAATCATAATTATTTTAGCTTTGGAAAATGGGGAACTAATGGGGAGATTCCTTTTAAGTACACATGAAAGGACATGAAAAGATCTTCACCTTCTTTTGTTGCTTTTGTGGTTGAACTATTCATTCTGGTTCACAGGCAGGGTTACTCACATTTTATTGATTGGTCTTGAGGCCTGCAAGCAGTGTGAGGAAACAAAATGAGTGGCGGTGACCTGTAGCTCTCACAATTAAAACAACACAGCTACGGTGGGATAGTGGTTAGCACTGTTGCCTCACAGTGCCAGGGACCCGGGTTCGAATCCGGCCTCGGGTGACTATCTGTGTGGAGTTTGCACATTCTCCCCGTGTTTGCGTGGGTTTCCTCCGGGTGCTCTGGTTTCCTCCCACAGTCCAAAGATGTGTGAGTTAGGTTGATTGGCTATGATAAATTGACCCTTAGTGTTAGGGGGATTAAATATGTGGGGATAGGGTGGGATATGTGTTGGTGTAGGGGGATCGGGTGGGATATGTGTTGGTGCAGGCTCGATGGGCCGAAATGGCCTCCATCTGCACTGTGGGGTTTCTGTGAATTTGAAAGCTAGTTGTTTTTTTGAGTTTTATCTATTAAACCCTCGTTTTGTTTCTTGTGCTCCTTCATGTGCAAGTTAACAAGTCAGTTGTATTGCATTTCTCTTTCTCGTTAACCAGTCTGATGGAGCTGATCAGTGGATCTTCTAATTTGACAGTCTAACCAAAATCCAGGGAGGTGTAATAGCTCTCTCTGCAAACAGTTGTGTGGGTGATCGGGAGACATTCCAGTTTCCACCAAAAGCAGATTGTAGCAAGCCACCCATGCTCACAGGTCTAATAGAATCTATTTTACCTTGTGCCATGAGGAATCCAAGGTATTTATAACTGTAATGTGTAGGCAATACTGCACTGGTAATGTGAAGCACCTCTAATTTAGAAACAACAATTTAAAGCAGGCATTCCACACTGCATACTGATCCAGTCATAAAGTAGTTCTCGCAAGTACTTTTTTCACTTTCAGAGTGCGGCATGTTAACTGAATACTAGGATCTTTACATGACACTGGTGTATCGATGTTTTTCTCTGTCAATCTTTTTGTCTTAAGAATCATCATGTTGCAAAACTCATGACAGATGGGCTTAATTACTTGCTGGTACATCCAACAAACCTCCACTAACATTTGACAAACGTTTTGACAAAGGAGAGCCATCATTTGTGTTTATGCAATGTGTTGCTGGTGGAATTATTCCAAAAGTGGATTGTTTTAAGTTTTGTTTCTGCATAACAGTACTTTTTTGACAGGCTTTGTCAGACTGTACCAGCACCATAGCAAAGTTTTTTGACAAAGAAACATCAACATATTTGCCAACCCTCATGCAAACATATGTTGAGAATTTGGGGAATGTGGAAAACTTCATTATTTTCATCAAGTCTTTTGACACTGGAGAAAAGGGTGGATAAATCTGAAATGTCAGATTTTAAAGTACATCAGCATCAAGTCATGCCCTGTAAATTATCCTGGATCGGCAGTGTGTTTAGATAGTGAAGGCAGAGTATAGTCCACGAACGAACTATGATGTAGTGCAGGCATAATGCCACCTGGTGTTAATAAAATTAGTAGCAGTTTAGAGACAGAGGATTGTCTTGCTCCCTCTCCCCTTCTCTTTCACAAATACACACGCATATCCTTTCTTTTTCCACTTTTTAAAGTTGTATTATCACGAGTTTACATTCTTGATATATATATTTATGAAATACAGCACATTTTGATTGCACAATGCTTGCAAGAATATATCGATATATTAGTTTTCTCGCTGTGTTTGTGCTTGCATTGGGAACAATGTGGGTTTAAGGGTTGAACAAATCTGTTCTTGACTCTGGGGTTTAATTAGGTCAGGGAATCAGTTGGTCCTCACTACAATTGATTGGGATCATTCTCCTTGTATGCCTAAAGTTCCTGGTCTGATGGTTTAGATGTTGGAAAGTGTAGAAGAGACAGTCCTCTCTAGGCTAGTGATGAAAAGACAAGAGTCAAAACCACTGCACTACCCAATGAGAATTATGTTTTGTACTGTGAATATTAATAAAAACTTTGGAATAAATTTAGGATGGAAGTGGCTATGTTAATCAGGGAAGGTATTTTACTAATAGCATTGAGGATGCTAAACTATGGCCCTTAATTTCTTTGGACTATTTGTGCTGCCGTAACTTCATCAAAAGTACGGTAGAAACATTAACATTATAATTATATACGTACTTTCAAATCCACAAAAATATCCTTTAACAGTGAATTTGAGAAGATCTACAGCGTGGTTTTTGTTGCATTGCTGCATAGAGATTAGACAAACAGGGCAAACGCCATCTGTTTCACCCGGGAAGAGGCCTCTCTATTTGAATTGGAAATTGAAGTCTGAGCTGCTTTTCAGTGAGTTTTTTTTAACTTAAAGGGAGAGTTCGCTTTCTTGAAAGTAAAATCATAACTAATAAATTTGTAGTGCACTGACACAATTGTGATGCTGTGTCGCTGATTGCTTCACTTGTTTATAAACTTTTAAAATTCTCTTGCAAGATGCTTTACCATTAGTAGTCTGCCCCTTTAATAACTGATATCATCCTGAATAAAGTGGTAGTGCGTACAACCGGCACAGCACATGACTAGTGCTTTAAGGGTTACATAAAACATATTCCACTGTTCTGTAAAAAAGAAAAAAGAATCAATTATCGATATGAATGTACTATAATAAGCCAATCTTCTTAATCACTATGTTGTTATTGCTTTGAGATTTGATAGTACTGTAGTCCAACTATTTTTCTACTTGTCATCTGGTGGCAATAATCAGCAATCAGAACTCAGCTACAATTCAGGTAAACAGCAATGAAAGGAAATGGCAATGCAGCTTGAATATCAGATCACCACCGCAAAGCTGTCTCACCAAATCACACTCCCGTTGTGAATGGCTACACTACCTCCAAAGGAGCTAAACTCTGCCAGTAAAATCCTCACACCGAAACTGATAAACCTGAGTGTGCTTCCTATACCTTTCAGTGGGAACAGTGCCAGAGGGCTGGATTTTTACTTGGAGGCGGGGAGGAAGCGTGGGGGGACGGGATTGAGGTCGGGAAACCTGGAAGAACAAGTTTCCCTCAGGCCCTGCTGAATTTAACGGCAGACCTGATTTAAAAAAAATTCTCTGTTTCCCAGCCACAACCAGCCAAATTGAGAAGCTGACTGGCTGTCGGGTGGGTAGGCTTTCGGCACCAGGCCACAGTCAGGGAACAGAGAGGAGAGAGGGGGGTTTGGAGGTTTGGGGGGGGGTTAGGGTCAGAGATCGGAGGCTTGAGAGGGATCAGAGGCTGGGGGAGGTGGTTGGAGGCCGGGGCGGGGTCGGGGATTGGCGGCCTCAGGTGGGGGTAAGAGTGGAAGCCTCAGGAGGGGCTGAGATCAGAAGCCTTGGGTGGGGGTGAGATCAGAGGCCTCATGGGGGAGATTGGAGGCCTCGTGGGAGAGGTTGGAGGCCTCGTGGGAGAGGTCAGAGGGAAGTCAGAAGTGTTGGTGGGTGGGGGTCCGATCGCAGGGGATTGGTGAGGCAGGTACGCTGGATCCAGCAGGTAAGAGGAAAGGCACTTACCTCCTGGATCCAGCAGTCCTTGTCTCCCTTTAGTCAGCAGGCTTCCCAACGCCTGGGATAGCCGGCCAACCAGAGTTAAATTTGAAATTGTGGATCAATATGAGACATGCAGCCTCATTATATTAAATTGGCAACCTGCCTCCTGGGAGCGGGGTGGTTGCCCATCCATCTGCTCGGCCTCCGTTAAAACCGGGACTGGGCGAGTTGGAGGTGGGTTAGAAACATAGAAACATAGAAGATAGGAGCAGGAGTAGGCCATTCGGCCCTTCGAGCCTGCTCTGCCATTCAATGAGATCATGGCTGATCATCCAAATTCAGTACCCTGTCCCTGCCTTCTCCCCATATCCCTTGATCCCTTTAGCCTTAAGAAATGTATCCAACTCTTTTTTGAATATATTTAATGAACTGGCCTCCACCGCCCTCTGTGGCAGAGAATTCCACAGGTTCACCACTCTCTGGGTGAAGAAATTCCTCCTCATTTCAGTCCTAAATGGCTTACCCCTTATCCTTAGACTATGACCCCTGGTTCTGGACTCCCCGGCCATCAGAAACATCCTTCCTGCATCTAGTCTGTCCAGACCTGACAGAATTTTATAGGTTTCGATGAGATCCCCTCTCAATCTTCTAAACTCCAGAAAGTATAATCCCAATCGACACAATCTCTCATACGTCATTCCTGCCATCCCAGGTATCAGCCTGGTGAATCTTCGCTGCACTCCTTCCATGGCAAGAACGTCCTTCCTCAGGTAAGGCGACCAAAACTGCACACAATACTCAAGGTGCGGTCTCACCAAGGCCCTGTACAACTGTAGCAAGACATCCTTGTTCCTGTACTCGAACCCTCTTGCTACGAAGGCCAACATACCATTTGCCTTCTTAACCACCTGCTGCACCTGCATGCTTACCTTCAGCGACTGGTGCACAAGAACACCCAGGTCTCTTTGCACTTCCCCTTCTCCCAATCTATTGCCATTCAAATAATAATCTGCCTTCCTGTTTTTGCCACCAAAGTGGATAACCTCACATTTATCCACATTATAGTGCATTTGCCATGTTTCTGCCCAATCACCCAATCTGTCCAAATCGTACTGGAGTTTCACCACATCCTCCTCACAGCTTACCCTCCCACCCAGCTTTGTGTTGTCTGCAAATTTGGAGATATTACATCCAATTCCCTCGCCCAGATCATTAATATATATTGTGAACAGGACCGATCCTTGCGGTACCCCACTAGTCACTGCCTGCCACTCAGAAAATGACCCGTTTATTCCAACTCTTTGCTTTCTGTCCGCCAACCAGTTTTCTATCCAATCAATACCTTGCCCCCAATCCCATGTGCCTTAATTTTGCATGCTAATCTCTTATGTGGGACATTATCGAAAGCCTTCTGAAAGTCCAAATACACCACATCCACTGGTTCTCCCTTATCTATTTTACCAGTTACATCCTCAAAAAATTCCAGTAGATTAGTCAAGCATGATTTACCTTTTGTAAATCCATGTTGACTTTGTCCGATCCTGTCACTGCTTACCAAGTGCTCTGCTATTACATCTTTTATAATAGATTCTAGCATTTTCCCCACTATCGATGTCAGGCTTACCGGTCTATAATTCCCCGCTTTTTCTCTACCACCTTTTTTGAATAGTGGGGTAACATTAGCTACCCTCCAATCCATGGGTACTGTTCCAGAGTCTATCGAGTTCTGGAAGATGACCAGCAATGCATACACTATTTCTAGGGCCACTTCCTTAAGTACCCTGGGATGTAGATTATCAGGCCCTGGGGATTTATCGGCCTTCAGTCCCATCAATTTTCCTAACACCATTTCCCTACAAATACTGATTTCTTTCAGTTCCACCCTTTCATCAGGCCCTATGTTCCCCGGCATCTCTGGGAGGTTATTTGTGTCCTCCTTTGTGAAGACAGAACCAAAGTATTAATTTAGTTGGTCTGCCATTTCTTTGTTTCCCATTATAAATTCCCCTGATTCTGACTGTAAGGGACCTACGCTTGACTTCACCAATCTTTTTCTCTTCACATATCTATAAAAGCTTTTACAGTCAGTTTTTATGTTCCCTGCAAGCTTACTCTCATATTCTATTTTCCCTTTCTTAATTAATCCCTTTGTCCTCCTTTGTTGAATCCTAAACTGCTCCCAATCCTCAGGATTATTGCTTTTTCTGGCCAATTTATATGTCGTCTCCTTGGATCTTATGCTATCCCTAATTTCCCTTGTTAGCCACGGTTGAGTCACCTTTTTTGTTTTATTTTTATGCCAAACTGGGATGAACAAATTCTGTAGCTCATCCATTCGGTCTTTGAATGTTTGCCATTGCCTATCCACCGTCAACCCTTTGAGTGCCATTCCCCAATCAATCCTACCCAGCTCACTCCTCAGACCATCGTAGTTTCCTTTATTTAAATTGGGTCGGGATTTAGATTTTTAACACTTTAACCTCCCACCCGACCCAAACCCACCCGTTATTTGGGGTTAAAATTCCCTCCTTGTCTAAAAAAATGCTGAAATTATTACATTGTTTGTATTGAAAATAAGAGAGCTCCCACTGTAACTGAGGTTCCTGTTTTGCTGGGGAAGGCAAAATATCAGCCAAGTTTTTGCTGGAAGTTGAATGTACATTAACATCAATCAGGTGTGGATAGAATCAGGTTCAGGTATGATGCCCCCTGAGGTTGAATATCTTGCTGTCGCTCAGGGGGCAATTTTAATCTGACTCACCTGTTGGGAAACTGACCGGATCACGTGCAACACTGGCTTTACACTCCGCCCGATTTCACTCTCCATGGAAGTCAATAAAAAGTAATAATGGCCAGCGTGTAAAACCGACGTACCACCCAATCCCATGGTTTCCCATCTGGCGAGTTAGATTAAAATGACCCCCCAAATGGTGAGGGGGTAAAGTCAGTAGCTAATTTGAACTATAATGGAGTATCAAGCACCTCTTTAAACCTGTTCTTAAATTCCTTGATCAAACAAAGGATACCAACCATTAAGTCGCAAATTCACATAAGTGAATTATCATTTGCAATATCCTCATGTGAACTGTCCATCATGTGAGGAGTGAAAATTATTAATCACCCCCCACAGAATAAATTCTCATATAATCTGGGAACATGCTTAAATCAGTCCTGGCCTACAAGCTATTAAGTAATATTTCCCAATGTGCACATGGAAATTATTAATCTTTTTGGGCTATAAAGCTAAATATCAGACCAGTAGAATCAGCCTTTTTTGTCTATCCATTCTAACTGTATTAGGGGCCAATCCCATTGTTTTTAATGTAATGTGGTAACATTTTTGAATCAGTTTCCAGATGAGAACATAGTGGTGATACAAGGTTCATGTATAAGCTTCAGGTGTAACTCTATATACCCACTCTGTCCTGGTAATGGTCTTTTTGGCAGCACATATATTTTCAGAGGAACCACAGAGATAGTGTGTTCTGCTAATACAAGCTGAAGCATGCAATTCTTTTACAATTTGAAGAGGTATGGCTTGGAAGGCTTTTTTTAACAGCATTACAATTTATGCCTTCCTTATTCAGATTAATGGACAGATCCTTATCAAATCAAAAGTAAATGTCTCTTGTCAGGTCTGCCATGTAAGGAAATACTAATACAATAGGTGCACTGTGATTTTCATGAGCTTGGACCAAATGTATAGCTGTATTATCCATGAACTAGCTGAACTATAGTTTTACAAAGTGGACTAGCTACCAAAATAGGTCTTTTTAATGTATTCTTAGATATTATGAGACTATTTCTTGCCTTTAAAAGCAAACAGCGTCCATGGCCAGTGTAGTATGATACCAGCAGTTAATATAATTCAGATACCATCCCCTCCAAATGAGAAACTCTCCTTATTCAGAGACTTTGCCAGAAAATATAAATTAACAATCCCAACATTGTTTACTTTTAAAAGCCGCACCACATTTTTAGACTGCATTTATTGTACTCATCTTTGCTTTTAATAAGCCTGTGTTTTTGGTAGATTGTAGACAGAGAGTAAGATTGCATATCATATTCCATTTTGGAATCAGTACTTTGTTTTGCTGCGGTTGAAATTCCTCTGTGTGCTATTTTTCGTGCAATGGTTAATACATTTGAGTAAAATCCTGTGTTCGCTAATTTAACAAAGTCATTAATTTGTTTGAAATAAATAGTGCACAAAGGACATTGAACCCCAGTAAAATAAAGTTTGTTAAATGGGTAATAACTTTGTTAAAATAGTGCATGCAAGAATTTGATATGAACACATTAAAAGGCACGCTAAAAATAGGACAAAGTGGAATTTCAACCCCAAAGCATACCTCGCTTTATGATTTTCATCATTACAAAAATTCAACAAGATTAGAATACATTTAATTTGTGACTCCATGTCACAGAAGCACATTAGTGCCATGTGTTAGAAGATCGTAGGATAAGAACATAAAAAAGCATGGAACAACAAAAGGCCTCAGCTATTAATTCTTCCACACGCCACATACACTCTGTCCTGTTGTGGACTTTGCCCATTTATTCTCCTGATAAAAAGTTTTGCATGAATACTCTTATCCTAAAGGTAATGAAGTAAAGCTCCTGAATATTTGCCTATGCCAATTATTTAACCCTTGGCTGCTGTCCTTCAAACAACACAACCCTCTGGCCTAGCAGCACAGTACCCTCTGATTTTGCCCTTCTTCCCATTAACAAATTGCTTAAGCTCCAATCAATAGGTCCATTGATGGCTTGTCTGAGATTGGGAATTTACCATATCGATTACCTATGGTGTGACCACCATGCACCACACTTTTGAGGCTTTCTGCCTGTCTTACTTTGGGTACTTCAGCTTCTAAAGGGTCTATTTTAACTGGGAGCAAGTGTCATGTGAGGAGGGGCCATGGGAGCTGGCAAACGGTCTGGACCACCGCAGCATGAGACCTGAGAGATTTTAACTCTTCCATCTTTGAAAAGTAGCAGAATATTAAAATATCAGAACTCATTTTAGACTTTAAGAAGCAAATTTATTGAACAAAAGATGAACAAGTGAATATAAAACAATAATAAAACAGTAATATAAACATACATATATTTACAGTAGACATACTAACCAACTCCTCTTAAGAAAAACAACTGGGGTGAAATTGGATTAGGCCCAAAAACGGGTGCGGGGATCATGATGCGCGATCTGCCCGCGCCCATTGAAAGGAATTCGGACAGACAGCACGTAAAATTCATGCTGCCTGCTACTTCGCATGATAGCAGCGCACAGCCCAACGCAGAATGTGCTGCTGACTGGCTGTGTGCTCAGTAGGGGGCCAAAGTTTGCGATGTTCGTGCGAGGCTAGCTTTACTTCAACCTAGCCTGTGCCTCTTAAAGGCAGTCTGCAACTCTTAAAGGTGAGCTGCCTTCCGGTGAGCAAAAATTTTAAAACTGTTTCAGCACTAACCAAAATGGCTCAACGGGCCAGGGAAGCGGCACCCAGGGTCTCGGGACGCAACTTTCGAGCCCTTTGTGCAGGGTGCAAATACTCGAAGAGAGGTCCTCTACCCACAGGGGTCCAGAGGGCTGTCCAGAAACACAGTAAGCAAGATGTGAGACCAGATCGCCGAGGTGGTCACTGCCAGCAGTGTCGCCCCCAGGACATGGTTCCAGTGCCGAAAGAAGTTTAATGACCTCACACAAGTGGTCAAGGTCAGTGAATGCATCTTTAAAAGCCGTCTCTTACCAACTGCACCACTAGCTTCACACACTGCTCAATGCACCGCACACCGATCGCTCACCTACCAACAATCTACCAAACACGAGGCACAGCTCACATTCCTAGATTCACCTCACCCTCACACACTTACCACTGCTGCAAGCCTCACATGCACATCTCACAGACTGAACGCAGTCAGTTATTCAACCATGGCAGCCACATCACCCAAACACATTACACCACACTCACTAACACACTTCCCTTTCTCTTGCAGGAAAAGGTGGTGCATAACCGGCACCAGCAGAATTTAACTGGTGGGGGACAGGCTCGCCTGCATCACCTCACCCCCATGGAGGAGATGGTGCTGGCCATTCTTGGCAGGGACATGGCTGAGCCCATGGGCAGCGGCGGATCTGAAAGAATACAAGATGCTGGTAACCTCATACATTATCCTCCTTCTTACATCCCACTTCCCCCCCATCCCACAACCTCTTCTAATTTACAATCTAAACATGGTGCAAACATATACCTCTTGCTTTCCCCCTCTACCCTCACCACACCATGTGCATTTATCATTTCAGACACCCAAGAAATCCAACCTGCCCAGTCAGTGGTTGAAGAAGAAGAGGGAGAGGAGAGTGAAGAAGAAGAAAAAGAAACACCATCACTCGATTTCAACTCCCAGCCATCGGCTCAGATATTGACTCTTCGCGTACTTGAGAGGATAGGTTCGATGCGGGATCTGCACATGGTGAGACAATGGACACGAGTGGGCTGCTGCCAGTTCCCCAGATGGCGAGGTCGCACATGAGTTCTACTGCTCAGGACTCAGATGAAGACTTCGATGGGGCGGCCTACAGAAGAACGCTGATGGGTATGCACAATGAAATGCTTGGTGCATTGGGAGGCCTGCCAGAAAGCCTGAATGCAATGCCAAGGAGCATGGAGGAGTCCAGCTCCAACCTTGCACAGGGCTTTGCGCACAGTGTGGAGCCCATCCTTTCCAGCGTGGAAGGGGTGGGCAGATCCATTACCACATTTGTGGATCCAACCATCATGCAGCGTCTGATGGCCAAAGTCTCTGCTTCCATTGCAGCACAAGCAGTATCCACCCAACACCTGAGTACTGCAATGGAAGCTCAGACTGAAGTCATGCAAGCTCAGACTGCTGCCATCAAGTCTGGGTTTACGAGTGTTGAAAGGGGCTTACAGGGTGTCACAGCAGTCCAGCAGTCTGTATTCCAGCAGATTGCTAGGATTGCTGAGGCGCTGCCCCGTGGGAGTGATAATGGATCTGTGGAGGATGACCCTGCTGTCATCTCGGGGGACGACAACATTCGTCCTTCCACCACTGCCACTCCGCCAATGCCCTTGCTGTTGCCTGTCAACCAGTCCAGCCTGCTGCCGCCCATGCCGAGGTGGTGGAGTCCAAAGCCGGGCATACTAGGTCCAGAGCTCCTCAAGGTTGTCCTGCAAGGCCATCTGCAGTCTCCCCCACTGAAAGTCAGCAGCCTTCCACTAGCCGTGCTGCAGGCACTGGGGTAGTATTGCATAGCAGCACTAGGATAGGCAAAGGTACATGCAAGACAGTCACTAAGGGAGTGCACAAGGGTGATTAATTGATTCTTTGATGTAATATTGGATGCGGATATGGAAAAAGTTGGATTGGAAAGTTTGCTTTGCGGTGGCTTTTATTTCAGCATTGTGGCCTAGAGGACACTGTGATGGTCAGTAACAGAGGGAAGGGAAGGTGTGGGACTAATGTTCAATGACGAATTGGGATTTTGGTCACTGGTACCGCAGGCAGATGATTCGATCTCAGATAGTCGAGCCAGAAAGGGACTGTCTAGGTTTCCTCCTTCCTTCTGCTTCCTCCTCCTCCCTTCCTCCTCCTCCTCTTCCACTTCCTCTGTAGTGTATGTACCCGTCTACCTTTAAGGGAACTATTGAATGTAACCGTTCACCTTTAAGAGGACTACTTTCGGTGTGGCACTATTTGGTTGGCTTCTGTATACTGTAATACCGATAGTGACCACACCAGTATATAAGTGTTGTGGCAGGATTGCTGGGGCAGATTCGCCCGGACCTTCGAATAGTAAAGACCTGTTTGTTTGTTACTTCTGAAGTCTGTGTATTTATTAACTGCACAACCCACAGACTTTACAGTGGCGACGAGTCCGATCGTACCCTGCGGCAAGATTACCAAAGCAAGAAGAGCGTCGAAGAGAGGCAACCGCCCTCCTCGTGCTGCTGGAAGAAAACACGAGGCTGCAGCAGGAGAAAGGTGGAAGACTTTGGCAACAAAAGCTTCCGTCTGCAACAGGCACTGACTACCCTTCTACCACGGGGCAGAGTGAGCCGATCAGCAGGGAACAAGGCGGCCGAAGAGACTGTGAGTAGGGGAAGGTGTAGAAGTATCCGGAGGATAAGGGCAAAGCACTCGACCTCGGTCGAGGGGGAGCTGAGCCGGTCAGAAGCCGGGTCCAACGGCGTCGGGTGACAGCCGGACCGCGATCGGCGGGAAAAGCCGGGCAGCGCCCGCAGCCACGAAGCGCTGAGACTGGGAGTAGGCGCGGGAAGAGAAACCCAGCCGCAGCCGGGGAGGGAAACACCGGTCTGCGAGAGGGCTGGGAGGCGAACAGGAACCGTGCGGGTGGGAGAGAGAGACAGAGCCGAGCAAGGGGAGAGAGACTGTGCGAGAGCCAGTCCAGCGGCTGAACTGTTCTCCACCAACGGGGTACCCAGGGCCGGTAGAACCAAACGTGCGGGAGAGAGAGCGACAGAGCCGGGTACGGAGAGAGAGACTGCGCGAGAGCCAGTCCAGCGGCTGAACTGTCCTCCGTTAACGGGGTGTACCCAGCGCCGGTAGAGCCGTGCGGGCGGGAGGAAAAGACAGAGCCGAGTAAGGGGAGCTGTGCGGAAGCCAGCCCAGCGGCTGAACCTGTCCGCTGTGGGGAAAGCGTACCCCTTCCACCAGGGAAGAAACGCGGGAAGCCGCCATTAGGCGGAGGAGACGATTGAAGTGGGCGGGGCGAGAAGGAAAGAGCGGGAAACCGCCATTTTCGCGGGAAAACCGCCATCTTAGAAATAAACAAATAAATAAGAATACTTGAAGAAATACTTGTGTTGTACCCAAGGAAAGAAAGATGCCTAAGCGGGCGGACATCAACGAGTTCAATTCGGAGATAGAAGACTGGGCCACGTACGTAGAACGTATTGAGATACATTGTAAGGCTAACAAAATAGCTAAGGAGGAAAAAGCTTTAACCTTACTTAACATGATGGGTGCGAAAACATTCGGGTTGTTGAAGCATCTTCTCTCACCAGCTAAACCGGCAGATCAGACTTTCGATGATATTGTAGCAGTGCTGAAGGATCACTTGAACCCCACACCGTTGATGCTGGCTGAACGATTCAAATTCTACGCAAGAACGCAGAGGAAAGACGAAAGCAATGCGGAATACTTGGTCGAACTGCGTAGGATAGCGAAATACTGCCAGTTTGGAGGGAATCTGACAGAGGCACTGCGTGACAAGTTCGTATGCGGATTGTCCAAAGAAGGAACGCAGAAGCGACTACTGGAAGAAAATGACCTCACACTGGACAGGGCTGTCCCCATAGCTGCATCGCACGAAGCCGCAGCGAAAGGAACGGCGGAAATGCAGCTAAAGGCGGCGGCACTAGGGGTGGACCAAATTACTTCGAGCACAACAAAATGCTACCGTTGTGGGAAGACAACACACGACCAGAAGCAATGCTGGGTTAAAAACCAAGAATGCAGGAAATGTGGCAAGATCGGGCACATAGCTAAGGTATGCCGGTCAGGAGCAATGTACAACAATAAGAAGTCACCACAAAAATGGTACGGAAAGGTACAAGAGGTGACTAAGAAGAGTCTGAGGGAACAGAAGTCGGGCTCACACTTCAAATGCAAAGGACTGGACAGTCTGAGAATTCACAACGTGAGCAATGAAGCTGACCGACAAACCATCTGGATAACGCTACAGATTGCAAAGGTCCAAGTAAAAATGGAAGTGGACACCGGATCGGCGTTGACGGTCATGAATAAGCATGACTATAAGAAATTTTTCAAGCATATTCCACTACGGGATACGAAACTGAGATACCCAGAACACCTACTTCCGATCTAGTGATACTGGAGTCAGCTGAACCTGACACGGCTTTTCAAGCCGAATCGACCTTGCCAGAAGCACCTCCTAGCCCGCCTGAAATGACGACACCACTGCGGCGTTATCCGGACAGAATCCGGAAATCCCCGGAAAGACTGAATCTATGAACTGTTTTACATAAACCTGTATATATGTTAGAATGTATGTTCACTATGGACTTAGTAAGTAATAAGCTAAAAAGGGAGGATTGTAGTGTATGTACCCGTCTACCTTTAAGGGAACTATTGAATGTAACCGTTCACCTTTAAGAGGACTACTTTCGGTGTGGCACTATTTGGTTGGCTTCTGTATACTGTAATACCGATAGTGACCACACCAGTATATAAGTGTTGTGGCAGGATTGCTGGGGCAGATTCGCCCGGACCTTCGAATAGTAAAGACCTGTTTGTTTGTTACTTCTGAAGTCTGTGTATTTATTAACTGCACAACCCACAGACTTTACATCCTCCTCTTCCATTTCCTCCCCTTCTGCTTCTTCCTCTTCTCCTCCTCCTCCCTCTGCAAGCAGCTTGTCCCCTTTGCTGCCTCTGCACCACCTCCATGTCATGCTGCAGCCCAAGGGGGACTGAACTAGAGCACCCAGGACTGGGAGCAAGTGATCTTCTCAAAGGCCTTCCTTTAAGAGCCAAAGCTTTGCAAACATCCAGCAGCACTCCCTGCACTCCATACACACTTCAACAACTTTTAAAATGTCTTACAAGCCACAACTCAAATAAACTGTACAGGAACCAATACATAAACAAAAAGCAACTTATCTCAAAGTTGCATGTGTCCCTTTAGGTAGCACTGGTGGGTGCTCCATCATGCAGCTGAAAGCATGTTCAGCTTTTTGTGCTTTAGAGAGGGCGTATAGTTGAATGGCCACATCCAAAATAGCAGGTAGTGTGTCAATTCAGTGTCACAATTTGCCTCATTAGCATTCTTCTGCCGAAAGCAAGCAACATCTGCTCTATCGAACTGCCCAAAATGGGGGCCACTGCGACACTACACAACTGAATTGCACTCAACTCAACGCCACTCGACTCAGCTCCACTCACCTCCAGTCAACTCAATTCCACTCAACTCAACTCCACTCAGCTCAACTCAGCTCCACTCAACTCCACTCCACGCAACTCAACTCAACTCAACTCAACTCAGCTCAACTCCACTCAGCTCAACTCCACTCAGCTCAACTCAACTGCACTCAACTCAACTCCACTCAGCTCAACTCCACTCCACTCAGCTCAAACCCACTCAGCTCAACCCAACTCCACTCAACTCAACTCCACTCAACTCAACTCCACTCAACTCAACTCAACTCAACTCAACTCCACTCCACTCAACTCCACTCAACACAACTCCACTCAACACAACTCCACTCAACACAACTCCGCTCAACATGAGCCGACTCAGCTCAACTCCACTCAACTCAACTCCACTCAGCTCAACTCAGCTGCACTCAGTTCCACTCAACTCATTTCCACTCGGCTCCAGTCAATTCCACTCAACTCAACTCCATTCAGCTCAACTCCACTCAACTCAACTTAATTCCACTCATCTCAACCCCATTCAACACAATTCCACTCAACTCAACCCCATTCAGCTCAACTCCACTCAGCTCAACTCAACTCCTCAACTCAATTCCACTTAACTCAACTCAACTCCACTCAACTCAACTCCACTCAGCTCAACTCAATTCCACTCAGCTGAACTCCACTCAGCTCAACTCAGCTCCACTCAAGTCCACTCAAATCAACTCCACTCAACTCAACTCCACTCAACTCCCTGCAACTCAACACAGTTCCACTCAGCTCAACTCCACTCAGCTCAACTCAGCCCCACTCAATTCCACTCAACTCAACTCCACTCAACACGACTCCACTCAACTCAACTCCACTCCACTCAACTCCACTCAACTCATTTCCACTCATCTCAACTCCACTCAACTCAATTCCACTCAACTCAAATCCACACAACACCACTCAACTCCACTCAACTCAACTCCACTCAACTCCACTCAACTCAACTCAACTCAACTCAACTAAACTCCATTCAACTCAACTCCACTCAACTCAACTCCACTCAACTCCACTCAACTCAACTCCACACAGTTCCACTCAACTCCACTCAGCTCAACTCCACTCAGCTCAACTCAACTGCACTCAACTCAACTCCACTCAACTCATCTCCACTCAAATCAACTACACTCAGCTCAACTCAACTCCACTAAGCACAACTCCACTCAACACAACTCCAGTCAACACAACTCCGCTCAGCACTAGTTGACTCAGCTCAACTCCACTCAGCTCAACTCCACTCAACTCAACTCCACTCAACTCCACTCAACTCAACTCCACACAATTCCACTGAATTCCACTCAGCTCAACTCCACTCAACTCAACTCAACTCCACTCAACTCATCTCCACTCAACTCAACTCCACTCAGCTCAACACAGCTCCACTAAATTCCACTCAACAGATTTCCACTCAATTCCACTCAACTCCATTCAGCTCAACTCCATTCAGCTCAACCCCACTCAATTCCACTCAACTCAACTCCACTCAAATCAACTCCACTCAACTCTACTCAACTCAAGTCCACTCAAAACAGTCCCACTCAACTCAACCTCACTCAACTCAACTCCACTCCACTCAACTCCACTCTACTCATTTGTACTCAACTCAAATCCACTCAGCACAACTCAGCTGCACTCAATTCTACTCAAGTCAACTCAACTCAACTCAACTCAATTCCACTCAACTCAACTCCACTCAGCTCAACTCAGCTCCACTCAAGTCCACTCAACTCAACTCCACTCAACTCAACTCCAATCAGCTCAACTCCACTCAACTCAGTTCCACTCAACTAAAATCCACTCAACTCAACTCCACTCCACTCAACTCCACTCAACTCAATTCCACTCCTCAATTCCACTCAACTCAACCCCACTCAACTCAACTCCATTCAGCTCAACTCAGCTCCACTCAACTCAATTCCACTCAACTCAACTCCACTCAAATCAACTCCACTCAACTCTACTCAACTCCTCTCAACTCAAGCCCACTCAAAACAGTTCCACTCAACTCAACCCCACTCAGCTCCACTCCACTCCACTCAACTCCACTCTACTCATTTGTACTCAACTCAAATCCACTCAGCACAACTCAGCTGCACTCAATTCCACTCAAGTCAACTCAACTCAGCTCAACTCAATTCCACTCAACTCAACTCCACTCAGCTCAACTCAGCTCCACTCAAGTCCATTCAACTCAAGTCCACTCAACTCAACTCCAATCAACTCCACTCAGCTCAACTCCACTCAACTCAGTTCCACTCAGCTCAACTCCACTCAGCTCAACTCAACTCCACTCAACTCCTCTCAACTCTACTCAGTTCCACTCAACTAAACTCCACTCAACTCAACTCCATTCAGCTCAACTCAACTCCACTCAACTCAATTCCACTCAACTCAACTCCACTCAGCTGCACTCAATTCCACTCAGCTCAACTCCACTCAGCTCAACTCAGCTGCACTCAACTCCACTCCACTCAACTCAACTCCACTCAACTCAACTCCACTCAGCTCAACTCAGCTACACTCAATTCCACTCAACAGTTTTCCAATCAGATCCACTCAATTCCACTCAACTCAACTCCACTCAGCTCAACTCCACTCAATTCCACTCAACTCAACTCCACTCAACTCAACTCCACGCAACTCAACTCCACACCACTCAACTCCACTCAACTCATTTCCACTCAACTCAACTCCACTCAATTCCACTCAGCTCAACTCAACTCCACTCAACTCCTCTCAACTCAACTCAGTTCCACTCAACTCAACTCCACTCAACTCAACACCACTCCACTCCACTCAACTCCACTCAACTCAATTCCACTCAACTCAACTCCACTCAACTGAACTCAGCTCCATTCAATTCCACTGAAGTCAACTCCACTCAACTCAACTCAATTCCACTCAATCAACTCAACTCCACTCAACTCAACTCAACTCCACTCAGCTCAACTCAACTCAGCTCAACTCAACTCAACTCAGCGCAACTCAACTCCACTCCACTCCACTCAACTCCACTCAGCTCAACTCAACACCACTCAACTCAACTCCACTCAACTCAACTCCACTCAGCTCAACTGAACTCCACTCAACTCAACTCCACTCAACTCAACTCCACTGAACACAACTGCATTCAGCTCAACTCAACTCCACTCAACACAACTCCACGCAACTCAACTCCACTCAACTCCACTCAACTCCACTTAATTCCACTCGACTCAACTCCACTCAACTCAACCCCACTCAACTCAACTCCACACAGCTGAACTCCACGCAGCTCAACTCAAATCCACTCAACACAACTCCACTCAGCTCAACTCCAACCAACTCTTCTCAACTCAAGTCCACTCAACTCAGTTCCACTCAACTCAACCCCACTCAACTCAACTCCATTCAGCTCAACTCAACTCCACTCAACTCAAATCCACTCAACTCAACTCCACTCAGCTCAACTGCACTCAACTCCACACAACTCGACTCAGCACAAATCCACTCAACTCAGTTCCACTCAATTAAACGCCACTCAGCTCAACTCAGCTCCACTCAATTCCGCTCAACTCATTTTCACTCAATTCCACTCAACTCAACTCCATTCAGCTCAACTCCACTCAATTCCACTCAAAGCAACCCCACTCAACTCAACTCCACTCCACTCCACTCAACTCATCTCCACGCAACTCAGCTCAGCTCCACTCAATTCCACTCTGCTCAGCTCAACTCCACTCAACTCAATTCCACTCAACTCAACTCCACTCAACTGAACTCAGCTCCATTCAATTCCACTGAAGTCAACTCCACTCAACTCAACTCAATTCCACTCAATCAACTCAACTCCACTCAACTCAACTCCACTCAGCTCAACTCAACTCAGCTCAACTCAACTCAGCTCAACTCAACTCCACTCAGCTCAACTCGACACCACTCAACTCAACTCCACTCAACTCCACTCAGCTCAACTGAACTCCACTCAACTCAACTCCACTCAACTCAACTCCACTCAACACAACTGCATTCAGCTCAACTCAACTCCACTCAACACAACTCCACGCAACTCATCTCCACTCAACTCAACTGAGCTCTACTCAATTCCACTCAACTCAATTCCACTGAGCTCAACTCCACTCAACTCCACTTAATTCCACTCGACTCAACTCCACTCAACTCAACCCCACTCAACTCAACTCCACACAGCTGAACTCCACACAGCTCAACTCAAATCCACTCAACACAACTCCACTCAGTTCAACTCCAACCAACTCTTCTCAACTCAAGTCCACTCAATTCAGTTCCACTCAACTCAACCCCACTCAACTCAAATCCATTCAGCTCAACTCAACTCCACTCAACTCAAATCCACTCAACTCAACTCCACTCAGCTCAACTGCACTCAACTCCACACAACTCCACTCAGCACAAATCCACTCAACTCAGTTCCACTCAACTAAACTCCACTCAGCTCAACTCAGCTCCACTCAATTCCGCTCAACTCATTTTCACTCAATTCCACTCAACTCAACTCCATTCAGCTCAACTCCACTCAATTCCACTCAAAGCAACCCCACTCAACTCATCTCCACTCAACTCAGCTCAGCTCCACTCAATTCCACTCTGCTCAGCTCAACTCCACTCAACTCCCCTCAACTCAACTCCACTCAACACAACTCCACTCAACTCAGTTCCACTCAACTCCACTCAGCTCAACTCAGCTGCACTCATTTCCACTCAGCTCCACTCAGCTCAACTCCACTCAGCTCAACTCAGCTCCACTCAATTCTACTCAACTCAACTCCACTCAAGAAACTCCACTCAGCTCAACTCCACTCAGACCAACTCCACTGCACTCCACTCAACTCCACTCAACTAATTTCCACTCAACTCAACTCAGTTCCACTCAGCTCAACTCCAATCAGTTCAACTCAGCTCCACTCAATTCCACTCAACTCAACTCCACTCAACTCAACTCCACTCAGCTCAACTCAACTCAGCTCCACTCAATTCCACTCAGCTCAACTCCACTCAGCTCAACTCATCTCCACTCAATTCCACACAACTCAACTCCACTCAGCTCAACTCTGCTTAACTCCACTCAGTACAACGCCACTCAACACAGTTCCACTCAACTCAACTCCACTCCACTTAACTCCACTCAACTCGTTTACACTCAACTCAACTCCACTCAGCTTATCTCAGCTGCACTCAGTTCCACTCAACTCATTTCCACTCAGCTCCACTCAAATCCACTCAACTCAACTCCCACTCAGCTCAACTCCTCTCAACTCAACTCCACTCAGCTCAACTCCGTTTAACTCCACTCAACACAACTCCACTCAACACAGTTCCACTCAACTCAACTCCAGTCCACTAAACTTCACTCAACTCCACTCAGCTTAACTCAGCTGCACTCAGTTTCTCTCAACTCATTTCCACTCAGCTCCACTCAAATCCACTCAGCTCAACTCCACTCAGCTCAACTCAGCTCCACTCAATTCCACTCAATTCCACTCAACTCAACTCCACTCAGCTCAACTCCACTCAACTCCACTCCACTGAGCTCAACTCAGCTGCACTCAATTCCACGCAACTAATTTCCACTCAGCTCCACACAAATCCACTCAGCTCCACTCAAATCCACTCAGCTGAACTCCACTCAACTCAATTCCACTCAGCTCCACTTAACTCAACTCCAGTTAACTCAACTCCACTCAACTCAACTCCGCTCAGCTAAACTCCACTCAACTCAACCCCACTCAGCTGAACTCAAACCTGCTCAGCTCACCTCAACTAAGCTGCACTCAATTCCACTCAACTCATTTCCACTCAGCTCCACTCAAATCCTCTCAACTCAACTCCACCCAGCTCAACTCCACTCAGCTCCACTCCACTCAACTCTATTCCACACAGCTTCACTCAATTCCACTCAGCTCAACTCCACTCAGGTCAACTCAGCTCCACTCAATTCCACTCAACTCCACTCCACTCAGCTCAACTCAGCTCCACTCAATTCCACTCAACTCCACTCCACTCAGCTCAACTCAGCTCCACTCAATTCCACTCAACTCATTTTCACTCAATTCCACTCAACTCAACTCCATTCAGCTCAACACCACTCAACTCCACTCAATGCAACCCCACTCAACTCAACTCCACTCAACTCATCTCCACTCAAATCAGCTCAGCTCCACTCAATTCCACTCCGCTCAGCTCAACTCCACTCAACTCCCCTCAACACAACTCCACTCAACACAACTCCACTCAACTCAGTTCCACTCAACTCCACTCCACTCAGCTCAACTCAGTGACACTTAATTCCACTCAATTCATTTCCACTCAGCTCCACTCAAATCCACTCCGCTCTACTCAAATCCACTCAGCTGAACTCCACTCCACTCAATTCCACTCAACTCAGTTCCACTCAGCTCCACTTAACTCAACTCCACTCAACTCAACTCCGTTCAGCTAAACTCCACTCAACTCAACTCCAATCAACTCAACACCGTTCAGCTAAACTCCACTCAACTCAACTCCACTCAGCTCAACTCAAACCTGCTCCACTCAACTCCGCTCAGCTCAACTCCATTCAACACAACTCCACTCAACACAACCCCATTCAACTCAACTCAGCTCCACTCAACTCAACTCCACTCAACTCAACGCCACTCAGCTCAACTCAGCTCAACTCAATTACACTCAACTCAACTCCACTCAACTCAATTCCACTCAACTCCACTCAACTCAACTCCACTCAACTCCACTCAACTCAACTCCACTCCTACTCAACTCAATTCCACTCAACTCAACTCCACTCAACTCAACTCCACTCAGCTAAACTCCACTTAGCTCAACTCCACTCAAATCAACTCCACTCAGCTCAACTCCACACAGCTCAACTCCACTTAACTCAACTCCACTCAACACAACTCCACTCAACACAGTTCCACTCAACTCAACTCCACTCCACTTAACTCCACTCAACTCCACTCAGCTCAACTCAGCTGCACTCAGTTTCGCTCAACTCATTTCCACTCAGCTCCACTCAAATCCACTCAGCTCAACTCCACTCAGCTCAACTCAGCTCCACTCAATTCCACTCAAATCCACTCAACTCAACTCCACTCAGCTCAATTCCACTCAGCTCAACTCCACTCAACTCCACTCCACTGAGCTCAACTCAGCTGCACTCAATTCCACGCAACTAATTTCCACTCAGCTCCACACAAATCCACTCAGCTCCACTCAAATCCACTCAGCTGAACTCCACTCAACTCAATTCCACTCAGCTCCACTTAACTCAACTCCAGTTAACTCAACTCCACTCAACTCAACTCAGCTCAGCTAAACTCCACTCAACTCAACCCCACTCAGCTGAACTCAAACCTGCTCAGCTCACCTCAACTAAGCTGCACTCAATTCCACTCAACTCATTTCCACTCAGCTCCACTCAAATCCTCTCAACTCAACTCCACCCAGCTCCACTCCACTCAACTCTACTCCACACAGCTCCACTCAATTCCACTCAGCTCAACTCCACTCAGGTCAACTCAGCTCCGCTCAATTCCACTCAACTCCACTCCACTCAGCTCAACTCAGCTCCACTCAATTCCACTCAACTCCACTCCACTCAGCTAAACTCAGCTACACTCAATTCCACTCAACTCATTTTCACTCAATTCCACTCAACTCAACTCCATTCAGCTCAACTCCGCTCAACTCCACTCAACTCCACTCAACGCAACCCCACTCAACTCAACTCCACTCAACTGACCTACACTCAACTCAGCTCAGCTCCATTCAATTCCACTCCGCTCAGCTCAACTCCACTCAACTCCCCTCAACTCAACTCCACTCAACACAACTCCACTCAACTCAGTTCCACTCAACTCCACTCAACTCAACTCCACTCCTACTCAACTCAATTCCACTCAACTCAACTCCACTCAACTCAACTCCACTCAGCTAAACTCCACTTAGCTCAACTCCACTCAAATCAACTCCACTCAGCTCAACTCCACACAGCTCAACTCCACTTAACTCAACTCCACTCAACACAACTCCACTCAACACAGTTCCACTCAACTCAACTCCACTCCACTTAACTCCACTCAACTCCACTCAGCTCAACTCAGCTGCACTCAGTTTCGCTCAACTCATTTCCACTCAGCTCCACTCAAATCCACTCAGCTCAACTCCACTCAGCTCAACTCAGCTCCACTCAATTCCACTCAAATCCACTCAACTCAACTCCACTCAGCTCAATTCCACTCAGCTCAACTCCACTCAACTCCACTCCACTGAGCTCAACTCAGCTGCACTCAATTCCACGCAACTAATTTCCACTCAGCTCCACACAAATCCACTCAGCTCCACTCAAATCCACTCAGCTGAACTCCACTCAACTCAATTCCACTCAGCTCCACTTAACTCAACTCCAGTTAACTCAACTCCACTCAACTCAACTCAGCTCAGCTAAACTCCACTCAACTCAACCCCACTCAGCTGAACTCAAACCTGCTCAGCTCACCTCAACTAAGCTGCACTCAATTCCACTCAACTCATTTCCACTCAGCTCCACTCAAATCCTCTCAACTCAACTCCACCCAGCTCCACTCCACTCAACTCTACTCCACACAGCTCCACTCAATTCCACTCAGCTCAACTCCACTCAGGTCAACTCAGCTCCGTTCAATTCCACTCAACTCCACTCCACTCAGCTCAACTCAGCTCCACTCAATTCCACTCAACTCCACTCCACTCAGCTAAACTCAGCTACACTCAATTCCACTCAACTCATTTTCACTCAATTCCACTCAACTCAACTCCATTCAGCTCAACTCCGCTCAACTCCACTCAACTCCACTCAACGCAACCCCACTCAACTCAACTCCACTCAACTGACCTACACTCAACTCAGCTCAGCTCCATTCAATTCCACTCCGCTCAGCTCAACTCCACTCAACTCCCCTCAACTCAACTCCACTCAACACAACTCCACTCAACTCAGTTCCACTCAACTCCACTCCACTCAGCTCAACTCAGTGACACTCAATTCCACTCAATTCATTTCCACTCAGCTCCACTCAAATCCACTCCGCTCTACTCAAATCCACTCAGCTGAACTCCACTCAACTCAATTCCACTCAACTCAATTCCACTCAGCTTCACTTAACTCAACTCCACTCAACTCAACTCCGTTCAGCTAAACTCCACTCAACTCAACTCCACTCAGCTCAACTCAAACCTGCTCCACTCAACTCCGCTCAGCTCAACTCCATTCAACACAACTCCACTCAACACAACTCCACTCAACTCAACTCAGCTCCACTCAATTCCACTCAACTCAACTCCACTCAACTCAACGCCACTCAGCTCAACTCAGCTCCACTCAATTACACTCAACTCAACTCCACTCAACTCAATTCCACTCAACTCCACTCAACTCAACTCCACTCAACTCCACTCAACTCAACTCCACTCAACTCAACTCAATTCCACTCAACTCAACTCCACTCAACTCAACTCCACTCAGCTAAACTCCACTTAGCTCAACTCCACTCAAATCAACTCCACTCAGCTCAACTCCACACAGCTCAACTCCACTCAACTCAACTCCACTCAACACAACTCCACTCAACTCAGTTCCACTCAACTCAACTCCTTTCAACTTAAATCCACTCAACTCAACTCCACACAACTCAACTCAATTCCACTCAACTCAACTCCGCTCAACTCAACTCAACTTAGCTAAACTCCACTTAGTTCAACTCCACTCAAATCAACTCCACTCAGCTCAACTCCACACAGCTCAAATCCACTCAACTCAACTCCACTCAACACAACTCCACTCAACTCAGTTCCACTCAACTCAACTCCTTTCAACTCAAATCCACTCAACTCAACTCCACACAACTCAACTCAATTCCACTCAACTCAACCACTCAACTCAACTCAACTCAGCTAAACTCCACTGAGCTCAACTCCACTCAAATCAACTCCACTCAACTCAACTCCACTCAACAGAACTCCACGCAACTCAGTTCCACTCAACTCAACTCCTTTCAACTCAAATCCACTCAACTCAACTCCACTCAACACAACTCCACTCAACTCATTTCCACTCAACTCAACTCCACTCAGCTCAAATCAGCTCCAGTAAATTCCACTTAACTCAGCTCCACTCAACTCCACTCTTCTCAGTTCCACTCAATTCAACTCCACTCAACTCAACTCCGCTCAGCTAAACTCCACTCAACTAAACTCCACAACTAATTTCTACTCAACTCAACTCCACTCAGCTCAACTCAGCTACACTCAATTCCACTCAACTCATTTTCACTCAATTCCACTCAACTCAACTCCATTCAGCTCAACTCCACTCAACTCCACTCAACGCAACCCCACTCAATTCAACTCCACTCAACTGACCTACACTCAACTCAGCTCAGCTCCACTCAATTCCACTCCACTCAGCTCAACTCCACTCAACTCCCCTCAACTCAACTCCACTCAACACAACTCCACTCAACTCAGTTCCACTCAACTCCACTCCACTCAGCTCAACTCAGTGACACTCAATTCCACTCAATTCATTTCCACTCAGCTCCACTCAAATCCACTCCGCTCTACTCAAATCCACTCAGCTGAACTCCACTCAACTCAATTCCACTCAACTCAATTCCACTCAGCTCCACTTAACTCAACTCCACTCAACTCAACTCCGTTCAGCTAAACTCCAACTCAACTCAACTCCACTCAGCTCAACTCAAACCTGCTCCACTCAACTCCGCTCAGCTCAACTCCATTCAACACAACTCCACTCAACACAACTCCACTCAACTCAACTCAACTCAGCTCCACTCAATTCCACTCAACTCAACTCCACTCAACTCAACGCCACTCAGCTCAACTCAGCTCCACTCAATTACACTCAACTCAACTCCACTCAACTCAATTCCACTCAACTCCACTCAACTCAACTCCACTCAACTCAACTCCACTCAACTCAACTCCACTCAACTCAACTCAATTCCACTCAACTCAACTCCACTCAACTCAACTCCACTCAGCTAAACTCCACTTAGCTCAACTCCACTCAAATCAACTCCACTCAGCTCAACTCCACACAGCTCAACTCCACTCAACTCAACTCCACTCAACACAACTCCACTCAACTCAGTTCCACTCAACTCAACTCCTTTCAACTTAAATCCACTCAACTCAACTCCACACAACTCAACTCAATTCCACTCAACTCAACTCCACTCAACTCAACTCAACTTAGCTAAACTCCACTTAGTTCAACTCCACTCAAATCAACTCCACTCAGCTCAACTCCACTCAGCTCAACTCCACACAGCTCAAATCCACTCAACTCAACTCCACTCAACACAACTCCACTCAACTCAGTTCCACTCAACTCAACTCCTTTCAACTCAAATCCACTCAACTCAACTCCACACAACTCAACTCAATTCTACTCAACTCAATCACTCAACTCAACTCAACTCAGCTAAACTCCACTTAGCTCAACTCCACTCAAATCAACTCCACTCAACTCAACTCCACTCAACAGAACTCCACGCAACTCAGTTCCACTCAACTCAACTCCTTTCAACTCAAATCCACTCAACTCAACTCCACTCAACACAACTCCACTCAACTCATTTCCACTCAACTCAACTCCACTCAGCTCAACTCAGCTCCAGTAAATTCCACTTAACTCAGCTCCACTCAACTCCACTCTTCTCAGTTCCACTCAATTCAACTCCACTCAACTCAACTCCGCTCAGCTAAACGCCACTCAACTCAACTCCACTCAACTAATTTCTACTCAACTCAACTCCACTCAGCTCAACTCAGCTCCACACAATTCCACTCAACTCATTTCTACTCAGCTCCATTCAAAGCCACACATCTCAACTCCACTCAGCTCAACTCCACTCAGCTCAACTCCACTCAGCTCAGCTCTACTCAGCTCAACTCAACTCCACGCATCTGAACTTCACTCAGCTCCACTAAACTATACTCAACTCATTTCCACTCAGCTCCACTCAATTCTACTCAACTCAACACCACTCAACTCAACTCCACTCAACACAAGCCCACTCAACTCAGTTCCACTCAACTCCACTCAACTCAACTCCACACAACTCAACTCCACTCAACACAAGCCCACTCAACTCAGTTCCACTCAACTCCACTCAACTCAACTCCACACAACTCAACTCTACTCAACTCATTTCCACTCAGCTCAACTCAACTCAACTCCACTCAATTCCACTCAAATCAACTCCACTCAGCTCAACTCCACTTAACTCCACTCAACACAACTCCACTCAACACAGTTCGACTCAACTCAACTCCACTTAACTCAACTCCACTTAACTCAAACCCACTCAACTCAACTCCGCTCAGCTAAACTCCACTCAACTCAACTCCACTGAGCTCAACTCAAACGCGCTCAACTCAACTCCACGCAGCTCAACTCAACTCAACTCCACTCAACTCAACTCAACTCCACTCAGCTCAACTTCACTCAGTTCCACTCAACTCCACTCAGCTCAACTCAAATCCACTCAACTCAACTCCACTCAACTCAATTCCACTCAACTAATTTCTACTCAACTCAACTCCACTCAGCTCAACTCAACTCCACTCTACACAAGTCCACTCAACTCAACTCCACTCAACTCCACTCCACTCAACTCAACTCAACTCCACTCAGCTCAACTCCACTTAACTCCACTCAACACAACTCCACTCAACACAGTTCGACTCAACTCAACTCCACTTAACTCAACTCCACTTAACTCAAACCCACTCAACTCAACTCCGCTCAGCTAAACTCCACTCAACTCAACTCCACTGAGCTCAACTCAAACGCGCTCAACTCAACTCCACGCAGCTCAACTCAACTCAACTCCACTCAACTCAACTCAACTCCACTCAGCTCAACTTCACTCAGTTCCACTCAACTCCACTCAGCTCAACTCAAATCCACTCAACTCAACTCCACTCAACTCAATTCCACTCAACTAATTTCTACTCAACTCAACTCCACTCAGCTCAACTCAACTCCACTCTACACAAGTCCACTCAGCTCAACTCCACTCAACTCAACTCCACTCAACTCAACTCCACTCAGCTCAATTCCTCTCAACTCCACTTAACTCAACTCCACTTAAGTCAACTCCACTCAACTCAACTCCACACAACTCATCTCCACTCAACTCAACTCCACTCAGCTCAACTCAACTCCACTCAACTCAACTCCACACAACTCATCTCCACTCAACTCAGCTCAACTCAACTCCACTCAATTCCACTCAACTCATTTCCACTCAGATCCACTCAATTACAGTCAACTCAACTCCACTCAACTCAACTCCACGCAACTAATTTTCACTCAACTCAATTCCACTCAGCTCAACTCCTCTCAGCTCAACTCCACTCAGCTCAACTCCACTTAAATCAACTCCACTCAACTCAACTCCATACAGCTCCACTCAATTCCACTCAACTCAACTCCACACAACTCAACTCCACTCAACGAATTTTCACTCAACTCAATAACATTGAGCTCAGCTAAACTCCACTCAACTCAATTCCACTCAGCTCAACTCCTCTCAGCTCAACTCCACTCAGCTCAACTCCACTCAGCTCAACTCAACTCTGCTCAACTCAACTCCACTCAACTCAACTCAACTCCACTCAACTCAACTTCACTCAGTTCCACTCAACTCCACTCAGCTCAACTCAACCCCACTCAACTCAACTTCACTCAACTCAATGCCACTCAACTAATTTCCACTCAACTCAACTCAACCCCACTCAACTCAACTCCACTCAACTCAACTCAACTCAACTCCACTCAACTCAACTCCACTCAGCTCAACTCAACTCAACTCCACACAACTCAACTCCACTCAGCTCAATTCCTCTCAACTCCACTCAACTCAACTCCACTCAACTCAACTCCTCAACTCAACTCAACTCCACTCAACTCAACTTCACTCAGTTCCACTCAACTCCACTCAGCTCAACTCAACTCCACTCAACACAACTCCACTCAACTCAATGCCACTCAACTAATTTCCACTCAACTCAACTCCATTCAGCTCAACTCCACTCAACTCAACTCCACTCAACTCAACTCCACTCAGCTCAACTCCACTCAACTCAACTCCACTCAACTCAACTCCATTCATCTCAACTCCACTCAGGTCAACTCCACTCAACTCAACTAATCTCCACGCAACTCAACTCCACTCAATTCCACTCATCTCAAATCCATTCAACGCAAATCCACTCAATGCAACCCCACTCAACTCAATTCCACTCAGCTCAACTCAACTCCACTCAACTCACCTGCACTCAACTCATCTCCACTCAACTCAACTCAGCTCAACTCAGCTCCACTCAATTCCACTCAACACATTTCCACTCAGATCCACTTAATTCCACTCAACTCAACTCCACTAAACTCACCTCCACTCAACTCATCTCCACTCAAAACAACTCCACTCAGCTCAACTCAACTCCACTCAATTCAACGCCACTCAACTCATCCCCACGCAAATCAACTCCACTCATTTCCACTCAGCTCAACTCCAATCACCTCAACTCAACTCCATTAAACTCAACTCCACTCAACTCATCTCCACTCAAGAAACTCCACTCAACTCTACTGCACTCAGCTCAACTCCACTCAGCTCAACTCCACTCATCTCAATTCCATTCAATGCAACTCCAGTCAACGCAACCCCACTCAACTCAACTCCACTCCACTCCACTCAACTCATCTCAACTCCACTCAACTCCTCTCAACTCAACTCCACTCAACACAACTCCTCTCAACTCAGTTCCACTCAACTCCACTCAGCTGCACTCAATTCCACTCAACTAATTTCCACTCAGCTCCACTGAAGTCCACTCAGCTTAACTCCACTCAACTCAATTCCACTCAGCTCCACTTAACTCAACTCCACTTAACTCAACTCCACTCAACTGAACTCCGCTCAGCTAAACTTCACTCAACTGAGCACCACTCAGCTGAACTCAAACCTGCTCAGCTCACCTCTACTCAGCTCAACTCAACTCCACTCAACTCATTTACACTCAACTCAACTCCCCTCAACTCAACTCCACACAACTCATCTCCACTCAACTCAACTCCACTCAGCTCAACTCAACTCCACTCAACTCAACTCCACACAACTCATCTCCACTCAACTCAGCTCAACTCAACTCCACTCAATTCCACTCAACTCATTTCCACTCAGATCCTCTCAATTCCACTCAACTCAACTCCACTAAACTCAACTCCACTCAACTAATTTTCACTCAACTCAATCCACTCAGCTCAACTCCTCTCAGCTCAACTCCTCTCAGCTCAACTCCACTCAGCTCAACTCCACTCAAATCAACTCCACTCAACTCAACTCCATACAGTTTCACTCAATTCCACTCAACTCAACTCCACACAACTCAACTCCACTCAACTAATTTTCACTCACCTCAACACCATTCAGCTCAGCTCAGCTCCACTCAACTCAATTCCACCCAGCTCAACTCCTCTCAGCTCAACTCCACTCAGATCAACTCCACTCAGCTCAACTCCACTCAGCTCAACTCGACTCAGCTCAACTCAACTCAGCTCAACTCAACTCCACTCAACTCAACTCAACTCCACTCAACTCAACTTCACTCAGTTCCACTCAACTCGACTCAGCTCAACTCAACTCCACTCAACTCAACTCCACTCAACTCAACGCCACTCAACTAATTTCCACTCAACTCAACTCCACTCAGCTCAACTCAACTCTACCCAACACAACTCCACTCAACTCAATGCCACTCAACTAATTTCCACTCAACTCAACTCCACTCAACTCAACTCAACTCCACTCAACTCAACTCCATTCAACTCAACTCCACTCAGCTCAACTCCACTCAACTTAACTCCACTCAGCTCAATTCCTCTCAACTCCACTCAACTCAACTCCACTCAACTCAACTCAACTCCACGCAACTCAACTTCACTCAGTTCCACTCAACTCCACTCAGCTCAACTCAACTCCACTCAACACAACTCCACTCAACTCAATGCCACTCAACTAATTTCCACTCAACTCAACTCCACTCAACTCAACTCCACTCAACACAACTCCACTCAACTCAACTCCACTCAGCTCAACTCCACTCAACTCAACTCCACTCAGCTCAACTCCACTCAACTCAACTCCACTCAACTCAACTCCACTCAGCTCAATTCCTATCAACTCCACTCATCTCAACTACACACAGCTCAACTCCAATTAACTCATTTCCACTCAACTCAACACCATTCATCTCAACTCCACTCAGGTCAACTACACTCAACTCAACTCCACTCAACTAATCTCCACTCAACTCAACTCCGCTCAATTCCACTCATCTCAACTCCATTCAATGCAAATCCACTCAATGCAACCCCACTCAACTCAATTCCACTCAGCTCAACTCAACTCCACTCAACTCACCTGCACTCAACTCACCTCCGCTCAACTCAACTCCACTCGGCTCAACTCAGCTCCAATCAATTCCACTCAACACATTTCCACTCAGATCCACTTAATTCCACTCAACTCAACTGCACTCAGCTCAATTCCACTCAGCTCAGCTCCACTCAGCTCAACCCAACTCCACTCAACTCAACTCCACTCAACTCATCTCCACTCAAATCAACTCCACTCAGCTCAACTCAACTCCACTCAATTCAACTCCACTCAGCTCATCTCCACGCAAATCAACTCCACTCATTTCCACTTAACTCCACTCAATTCCACTCAAATCAACTCCATTCAGCTCAACTCCACTCAACTCCACTCAATTCCACTCATCTCAACTCCATTCAACGCAGCTACACTCAACTCAACTCAACTCCACTCAACTCAATTCCACTCAGCTCAACTCAACTCCACTCAACTCAACTCCACACAACTCATCTCCACTCAACTCAACTCCACTCAGCTCAACTCAGCTCGACTCAATTCCACTCAACACATTTCCACTCAGATCCACTCAATTCCACTCAACTCAACTCTACTCAACGCAACCCCACTCAACTCAATTCCACTCAGCTCAACTCAACTCCACTCAGCTCAACTCCTCTCAGCTCAACTCCACTCAGCTCAACTCCACTCAACTCAACTCCATACAGCTCCACTCAATTCCACTCAGCTCAACTCCACTCACCTCAACTCAACTCCATTAAACTCAACTCCACTCAACTCATCTCCACTCAAGAAACTCCACTCAACTCTACTCCACTCAGCTCAACTCCACTCAGCTCAACTCTACTCATCTCAACTCAATTCAATGCAACTCCAGTCAACGCAACCCCACTCAACTCAACTCCACTCCACTCAACTCATCTCAACTCAACTCAGCTCCTCTTAACTCAACTCTACTCAGCTCAACTCCACTCAACTCCTCTCAACTCAACTCCGCTCAACACAACTCCTCTCAACTCAGTTCCACTCAACCCCACTCAGCTGCACTCAATTCCACTCAACTAATTTCCACTCAGCTCCACTGAAGTCCACTCAGCTTAACTCCACTCAACTCAATTCCACTCAGCTCCACATAACTCAACTCCACTTAACTCAACTCCACTCAACTGAACTCCGCTCAGCTAAGCTTCACTCAACTGAACGCCACTCAGCTGAACTCAATCCTGCTCAGCTCACCTCTACTCAGCTCAACTCAACTCCACTCAACTCATTTACACTCAACTCAACTTAACTCAGCTCAACTCAGCTGCACTCAATTCCACTCAACTCATTTCCACTCAGCTCCACTCAAATCCACTCAACTCAACTCCACCCAGCTCAACTCCACTCAGATCCACTCCACTCAACTCAACTCCACACAGCTCCACTCAATTCCACTCAGCTCCACTCCGCTCAGGTCAACTCAGCTCCACTCAATTCCACTCAACTCTACTCCACTCAGCTCAACTCCACTCAGCTCAACTCAATTCCATTCAACCCAACTCCACTCAGCTCAACTCCGCTTAACTCCACTCAACACAACTCCACTCAACTCATTTACACTCAACTCAACTCCACTCAGCTCAACTCACCTGCACGCAATTCCACTCTACTCGTTTACACTCAGCTCCACTCAATCCACTCAACTCAACTCCACTCAGCTCAGCTCCTCTCAGCTCAACTCCACTCAGCTCAACTCCACTCAACTCAACTCCACTCAACGCCACTCAACTCAACTCCACACAGTTCCACTCATTTCCACTCAGCTCAACTCCACTCAGCTCAACTCAACTCCACCCAACTCAACTCCACTCAGCTTAACTCCAGTCAGCTCAACTCAACGCCATTCAACTCAACTCCACTCAACTCCACTCAGCTCAAATCCGCTCAACACAACTCAACAAAACTCCATTCAACTCAACTACATTCAGCTCAACTCCACTCAACATAACTCCAGTCAACACAAATCCGCTCAACACTAGTCGACTCAGCTCAACTCCACTCAACTCAACTCCACTCAACTCAGCTCCACTCAAATCCACTCAATTCTATTCATCTCAACTCCATTCAGTGCAACTCCACTCAACGCAACCCCACTCAACTCAACTCCACTCCACTCAACTCACCTCCACTCAACTCAACTCAGCTCCACTCAATTCCACTCTGCTCAGCTGAACTCCACTCAACTCCTCTTAACTCAACTCCACTCAACACAACTCCACTCAACTCAGTTCCACTCAACTCCACTCAGCTCAACTCAGCTGCACTCATTTCCACTCAGCTCCACTCAACTCAACTCCACTCAGCTCCAATCAACTCAACTCCACTCAGCTCTACTCCACTCAAATTCTCTCAACGCAACTCAGTTCCACTCAGCTCCACTCAAGAAAATCCACTCAACTCAACTCCACTCAGCTCAACTCCACTCCACTCCACTCAACTCCACTCAACTCATTTCCACTCAACTCAACTCAGTTCCACTCAGCTAAACTCCACTCAGCTCAACTAATTTCCACTCAATTCCACTCAACTCAACTCCACTCAGCTCAACCCCGCTTAACTAGACTCAACACAACTCCACTCAACACAGTTCCACTCAACTCAATTCCACTTACTCCACTCAACTCATTTACACTCAACTCAACTCCACTCAGCTCAACTCAGCTGCACTCAATTCCACTCAACTCATTTCCACTCAGCTCCACTCAAATCCACTCAACTCAACTCCACTCAGCTCAAGTCACATGCACTCAATTCCACTCAACTAATTTCCACTCAGCTCCACTCAAATCCACTCAGCTCAAGTCCACTCAACTCCACTCCACTCAGCTCAACTCAGCTGCACTCAATTCCACTCAACTCATTTCCACTCAGCTCCACTCAGATCCACTCAGCTCTACTCTAATCCACTCAACTCAACTCCGCTCAGCTAAACTCCACTCAACTCAACTCCACTCAGCTCAACTCCAACCTGCTCCACTCAACTCCACTCAGCTCAACTCCACACAACACAACTCCACTCAACTCAGCTCCACTCAAATCCACTCAATTCTATTCATCTCAACTCCATTCAGTGCAACTCCACTCAACGCAACCCCACTCAACTCAACTCCACTCCACTCAACTCATCTCCACTCAACTCAACTCAGCTCCACTCAATTCCACTCCGCTCAGCTCAACTCCACTCAACTCCTCTTAACTCAACTCCACTCAACACAACTCCACTCAACTCAGTTCCACTCAACTCCACTCAGCTCAACTCAGCTGCACTCATTTCCACTCAGCTCCACTCAACTCAACTCCACTCAGCTCCAATCAACTCAACTCCACTCAGCTCCAATCAACTCAACTCCACTCAGCTCTACGCCACTGAAATCCTCTCAACGCAACTCAGTTCCACTCAGCTCCACTCAAGAAAATCCACTCAACTCAACTCCACTCAGCTCAACTCCACTCCACTCCACTCAACTCCGCTCAACTCATTTCCACTCAACTCAACTCAGTTCCACTCAGCTCAACTCCACTCAGCTCAACTAATTTCCACTCAATTCCACTCAACTCAACTCCACTCAGCTCAACCCCGCTTAACTAGACTCAACACAACTCCACTCAACACAGATCCACTCAACTCAATTCCACTTAACTCCACTCAACTCATTTACACTCAACTCTACTCCACTCAGCTCAACTCCACTCAGCTCAACTCAATTCCATTCAACCCAACTCCACTCAGCTCAACTCCGCTTAACTCCACTCAACACAACTCCACTCAACTCATTTACACTCAACTCAACTCCACTCAGCTCAACTCACCTGCACGCAATTCCACTCTACTCGTTTACACTCAGCTCCACTCAATCCACTCAACTCAACTCCACTCAGCTCAGCTCCTCTCAGCTCAACTCCACTCAGCTCAACTCCACTCAACTCAACTCCACTCAACGCCACTCAACTCAACTCCACACAGTTCCACTCATTTCCACTCAGCTCAACTCCACTCAGCTCAACTCAACTCCACCCAACTCAACTCCACTCAGCTTAAATCCAGTCAGCTCAACTCAACGCCACTCAACTCAACTCCACTCAACTCCACTCAGCTCAAATCCGCTCAACACAACTCAACAAAACTCCATTCAACTCAACTACATTCAGCTCAACTCCACTCAACATAACTCCAGTCAACACAAATCCGCTCAACACTAGTCGACTCAGCTCAACTCCACTCAACTCAACTCCACTCAACTCAGCTCCACTCAAATCCACTCAATTCTATTCATCTCAACTCCATTCAGTGCAACTCCACTCAACGCAACCCCACTCAACTCAACTCCACTCCACTCAACTCACCTCCACTCAACTCAACTCAGCTCCACTCAATTCCACTCCGCTCAGCTGAACTCCACTCAACTCCTCTTAACTCAACTCCACTCAACACAACTCCACTCAACTCAGTTCCACTCAACTCCACTCAGCTCAACTCAGCTGCACTCATTTCCACTCAGCTCCACTCAACTCAACTCCACTCAGCTCCAATCAACTCAACTCCACTCAGCTCTACTCCACTCAAATTCTCTCAACGCAACTCAGTTCCACTCAGCTCCACTCAAGAAAATCCACTCAACTCAACTCCACTCAGCTCAACTCCACTCCACTCCACTCAACTCCACTCAACTCATTTCCACTCAACTCAACTCAGTTCCACTCAGCTAAACTCCACTCAGCTCAACTAATTTCCACTCAATTCCACTCAACTCAACTCCACTCAGCTCAACCCCGCTTAACTAGACTCAACACAACTCCACTCAACACAGTTCCACTCAACTCAATTCCACTTACTCCACTCAACTCATTTACACTCAACTCAACTCCACTCAGCTCAACTCAGCTGCACTCAATTCCACTCAACTCATTTCCACTCAGCTCCACTCAAATCCACTCAACTCAACTCCACTCAGCTCAAGTCACATGCACTCAATTCCACTCAACTAATTTCCACTCAGCTCCACTCAAATCCACTCAGCTCAAGTCCACTCAACTCCACTCCACTCAGCTCAACTCAGCTGCACTCAATTCCACTCAACTCATTTCCACTCAGCTCCACTCAGATCCACTCAGCTCTACTCTAATCCACTCAACTCAACTCCGCTCAGCTAAACTCCACTCAACTCAACTCCACTCAGCTCAACTCCAACCTGCTCCACTCAACTCCACTCAGCTCAACTCCACACAACACAACTCCACTCAACTCAGCGCCACTCAAATCCACTCAATTCTATTCATCTCAACTCCATTCAGTGCAACTCCACTCAACGCAACCCCACTCAACTCAACTCCACTCCACTCAACTCATCTCCACTCAACTCAACTCAGCTCCACTCAATTCCACTCCGCTCAGCTCAACTCCACTCAACTCCTCTTAACTCAACTCCACTCAACACAACTCCACTCAACTCAGTTCCACTCAACTCCACTCAGCTCAACTCAGCTGCACTCATTTCCACTCAGCTCCACTCAACTCAACTCCACTCAGCTCCAATCAACTCAACTCCACTCAGCTCCAATCAACTCAACTCCACTCAGCTCTACGCCACTGAAATCCTCTCAACGCAACTCAGTTCCACTCAGCTCCACTCAAGAAAATCCACTCAACTCAACTCCACTCAGCTCAACTCCACTCCACTCCACTCAACTCCGCTCAACTCATTTCCACTCAACTCAACTCAGTTCCACTCAGCTCAACTCCACTCAGCTCAACTAATTTCCACTCAATTCCACTCAACTCAACTCCACTCAGCTCAACCCCGCTTAACTAGACTCAACACAACTCCACTCAACACAGATCCACTCAACTCAATTCCACTTAACTCCACTCAACTCAACTCCACTCAGCTCAACTCAGCTCAACTCAGCTGCACTCAATTCCACTCAACTCATTTCCACTCAGCTCCACTCAAATCCACTCAACTCAACTCCACTCAGCTCAAGTCACCTGCACTCAATTCCACTCAACTAATTTCCACTCAGCTCCACTCAAATCCACTCAGCTCAAGTCCACTCAACTCCACTCCACTCAGCTCAACTCAGCTGCACTCAATTCCACTCAACTCATTTCCACTCAGATCCACTCAGCTCTACTCTAATCCACTCAACTCAACTCCGCTCAGCTAAACTCCACTCAACTCAACTCCACTCAGCTCAACTCCAACCTGCTCCACTCAACTCCACTCAACTCATTTCCACTCAACTCAACTTCACTCAGCTCAACTTAGTTCCACTCAATTCCACTCAACTCAACTCTACTCAACACAATTCCACTCAACTCCACTTAACTCAACTCCACTGAACTCAACTCCACTCAACTCAACTCAATTCCACTCAACTCAACTCCACTCAACTCAATTCCACTCAACTCAACTCTACTCAACTCAACTCCATTCAACTCAACTCCACACAGCTCAACTCCACTCAACTCAACTCCACTCAACACAACTACACTCAACTCAACTCCACTCAACACAACTCCACTAAACTCATTTCCACTCAACTCAACTCCACTCAGCTCAACTCAGCTCCACTGAATTCCACTTAACTCAGCTCCACTCAACTCCACTCAACTCAGTTCCACTGAACTCAACTCCACTCAACTGAACTCTGCACAGCTAAACTCCACTCAACTCAACTCCACTCAGCTCCACTCCACTCCACTCAACTCCACTCAACTCATTTCCACTCAACTCAACTCCACTCAGCTCAACTCAGCTCCACTCAATTCCACTCAACTCATTTCCACTCAGCTCCATTCAAATCCACTCAGCTCAACTTCACTCAGCTCAACTCCACTCAGCTCAACTCCACTCAGCTCAACACAAACCCGCTCAACTCAACTCCACTCAGCTTAGCTCGACTCAACTCCACTCAACTCAACTCCACACAACTCAACTCCACTCAACTCATTTCGACTCATCTCAACTCAAATCAGCTCCACTCCATTCCACTCAACTCAACTCCACTCAGCTCAACACCACTTAACTCCACTCAACACAACTCCACTCAACACAGTTCAACTCAACTCAAGTCTACTCCGCTCCACGCAACTCATTTGCACTCAACACAACTCCACTCAGCTCAACTCAGCTGCACTCAATTCCACTTAACTCATTTCCACTCAGCTCCACTCAAATCCACTCAGCTCAACTCCACGCAATTCAATTCCACTCAACTCCACTTAACTCAACTCCACTCAACTCAACTCCACTCCACTCAGCTCAACTCAGCTGCACTCAATTCCACTCAACTCATTTCCACTCAGATCCACTCAGCTCTACTCTAATCCACTCAACTCAACTCCGCTCAGCTAAACTCCACTCAACTCAACTCCACTCAGCTCAACTCCAACCTGCTCCACCCAACTCCACTCAGCTCAACTCCACACAACACAACTCCACTCAACTCAACTCCACTCAACTCATTTCCACTCAACTCAACTTCACTCAGCTCAACTTAGTTCCACTCAATTCCACTCAACTCAACTCTACTCAACACAATTCCACTCAACTCCACTTAACTCAACTCCACTGAACTCAACTCCACTCAACTCAACTCAATTCCACTCAACTCAACTCCACTCAACTCAATTCCACTCAACTCAACTCTACTCAACTCAACTCCATTCAACTCAACTCCACACAGCTCAACTCCACTCAACTCAACTCCACTCAACACAACTCCACTCAACACAACTCCACTCAACACAACTCCACTAAACTCATTTCCACTCAACTCAACTCCACTCAGCTCAACTCAGCTCCACTGAATTCCACTTAACTCAGCTCCACTCAACTCCACTCAACTCAGTTCCACTCAACTCAACTCCACTCAACTGAACTCTGCACAGCTAAACTCCACTCAACTCAACTCCACTCAGCTCCACTCCACTCCACTCAACTCCACTCAACTCATTTCCACTCAACTCAACTCCACTCAGCTCAACTCAGCTCCACTCAATTCCACTCAACTCATTTCCACTCAGCTCCATTCAAATCCACTCAGCTCAACTTCACTCAGCTCAACTCCACTCAGCTCAACTCCACTCAGCTCAACACAAACCTGCTCAACTCAACTCCACTCAGCTTAGCTCGACTCAACTCCACTCAACTCAACTCCACGCAACTCAACTCCACTCAACTCATTTCGACTCATCTCAACTCAAATCAGCTCCACTCCATTCCACTCAACTCAACTCCACTCAGCTCAACTCCACTTAACTCCACTCAACACAACTCCACTCAACACAGTTCAACTCAACTCAAGTCTACTCCGCTCCACGCAACTCATTTGCACTCAACTCAACTCCACTCAGCTCAACTCAGCTGCACTCAATTCCACTTAACTCATTTCCACTCAGCTCCACTCAAATCCACTCAGCTCAACTCCACGCAATTCAATTCCACTCAACTCCACTTAACTCAACTCCACTCAACTCAACTCAACTCCACTCAGCTCAACTTCACTCAGTTCCACTCAAGTCCACTCAGCTGAACTCCACTCAACTCAATTCCACTCAGCTCCACTTCACTCAACTCCACTTAACTCAACTGCACTTAACTCAACTCCACTCAACTCAACTCCACTCAGCTAAACTCCACTCAACTGAACTCCACTCAGTTGAACTCAAACCTGCTCAGCTCACCTCTACTCAGCTCAACTCAACTCCATTCAATTCATTTACACTCAACTCAACTCCACTCAGCTCAACTCCACTCAGGTCAAATCAGCTGCACTCAATTCCACTCAACTCAATTCCACTCAGCTCAACTCCACTCAGGTCAAATCAGCTCCACTCAATTCCACTCAACTCCACTCAGCTCAACTCCACTCAGCTCAAGTCCACTCAACTCCACTCCACTCAGCTCAACTCAGCTGCACTCAAATCCACTCAACTCATTTCCACTCAGCTCCACTCAAAGCCATTCAGCTCTACTCTAATCCACTCAGCTGAGCTCCACTCAACTCAATTCCACTCAACTCAATTCCATTCAGCTCCACTTATCTCAACTCCACTTAACTCAACTGCACTCAACTCAACTCCGCTCAGCTAAACCCCACTCAACTCAACTCCACTCAGCTCAACTCAAACCTGCTCCACTCAACTCCGCTCAGCTCAACTCCACTCATCACAACTCCACTCAACTCAACTCCACTCAACTCATTTCCACACAACTCAATTCCACTCAGCTCAACTCAGCTCCATTAAATTCCACTCAACTCAGCTCCACTCAACTCAACTCCGCTCAACTCATTTCCACTCAACTCAACTCCACTCAGCTAAACTCCACTCCACCCAACTCCACTCAACTCATTTCCACTCAGCTCCACTCAAATCCACTCAGCTCAACTCCATTCAACTCAATTCCACTCAACTCATTTCCACTCAACCCAACTCCACTCAGCTCAACTCCACTCAACTCAATTCCACTCAGCTCCACTCAATTCCACTCAACACAACTCCACTTTACTCATTTCCACTCAACTCAATTCCACTCAACTCCACTCAGCCCAACTCCACTCAACACAACTCCACTCAGCTCAACTCCACTCCACTCAAGTCAACTCCACTCAAGCCAACTCAAATCAACTCAACTCCACTCCACTCAGCTCCGCTCAGCTCAACTTTTCTCAGCTCAACTCAAACCTGCTAAACTCAACTCCACTCACCTCAACTCAACTCCACTCAACACAACTCCACTCAACTCATTTCCACTCAACTCAACTCCACTCAGCTAAACTTCACTCAGCTCAACTCAAACCTGCTAAACTCAACTCCAGTCAACTCAACTCAAACCTGCTCCACTCAACTCTGCTCAGCTAAACTCCACTCAACACAACTCCACTCAACTCCACTCAACTCATTTTCACTCAACTCAATTCCACTCATATCCACTGAACTCAACTCAACTCAACTCCACTCAACTCAACACCACTCAGCTAAACTCCACTCAGCTCAACTCCACGCAAATCAACTCCACTCAACTCAACTCCACTCAACTCAAGTCCACTCATATCCACTGAACTCAATTCTACTCAACTCAACTCCACTCAACTCAACTCCACTCAGCTAAACTCCACTCAGCTCAACTCCACTCAAATCAACTCCACTCAACTCAATTCCACTCAACTCCACTGAACTCAATTCTACTCAACTCAACTCCACTCAACTCAACTCAACACAACTCAGCTCAACTCATTTCCACTCAACTCAATTCCACTCATATCCACTCAACTCAACTCAACTCAACTCAACTCCACTCCACTCCACTCAGCTAAACTCCACTCAGCTCAACTCCACTCAAATCAACTCCACTCAACTCAACTCCACTCAACTCCACTCAACTCATTTCCACTCAACTCAATTCCACTCATATCCACTGAACTCAATTCTACTCAACTCAACTCCACTCAACTCAACTCCAGTCAGCTAAATTCCACTCAGCTCAACTCCACTCAAATCAACTCCACTCAACTCAACTCCACTCAACTCAATTCCACTCAACTCCACTGAACTCAATTCTACTCAACTCAACTCCACTCAACTCAACTCAACACAACTCGGCTCAACTCATTTCCACTCAACTCAACTCCACTCAGCTCAACTCCACTCAACTCAATTCCACTCAACTCCACTCCACTCAGCTCAACTCCACTGAGCTCAACTCCACTCAACTCAACTCTACTCATCTCAACTCCACACAGCTCAACTCCAATCAACTCATTTCCACCCAACTCAACACCACTCATCTCAACTCCACTCAACTCAACTCCACTCAGGTCAACTCCACTCAACTCAACTCCACTTAGCTCAACTCAGCTCCACTCAATTCCACTCAACTCATTTTCACTCAGCTCCACTCAATTCCACTCAACTCAACTCCATTCAACGCAACTCCACTAAACTCAACCCCACTCAACTCAATTCCACTCAGCTCAACTCAACTCCACTCAACTCAACTCCACTCAACTCATCTCCACTCAACTCAACTCAACTCCACTCAACACAACTCCACTCAGCTCAACTCAAACCTGCTCCACTCAACTCAGCTCCACTCAACACCACTCAACTCAACTCCACTCAACACAACTCCACTCAACTCAAATCCACTCAACTCAACTCCACTCAACACAACTCCACTCAACACAACTCCACTCAACTCAACTCCACTCAGCTCAACTCCACTCAACACAACTCCACTCAACTCAGTTCCACTCAACTCAACTCCACTCAGCTCAACTTCACTCAGCTCAACTCAAAACTGCTAAACTCAACTCCACTCAACTCAACTCCACTCAACACAACTCCACTCAACTCATTTCCACTCAACTCAACTCCACTCAGCTCAACTCCACTCAACTCAATTCCACTCAACTCATTTCCACTCAACCCAACTCCACTCAGCTCAACTCCACTCAACTCAATTCCACTCAACTCCACTCAATTCCACTCAACACAACTCCTCTTTACTCATTTCCACTCAACTCAATTCCACTCAACTCCACTCAGCCCAACTCCACTCAACACAACTCCACTCAGCTCAACTCCACTCCACTCAAGTCAACTCCACTCAAGTCAACTCAAATCAACTCAACTCCACTCCACTCAACACAACTACACTCAACTCATTTCCACTCAACTCAACTCCACTCAGCTAAACTTCACTCAGCTCAACTCAAACCTGCTAAACTCAACTCCAGTCAACTCAACTCAACTCCACTCAACACAACTCCACTCAACTCAACTCAAACCTGCTCCACTCAACTCTGCTCAGCTCAACTCCACGCAACACAACTCCACTCAACTCATTTCCACTCAACTCAATTCCACTCATATCCACTGAACTCAACTCAACTCAACTCAACTCCACTCAGCTAAACTCCACTCAGCTCAACTCCACGCAAATCAACTCCACTCAACTCACCTCCACTCAACTCCACTCAACTCATTTCCACTCTTCTCAAGTCCACTCATATCCACCGAACTCAATTCTACTCAACTCAACTCCACTCAACTCAACTCCACTCAGCTAAACTCCACTCAGCTCAACTCCACTCAACTCAATTCCACTCAACTCCACTGAACTCAATTCTACTCAACTCAACTCCACTCAACTCAACTCAACACAACTCAGCTCAACTCACTTCCACTCAACTCAATTCCACTCATATCCACTCAACTCAACTCAACTCAACTCAACTCAACTCAACTCCACTCCACTCAGCTAAACTCCACTCAGCTCAACTCCACTCAAATCAACTCCACTCAACTCAACTCCACTCAACTCCACTCAACTCATTTCCACTCAACTCAATTCCACTCATATCCACTGAACTCAATTCTACTCAACTCAACTCCACTCAACTCAACTCCAGTCAGCTAAATTCCACTCAGCTCAACTCCACTCAAATCAACTCCACTCAACTCAACTCAATTCCACTCAACTCCACTGAACTCAATTCTACTCAACTCAACTCCACTCAACTCAATTCAACACAACTCGGCTCAACTCATTTCCACTCAACTCAACTCCACTCAGCTCAACTCCACTCAATTCAATTCCACTCAACTCATTTCCACTCAACCCAACTCCACTCAGCTCAATTCTGCTCAACTCCACTGAACTCAATTCTACTCAACTCAACTCCACTCAACTCAACTCCACTCAGCTAAACTCCATTCAGCTCAACTCCACTCAAATCAACTCCACTCAGCTCAACTCCACACAGCTCAACTCCACACAACTCAACTTCTCTCAGCTCAACCCAGCTCCACTAAATTCCACTTAACTCACCGATACTCAACTCCACTCAACTCAGTTCCACTCAACTCAACCCCACTCAACTCAACTCCACTCAGCTAAACTCCACTCAACTCAACTCCACTCAGCTTAACTCAGCTGCACTCAATTCCACTCAACTCATTTCCACTCAGCTCCACTCAAATCCACTCAGCTCAACTCCACTCAACTCAATTCCACTCAACTCCACTTCATTCAACTCAATTCCACTCAACTCAACTCCACTCAACTCAACTCTACTCATCTCTACTCCACACAGCTCAACTCCAATCAACTGATTTCCACTCAACTCAACACCACTCATCTCAACTCCACTCAACTCAACTCCACTCAGGTCAACTCCACTCAACTCAACTCCACTTAGCTCAACTCAGCTCCACTCAATTCCACTCAACTCATTTTCACTCAGCTATGCTCAATTCCACTCAACTCAACTCCATTCAATGCAACTCCACTCAACTCAACCCCACTCAACTCAATTCCACTCAGCTCAACTCAACTCCACTCAACTCAACTCCACTCAACTCATCTCCACTCAACTCAACTCCACTCAGCTCAACTCAGCTCCACTCAATTCCACTCAACACTTTTCAACTCAGATCCATTCAATTCCACTCAACTCAACTCCATTCAGCTCCACGCCACTCAATTCCACTCAACTCAAATCCACTCAACTCAACTCCACTCAACTCCACTCCACTCAACTCCACTCTACTCATTTACACTCAACTCAAATCCACTCAGCACAACTCAGCAGCACTCAATTCCACTCAAGTCAACTCAACTCAACTCCACTCCACTCAGCTCCACTCAGCTCAACTTCACTCAGCTCAACTCAAACCTGCTCAACTCAACTCCACTCAACTCAACTCAACTCCACTCAACACAACTCCACTCAACTCATTTCCACTCAACTCAACTCCACTCAGCTCAACTCAGCTCCACTCAACTCCACCTATCTCAACTCCTCTCAACACAACTCCACTCAACTCAGCACCACTCAACTCAACTCCACTCAGCTCAACTCAAACCCGCTCAAATCAACTCCACTCAGCTCAACTCAAACCCGTTCAACTCAGCTCCACTGAGCTCAATTCAACTCCACTCAGCTCAACTTCACTCAGATCCACTCAACTCCACACAGCATGACTCAACCCAACTCAACTCCACTCAGCTCAACTCCACTCAACACAAATTCACTCAACTCAACTCAGTTCCACTCAACACCACTCAACTCAACTCCACTCAACTCAAATCCACTCAACTCAACTCCACTCAACACAACTCCACTCAACACAACTCCACTCAACTCAACTCCACTCAGCCCAACTCCACTCAGCTCAACTCCACTCAACACAACTCTACTCCACTCAACACAACTCCACTCAACTCATTTCCACTCAACTCAACTCCACTCAGCTCAACTCCACTCAACTCAACTCCACTCAACTCAACTCCACTCAACTCATTTCCACTCAACTCAACTCCACTCAGCTCAACTCCACTCAACTCAATTCCACTCAACTCAATTCCACTCAGCTCCACTCAATTCCACTCAACACAACTCCACTCTACTCATTTCCACTCAACTCAATTCCACTCAACTCCACTCAGCTCAACTCCACTCAACACAACTCCACTCAGCTCAACTCCACTCCACTCCACTCAAGTCAACTCCACTCAAGTCAACTCAAATCAACTCAACTCCACTCCACTCAACTCCACTCAACTCAACTCAACTCAACTCCACTCAACACAACTCCACTCAACTCATTTCCACTCAACTCAACTCCACTCAGCTCAACTTCACTCAGCTCAACTCAAACCTGGTAAACTCAACTCCAGTCAACTCAACTCAACTCCACTCAACACAACTCCACTCAGCTCAACTCCACTCTACTCATTTCCACTCTACTCAATTCCACTCAACTCCACTCAAATCCACTCAGCTCAACTCCACTCAGCTCAACTCCACTCAACTCCACTCAACACAACTCCACTCAACTCATTTCCACTCAACTCCACTCAGCTCAACTCCACTCAAATCAACTCCACTCAACTCAACTCCACTCAGCTTAACTCCACTCAGCTCAACTCCACTCAATTCCACTCAGGTCAACTCTGTTACATCCGTGTATAAGAAGACACAGACTGCGGAGTACGGTACAAATAGGTGTTTACTCAACGTGGCTCAGACTGCAACTGAACTGTACAGATTACTACTCCGCGTTATATACAGGTGTGGTCACTGCCGGTACTACAGTATACATGCGCTGTAAAAAGTAGTTTCTCCCTTAAAGGTACATACATTATAATTCCTCCCCTTTTAGATTAACAGTACCATAACACTCATTTAACAATTAAATATCAAACTAATTACAATTAACACTTTTAACATGCAACATTAGCTGAAAATAGTCTATTTATAAATTCAGCCTTTGGGGAGGCTTCCTCATCCTTTCTGGATAGTGCCTTTCCCGAGTGTCTTGCTCTTGGTGTGGAGGCGATTCTGGCCCCCTGTCGTCGGTTGGTTCATCAGCTTCCGATGCTACTGTTTCTGGGGTAGATGCTACCTGTACGTCGGGTTCATCACCAGGTACGTATGGGCGAGGCATGGGGTTGACTTGTTCCTGTGACTCTAGGATCTGGTCAGCATGGCGTCTCACGATGCTCTCCCCAACGTCCACTGTGTACATTAGTGGGCCCTGCCATGTGCATATCATTCCTGGCTGCCATTTTTCTGTTCGGTAGTCGCAGGTCAAGACTGGTTGCCCTACATTGAAGCTCCTTGTCAGCTTCTCATGGATGTGCTGGAATTGCTTACTCTCAACATCTCTTCGTACATTTGATCTGAGCAAATCCAGGCGAGATCTTAACCTTCGGTTAAAGAACATCATGGCTGGGGCCTGGTTGGTGACTGCATGTGTCGCATTCCGGTAGGCGAACAGGAAATTGTCCACCTTGTGCTGCAGCGGAATGTTGTCATTGTACATAGCCTTTATCGCCTTCTTAAAGGTTTGTACGAACCTCTCAGCCAATCCATTTGTGGCTGGATGATACGGGGCGGATGTGTAATGCCTTACCCCATTCTTTTTCAAGAACCTCCGGAACTCTTCGGACACAAACTGTGGTCCGTTGTCGGAGCAAATCTGTTCTGGCAAGCCATTCCTGGCAAAAATGGTCCATAGGGCTGCAATAGTTTTCTCCGTGGTGGAGGAGGACATTTTGATGACCTCAGGCCATTTCAAGTGCGCATCCACGGCTATTAAAAACATTCAGTCCATGAATGGACCAGCAAAATCAATATGCACCCGTTGCCATGGAGATGAGGGCCACTCCCATGGGTGTAGACGGGCCTGTGGTGGTGCATTTTGAACTTTCTGGCATCCTGAGCAGCTCTTGGTCAGGTCCTCGATTTGTTTATCGATTCCCGGCCACCACACATAAGCCCTGGCTAGGCTTTTCATTTTTACCCCTCCCAGATGACCCTCATGAAGCTCATTGAGCACTCTATCCCTTAACTTGGGTGGAATTACCACTCGGGATCCACACATCAAGGTCCCCCGGCACACTGACAGCTGTTCTCTCCTTGTCGAGAATGCTGGCAACAGTGAGTCGCCATGTGCTGGCCATCCCTTCACCGTCAAATCATATACCCGAGACAGTGTCGGGTCATTTCGGGTTTCCTTTTCAATACAAGCGTTAGTTACCGGTAGGTATTCAACTATAGTCGAATGGAATATTTCGACAGGATCCACTGCTGGTGCTTCCTCCGCAGTAGGCAGTGGCAAGCGTGATAGCCCATCAGCATTTCCATGCTGTTTCGTGCCCTTATATTCAATGTCATAGTGGTGCGCCCCTAGAAAAAGTGACCATCTTTGTAGTTGTTGCGCAGTCATCACCGGAACGCCCTTCTTCGGATTAAAAATGGAGACAAGAGGCTGGTGATCAGTCAGCAAGGTGAATTTCTGCCCGTGCAGATAGTGATTGAACTTTTTCACTCCCCACACTAGGCTGAGGGCCTCCCTGTCAATCTGGGCATAGTTACGCTCAGCTGAGGTTAGTGATCGTGACGCAAAGGCTATTGGCCTCTCTGAGCCGTCCGAGAATTTGTGCGACAGCACCGCTCCAATGCCGTAGGGTGACGCATCACATGCCAACCGAATTGGTAATGCTGGGTTGTAATGGGCCAATACCTCTTTCGATGTGACTCGTGTTTTGCTCTTCTGGAAAGCTCGTCTACATTTGTCACTCCACTTCCATGGCACCCGAGTTTGCAGTAGGGTGTTCAGTGGGTGTAGTATTGTAGACAAATTTGGCAAGAACTTATGGTAGTAGTTTACCAGCCCGAGGAACGACCTCAGTTGTGACATATTTTCTGGTGCTGGAGCCTTGACTACTGCCTCAATCTTCTCTGGGGACTTATGTAACCCCTCTTTATCGATAACGTGGCCACAATACGAGTTCTGTTTTCTAAAAAATTTGCATTTGGGGCGGTTAGCTCGGAGCCCATATTCCTGCAATCTAGTGAGCACCTGCTCCAGGTTGGCAAGGTGATCACTGTCATTTTCGCCCGTGTTAGGTCCGTGTATCTTAATGTTGTGTCCTTCAATAATCAGACAACGACTGCAGGGAACGATTCAACAGGTGTTTACTGAATGAGGGTTACTCCAGAACTAATTGTACAGATCACTACTCAGGGTTTATATACAGGTGTGGTCACTGCTGGTACTACAGTATACAGGAGCTGTAAAAAGTAGTTCTCCCCTTAAAGGTACATACATTACAGCCCGTGACCAGGATGTCGTCCAAATAACACTGGGTCCCTGGGATCCCTTGCAGGACTTGTTCCATTGCCCTCTGCCAAATAGCCGGAGCTGATGCTACCCCGAATACCAGCCGGTTGTATTGGTAGAGACCTTAATGGGTGTTGATTGTGAGGTATTTTTTTTATGCTTCTTCTACCTCCATTTGCAGATACGCCTGGGCCAGATCAATCTTAGTGAAGCGTTTCCCTCCAGATAGCGAGGCGAAAATATCTTCAATCCGCGGAAGTGGATATTGTACGGTGTGAAGGACCGGGTTCACTGTTTCCCTAAAGTCCCCACAGATGCGAACCTTCCTTGGTTCCCCAGGTGTGCTGCTCAACGACTTTTTCATCACAGGGACGATGGGTGTAGCCCACTCGCTCCAGTCTACCTTGGACAGTACACCTGAACGTTCCAGACTCTCCAGCTCTGCTTCGGTGGCTGGGTGGATCGCATAAGGTACCGGTCTGGCCTTAAAAATTTTGGGCTTGCCTTTTCTTCAATTTTAATCGTCGCTGTCATGCCTTTTAGTGTTCCGAGTCCTTGCTGGAACACTTCTTTCGTGTCAGTTAGGATCTTTGACAGTCGCCCAGGTGTGACGTCGTCATCCTTTTTGTCAGCCACAGTCAGTGCCTGTATGGAATGCCAATCCAGTTGTATTTTCCGGATCCATTCACGTCCCAGTAATGGTGGTCCTCCATCTTGCAATACATACAGGTCTAGTTTTGGTGTTTCCTTACCGTTATATATAACGGTCACCCTTATTTTTCCTTTGGGGTAGACTTTTTGCCCCGTGTACGTCTTCAAAATAATTTTTGTGTCTCTCAAGGGTATGTGTGAGAATAGCCGCTCGTAGTCCCGTCGGTTTATGACTGTTAGAGCTGATCCTGTGTCCAATTCCATCTTTACCTGGACTCCTGCTATCTTGAGAGTGACCCAAATGGTTCGGTGATCCTCCATTGTGATCACATTATGTCGTTTCAGACAACTCAGTTCCCTGCTTTCGGAGTCGTTATCACTCTTTTGTTCATCTGAACTATTCTCCGTTATCTTATGTACCTTCTTGTACTTTCCTTTGGTCGGTTTCTTATTGCTGGTTTTCTTTCCCGACCTGCAGACTCGTGCTATGTGTTCTACTTTTCCACACTGTCTGCACGCTTTGTCTTTGAACCAGCAATCATTCTGGTCGTGTGTTGTTCTGCCGCAGCGATAGCACTTCTCTGTTCCATATGACATTTCGTTTGTGCCATATTCTTGCGGTCTCTGTTGTATCTCTGCAGCGCGCCATGCTGCTGCTTCATATGGTACCGCAATGCTGAAAGCCTTTTCCAGCGTAAGGTCCTTTTCAGATAAAAGCCGTTTCTGGGTTCCTTCACTTTGAAGCCCACACACAAACTTGTCCCTTAAGGTATCTGCCAGTCCCGTTCCAAACTGGCAGTGTTTCGATAGTTTGCGCAGTTCTGTTAAATAATCAGCATTGCTTTCATCCTTATGCTGGTTCCGTTTGTGAAACTTGAATCTTTCTGCTATCAGAAGCGGTGTGGGGTTAAAATGTTCCTTTAGTATCGTTACTATGTCTTCAAAACTCTTTTCCATTGGCTTCGTTGGGGTTACTAGATTTCGTAATAAACCATACGTCTTTGCACCCATTAAATTTAACAATACCGACGCTTTCTTGTCATCTGACACCTCATTTGCCTCGCAGTACACCTCTATTCGTTCGACATATGTAGTCCAATCTTCGACTTCATTGTCAAATGCGGTGATATTGCCACTCTTCGGCATTTTGGGTGTGGTTTAAAATGGCATCTCCCAATGGCTTAAAATGGCATCTCCCGCGCTTTCCTTCCTCCCCCGCTGCTGCCGACGCCGCTCCCGGCGGTCCTCGTGGCAATGGCGGGGCCTCCCGGGTTTCTGCGCGTCTCTCTCTCCCTGTCTCCGACGCTGCTCGGCCCCTGAACACCGGCTGCACCCTGTGCGCTCTGCCCTCTCTCTCTCCCCTGTCGACGCTGCTCGGCCCTTTGCTGTGCCGCTCGGTTGGCTCTAGCCCGCCGCTGTCCGGGAAGGGTCTGCGCACTACCTGTTGCCAGCCCGTTTCGCTGGACCACCTTGACTGGAAAGCCAAGCCTGGGTCTCGACAGCCTCCCCCGCAATTCTCGAGTCTCTGCTGGATGACTGGCGGTTGCCCGTGGTCGACGCCCGAGTCTCTGGCCTTGACCTCCAATCCACTCAACTCTAGGAACGAATCCCCGGGAGGTGATGCAGAGTTGCAGGTAGGTTCGAACTTGCTCGGCGCCAATGTTACGCCCGTGTATAAGAAGATACAGACTGCGGAGAACGGTACAAATAGGTGTTTACTCAACGTGGCTCAGGCTGCAACTGAACTGTACAGATTACTACTCCGTGTGATACACAGGTGTGGTCACTGCCGGTACTACAGTATACATGCGCTGTAAAAAGTAGTTACCCCCTTAAAGGTACATACATTACAAACTCCACTCAGCTCAACTCTACTGCACTCAAGTCAACTCCACTCAAGTAAACTCCACTCAAGTCAACTCAACTCAAGTCAACTCCACTCCATACAGCTCCACTCAGCTCAACTTCACTCAGCTCAACTCAGACCTTCTCATTTCAACTCCACTCAACTCAACTCAACTCCATTCAACACAACTCCACTCAACTCATTATCACTCAACTCAACTCCACTCAGCTCAACTCCACTCAACTCAATTCCACTCAACTCATTTGCACTCAACCCAACTCCACTCAGCTCAATTCTGCTCAACTCCACTCAACTTAATTCAGCTCAACTCCACTCAAATCCACTCAGCTCAACTCCACTCAGTTCAACTCCACTCAGCTCAACACTCCACTCCAACTCCACTCAGCTCAACTCAACTCAACTCCACTCAACTCAACTCCACTCAACACAACTCCACTAAACTCATTTCCACTCAACTCAAACCCACTCAACTCAATTCCACTCAGCTCAACTCAACCCCACTCAACTCAATTCCACTCAGCTCAACTCAACTCCACTCAACTCAACTCCACTCAACTCATCTCCACTCAACTCAACTCCACTCAGCTCAACTCAGCTCCACTCAATTCCACTCAACAATGTTCAACTCAGATCCTTTCAATTCCACTCAACTCAACTCCATTCAGCTCCACTCCACTCAATTCCACTCAACTCAAATCCACTCAACTCAACTCCACTCAACTCCACTCAACTCCTCTCAACTCAACTCCACACAACACACCTCCACTCAACACAGTTCCACTCAAGTCAACCACACTCAGCTCAACTCCACTCCACTCAACTCCACTCTACTCATTTACACTCAACTCAAATCCACTCAGCACAACTCAGCTGCACTCAATTCCACTCATGTCAACTCAACTCAATTCAACTCCACTCCACTCAGCTCAACTTCACTCAGCTCAACTCAAACCTGCTCAACTCAACTCCACTCCACTCAACTAAACTCCACTCAACACAACTCCACTCAACTCATTTCCACTCAACTCAACTCCATTCAGCTCAACTCAGCTCCACTCAATTCCACTCAACTCCACCTATCTCAACTCCTCTCAACACAACTCCACTCAACTCAGCACCACTCAACTCAACTCCACTCAGCTCAACTCAAACCCGCTCAAATCAACTCCACTCAGCTCAACTCAAACCCGCCCTACTCAGCTCCACTGAGCTCAACTCAACTCCACTCAGCTCAACTTCACTCAGCTCAACTCAACACCACTCAGCTCAACTTCACTCAGATCCACTCAACTCCACACAGCATGACTCAACTCAACTCAACTCCACTCAGCTCAACTCCACTCAACACAAATTCATTCAACTCAACTCAGCTCCACTCAACACCACTCAACTCAACTCCACTCAACTCAACTCCACTCAACTCAAATCCACTCAACTCAAATCCACTCAACTCAACTCCACTCAACACAACTCCACTCAACACAACTCCACTCAACTCAACTCCACTCAACTCAACTCCACTCAGCTCAACTCAGCTCCACTCAATTCCACTCAACTCCACCCAGCTCAACTCCACTCAACACAACTCCACTCAGCTCAGTTCCACTCAACTCAACTCCACTCAGCTCATCTCCACTCAAATCAAGTCCACTCAGCTCAACTCAAACCCGCTCAAATCAACTCCACTCAGCTCAACTCAAACCCACTCAGCTCAACTTCACTCGGCTCAACTCAAATCCACTCAGCTCAACTTCACTCAGGTCCACTCAACTCCACACAGCACGACTCAACTCCACTCAACTCAACTCCACACAACACAAATCCACTCAACTCAGTTCCGCTCAACACCACTCAGCTCAATTCAACTAATTTCCAATCAACTCAACTCCACTCAGCTCAATTCCTCTCAACTCCACTTAACTCAACTCCACTTAACTCAACTCCATTTAACTCAACTCCATTTAACTCAACTCCACTCAACTCTACTGATCTCAACTCCACTCAACTCAACGCAATTCCACTCAACTCAACTCAATGCCACTCAAAACTCAACTCCACTCAGCTCAACTCCACTCAGCTCAACTCCACTCCACTCCACGCCACTCCACGCCACTCAACTCAACTCAACTCCACTCAACTCAACGCCACTCAACTCAACTGCACTCAGTTCAACTCAATTCCACTCTGCTCAACTCCACTAAACTCAGTTCCACTCCACTCCACTCCACTCCACTCAACTCAACTCCTCTCCACTCAACTCAACTCCACTCAGCTCTACTTCACTCAGGTCCACTCAACTCCACACAGCATGACTCAACTCAACTCCACTCAACTCAACTCCACTCAACACAAATCCACTCAACTTAGTTCCACTCAACTCCACTCAGATCAATTCCTCTCAACTCCACTTAACTCAACTCCACTTAACTCAACTCAACGCCACTCAACTCAACGCCACTCAGCTCAACGCCACTCAACTCAATGCCACTCAACTCAACTCCACTCAGCTCAATTCCTCTCAACTCCACTTAGCTCAACTCCATTTAACTCAACTCCACTCAATTCTACTGATCTCAACTCCACTCAACTCAACGCAATTCCACTCAACTCAATGCCACTCAACTCAACTCCACTCAGCTCAACTCCACTCAGCTCAACTTCACTCAGCTCCACTCAATTCCACTCAACTCAACTCCACTCAACACAATGCCACTCAACTCAACTGCACTCAGCTCAACTCGGTTCCACTCCACTCAACTCAACTCCACTCAGCACAACTCCACTCCACTCAACTCAACTCCACTCAGCTTAACTCTACTCCACTCAGCTGAATTCCGCTCCACTCAACTCAACATACCTTGTTAAACAGCTTCAGGTCATTTAATACCGGAAAAGCAGTCTCTGGAGCCCTAGATTGACTAACTCTCAGCTGCATTCAAAAGTAACTGGCTGTCACAACTGAGCAAGCATATCAGGATAAATTTTTGTCTTCCCCTCCTGGCGGAGAGGATCACCTGCACATTATAGAACCCGCCCAATATTCATTCCATTGAAAAAGAGCAGACAATCTGCTCTCCTCCAGATTATTGCCCAGGTGGTGTAAAATGAGAATTTACCTCATAGTATGTATCTACTTCAGAGGTCAGGCTGCATTGTACTCACGTTGTTTGTATTGAGTTAGGCTGGGACATGGATTTTAACTGCAGCTGGTTTTTAAACTCCTTAGAGGCGGATTTTTCAATCGGGTGGCAATCTTTCAAGATCAGTGGTGGTGTGGGTTTCTTGTTTGTCCGTCCTAATGAGCCTTGACCCCAGCAGATCTCCCAGCATCAGACTCATTCCCATAATAGCTCATTTCTGCATTTGCATTGCAGTTGGATTGTTGGCCTTTGTTGGGTATGGGGATTGGCTGCACTGCCTGTCACATCATAACATGGCCAGCAGTGCTAGCTGAAGATTAAAAATATTTTAAAAATTATTTCCTTGCTTTACAAAATGGCGTTTTAAATTGTACACCCCCTTCTCCTCCACTACCTTAGGAATGCTGACGGCCAATATTTCAGTGGGTTAATTTCTCCCCCATTGTTTTTCAGCCAACTGAGGCTTAAAAGTTCAACAACTGATATGACTATATCATAGATATAACCAAGTCAAATTTTAACACATCTGTACGTATCAAATTGGAAAGTATACGGCTCAATAGCAGCCCAGGAGCCTGATCGCGCCCCAGCAAGATAACTCACTGGTGGTATTCTCTTAGTTCATAGTTAAGGCAAAGATACTGTAAATTTTGAAATCTCATGCACTGATCTCACTGTTGGTAACTCACTCCATATTTTCCTGCATTTCGAATTAGAATATGTCACAGAGGGCATAGCGGCGAATGAGAATGGGTACAGCCAACAGTCAATGTAAAGATGCCAAGCAGAATGTGTGTGCACTGAGGTGTCTGTGTATCATTGAGTGGGATGTGTACTCAGTTCTGACTCCTGCTTCCAGCAAGGAGACTGGGACCAGAGCAGGTCTGATAAATTGCGGGGAGATTGTAACCAGCTCACAGGGCACTTAGGAAGTTTTAAAATAATACTCTTCTTCCTTCTCTCAACTTGTTTTAACTGCTGCCTCCGCTCCTTTCTGGAGCTCCATCTATTCATTCTAACATTTATCATTTTAAGCAAAGTGGGCAGGTGTGGGCAGTCTCTGCATTCGCCACTACTCCAATTCACACTGCAAACTGGAACCGGAAGAGCGCAGGGCGCGAGGGCTCCAGGGAGGGCAATGGGGCATCTTGGATATATGAGAATGATGATAAATCAGAAATGGTGCCTATTCTACTCACTGCTGAGCACTGCTTCTGGCCCAACTGCTTTTGCTAAAGCTGAGTATAAATTTTCTGGGGGCATTGAAAATATGTTTAACAGAAACAATGTAGGAGCAATAAACCAACAGGACATAGAAAGGCTAGCAGAATGGGCAGACAAGTGGCAGATGGAATTTAATACAGAGAAGTGTGAGGTGATACATTTTGGCAGAAGGAACAGGGAGAAGCAATATACACTTAATGGCACAGTTTTAAAGACTGTGCAGTGACAGAGGGACCTGGGAGTTAATGTGCATAGGTCCCTGAAGGTGGTAGGACATATTGAGAGAGTGGTTTGCAAAGCATATGGGGTCTTGGGCTTCATAAATAGAGGTATTGAGTACAAAAGTAGAGAAGTTATGCTGAACCTTTATAAAGCGCTGGTTAGGCCACAACTGGAGTATTGTGTCCAGTTCTGGTCACCACACTTTAGGAAGGATGTGAAGGCATTTCAGAGGGTGCAGAGGAGATTTACCAGAATGGTTCCGGGGATGGGGGATCTTAGCTACAAGGACAGGTTGGAGAAGCTGGATTTGTTTTCATTAGAGCAAAGGAGGTTGAGGGGTGATTTGATAAAGGTGTACAAGATTATGACGGGTTTGGATAGGTTAGACGGAGAAAGGCTGTTCCTACTAATTGATGGTACAAGGACGAGGAGTCACAGATTTAAGGTTTTGGACAAGAGATACAGGGGGGATGTGAGGAAAAACTTTTTTACGCAGCGAGTGGTGAGGACCTGGAACTTGCTGCCGATGGGAGTGGTGGAAGCGGAGACACTCAATGTTTTCAAGGGGAGACTGGATAGGCACTTGAGGGAAATAAACTTGCAGGGCTACAGGGATAGAGTGGGGGAATGGGACTGACTGGATTGCTCTACAGAGAGCCGGCATGAACTCGATGGGGCGAACGGCCTCTTCTGTGCTGTTATGACTCTATGACCACGTTGCTGCCAGGCCACCACCGCCATTAATTTTGAGCCTAAGTGGCAGCGGGGTGAAAATCCAGGAAAATCTCGATCGCTATTGATTTTAATGGCGTAGAGCTGTGATAATTAACTTCTGACTGTTTTTGGCGAGGGTAATTTCAATAGGAATATACTTTTCGGTGACGGTAATGGTGGAGCAGTGCAGGAAAATATGGTGTGGTGTAAATAATGCCATAAGTCACTTCCTCTTTCACGCCTACGATGTAGGTGATCCATTACAATAGCGCAAGTCCCCAGGAAAATCTGGGTCATTATCACATAAATCCTTTGAGAATAAGGCAATTGCCACATTTTTTAATTTACTTACAGCAATTGCAATAAATGAACAAGACGCTTGCTGATGTAGAAAGACTACTGAGCGCTTGGTTTGAGTGTAAAACAAGGCTTTAATCAACTGTTTCAAAACCATGGGATTTCTAGTTACATCACTAGTTCCTGGTTACAGAAACATCCTGAGCAAGCTGGGCCCAAGCCCTAGTATTTATACTCCTTGGACGGCACCACCAGATGGCCGCCCAGTGTTACTTCATGAGTCATGATAAGATTCATGACATCCTTCCCGCCTGAATGTTTTGGAAGTCCGACGACTTCCTTCTAGTGGATTAGGCGGACCACGAATAGGCGCAGTCTTTTAGATCTTCGCTTGTGGCTGGAAGGCATGTCTCCTCGGACCGTGTCTTGGTCCCGGGGTCGCTTGGTCCGTACTGGTAGATCGACAGGGCCCGTGTCGCCTTGATCGACCTGAGGGAGACTGGGGAGATCGTGACTCCGGGTGCGGGTCCCCACAGGCGCAGAGCTGGCGTCATCTTGGTTGGTAGCCGGGGATTGACTGGCATCCTGGCTTCAGGTGGCCATCCTATGGGAAGCGCTCGGCTCCCCGAATTGATCAGGTGGAGTAGCCGGCAGATCCCTTGATGTCCCATGTAGGGTGTCATCCTCAAAGGAGCGCAGAGCGTCGGCATCATTGCCATGGGTTCCTCTACTAGTTGGGTCCATGGGACCGGTTGGACAGGGAGCCAGATCTCGGAGTGAAACGGTGGACTCCCAGCCATCAGGGTACCGCACGTGCGCGTAAGTAGGATTAACATCCGTTAGTTCCACCTCGTCGACGTGGGGATCGTTTTTGGAAGATCGGACGAATCTTCGGTGCAGCACGGGGCTGGGAGCTGCCAACCATGACGGTAGGGACGTCCCATGAGTGGAGTGACGCTGGAACCTGTAGAATCGCTCGTGAGGAGTGGCATTGGAGGACTTAGAAAGAAGAGACCTGATGGAATGCAACGCGTCAGGGAGCATAGTTTCCCACTGCTGGTCTGGTAGGTTGCGCGACCTCAGTGCAAGACGAATAGCGTTCCAAATTATAGCGTTGTATCTCTCAACCTGTCCGTTACCGATGGGATGATACGGTGTCATTTTACTTGTGACGATTCCCCATTGGGAAAGATAACTTTTGAGTTCGCTTGACATGAAGGAGGGACCCCGATCAGAGTGGATGAAATTGGCCGTACCGCAAAGGGAAAAGACTTGATCGAGGCATTTGATCACTGTGGAAGTAAGCATTTTGGGACAGGGGAAAGCAAAGGGAAAGCATGAATATTCATCCACCATAGTAAGCAAGTAGGTGTTTCGCGTTGAGGAAGGCAATGGCCCTTTAATGTCAATGCTGAGTTGCTGCATAGGCTGCATAGCGTGTATGAGCGAGCCATCCGACGGACGGAAGAATTGCGGTTTTAATTCCACACAAATTCTACAGGTGGAGCATGTTCTTTTCACATCTTCCGTAGAAAATGGGAGATTTTTAGATCGCACAAATTGCAACATACGGGTAACGCCAGGATGGCATAAGTCAGTATGAAGATCCACAAGAGTCGAAGTTGACATAGAAGAGCAGAATGCACGCGTGAGGGTATCCTCTACATTCTCTTTGCCGGGTCGATAATGTATGGTGTAGCCAAAGGCGGCCAATTCCATCCTCCAGAGCTGTATTTTGTTATTCTTGATCTTAGTGCATTTCCTGTTATCCAGCATAAAGGCCATGGAGCGCTGATCGGTTATAAGCGTGAAATGGCGATGAGCGAGAAAATGACTCCATTTACGTACTGCTTCGATGATAGCCGTAGCCTCCTTCGCGACAGGAGGATAATGGAGCTCGCTACCCTGCAAAGTTCTGGACAGAAATGCCACAGGTCGACCACCTTGATTCAAGGTAGCCGAGATCGCCACCTCCGATGCATCGCACTCGACCATGAAAGGAAGATTTTCATCAAAGGAACGAAGCGTGGCTTTTTGCAGTTGTCGCTTGAGGAGGTTGAAAGCTGAAATAGCCGTTGCCTCCAATGGAAATGACTTAGTTACACCCTGCCATCCCAAAAATGACCCGTTTATTCCTACTCTCTGTTTTTTGTCTGTTAACCAATCCTCAATCCATGCTAATATATTACCCCCAATTCCATGTGTAACAACCTCTTGTGTGGCACCTTATCGAATGCCTTCTGAAAATCCAAATATACTGCATCCACTGGTTCCCCCTTATCTACCCTGTTAGTCACTCCCTCAAAAAGCTCAAATAGATTTGTCAAGCGGGATTTCCCTTTCATAAAAGCATGTTGACTCTGCTTAATCATATTGTGAGTTTCCAAGTGCCCTGTTACTATGTCCTTAATAATAGATTCTAGCATCTTCCCTACTACTGATGTCAGGTTAACAGGCCTATTTCTCTCACTCTCCTTTCTTGAACAGTGGCATTACATTTGCTACCTTTCAATTCAAGGGGACCGTTCTAGAATCTAGGGAATTCTGGAAGATCAAAATCTTGGGATCACGAAGGGAAGCATGGTGCTAGGCAGTAGAAAACTTGCACATATCAATTAATAAATATTGTCGACTTTATTTCTTCTTAGTCTGGAGAGTTTATTTTTGAAAATGGATCAATAAGCGACAGGATGGTGAAATATGGAATGTATAGCACGGAGTTTATGTGGACACCGCTTGGTGATTAAGTGATCAGGAATAGTGAGCACGAACCAGATTTGGGAATTACTGGAAGCACTTATCTAGTATCGCCTGCTGTACCAACCTCCCTGGCTGCACTTATGCTTTCCCCATTTCATCTTCCTCTTTGCCATCCTTCCTCCTCTGCTGACGGTGGACTGTGAGCCTCCATCAGCAGGCCATGATGATTCTGAGACCTTCACTGGGTGCCTAGCCAAACTGCAGAATCTTTGGCAGTCAATTTCTGTGGGGGTCCTCCCAATCATCCTCCATAACTTCGGCAGAAGAGCCGCAGAAACCCTCACAAAATGTCGCAAACGGTGGTTACACCATTTTCCCATGTTTCCACTGTTCTTCCACTGAAGTTACTGCAGACAAGGGAGAGAACCCCCATGGAAATTCACCCCCTTTGTTTCAGCACACCAATAGTGTGCTTAGCAGTAATTATGGCTGAGGTGTGTGCCTCATTGTATTTATGTCTGCTGGTGTTCATGGGTTTCTCAGGAAGTCTGAAGAAGGTATTCTGGTCTCCAAGCAGCCATCTGTCCAGTCTATCTGAACCTTCAAATAATCCAAGCAATGGGAACTGCCACCTACTGAGCACATCATGGGTGCTTCCAGGATGTTGGGCATTGTCTTGCGTAATCTTATTCCTGCGGTCCAACACCATCTGAGCATCAATGGAATGAAAGCCTTTTCTGTTCATGTAGGCTGTGTGGTGGATGTGAGGAGCCATGATACCCACACGGGTGCCATCTATTTTGGGAGCTCAGTCACCTGGTAAAAGTTCTGTGCCATCTCCAGCTGAAGCTTCCTTTCCACAGAGAAAGTGATGAAGATTTGCCCCTTGAAAACACTGATCGGATTTACTGTTTCGGCATTCGCTAGCCTATGATTGTTTTCCACCCATTAAAATGAATGGGTGTCAAATCACGGCTGGTGAGCACAGAAGCAGCCATTGTGTCAAGCATTTGCTTGATGCATCTGTGGTCAGCAGACAGGCTGATCTGACACGTGTCTCCTTAAGTGCCTTGGAAGGATTTGATGGTATGAAAGCTTAAAACAATGGTGACTTTTAAATCTATAGGAAGACCAGTCCCTGTGGTAAAGTCACTGTAGAGGAAATGGCATAACTCTGTGACACCTTCCATTGTGAACCAGAAGTGGCAAAGACAGGTCTCTAATATGCCCAGGTAGAATTGTCTGGATCTGTAAACATAGGTGCTGGGGTAATGACTAATATGGACATAGTGGGGTCATTTTCAACTTTGCCACCTGAGCAGTAACCCTGCAGAGCATCTGTGCATTATAGAACCAACCCAATTTTAGTTACATTCAAATCAATGGAGCAAAAATCAAGTCGGTTCTATTATTTCCCACTTCAACAAGAAGTACTGTATGAAAACTGTTGGTAAATTAGGTTGGAAATTTGCCAGCGCTCAGTGGACGGAATGGGTGGCGGGAATGATTGACAGCGGGTCGGAAACGCGCTATCAAAACGTGCACACTGGACTTACCCGATGTCAGGTCTGCCAGCGCTGAGCAGACCCAACAGGCAGTGGCGGGGGAGGCAATTAAAATCATTAGTGGTTTGTTTACAGACACTTATTGATGGTTTCTTTCCCAGATTTTTGGATTTGGCAGGTCGCCCACTGGTTTCCCATTGTGCCTAAACCTCATCTGTGAAGCTAAGGCGGGAGGTCAGTGGCCATTGAATCAGCTGATGAGTTGACAGCTTCAAATGTCAAGTCAAAGCTTTCAGCTGATTGAGAAATGTTCCCTTAACCACTAGCTTCTCTAAACTGCATTTCCACTACAGATTCAGGATGCTGCAAGTCTTTACACAAGTCTCCACCCAGTCTGACCTCATTACCTCGCCCACAGATCGCTTCTGTCATCTCTACTTCACCTGCCATCTATTCCATCAGCATGGGTGCCCTTTATACTCTCTCACCTTGGTCCTCAGAATCCCACCACGATCAGCCCCAACACCAGCAGCACCAGGCACACCAGCAGCACCAACAACAACACCAGCCTTCTCTGCAATCAACTGATGCTGCACAGGACAGAGGGCATCAGCACCCGACCACATTGTTGCCCGGGAGGCCAGAGATGGCCTCACAATGGCCAGATTTACTTCACTTGACGCTGTATGCCCTAGCTGCCACATGATACGCCAGGTTGGCACCACCCCACACCAACACCATAAAGCATCCCTACAATGCCCAAGCCATTCCTTTCACACTCATCACCATTGCAGGGGGTTCAATTATGTCTCACCATTCACTACAACTCACTAAGCCACTTCCAAAGGTGCACACAAATCTGTCCAAGAACACAAAATGTTGAAAATAATGGTTTCAATGTTTGACAGCACATTAACAGAAACTTTACATCAACATTGCATAAAACACCCAAGTGTCTACCCTTGTGTGTTGTTAGTTGGTATGATTGGACTAGGATGAGGGTGAGTGTGAGGGGTGGCTAATGAGATGAGGATGTGACAATGTAGATAGAAAGGGATAGGTGGAGGTGCAAGGTAAGTTGGTGTGAGTAAGAATGTGCAAGAGTAGGGTAGGGAAGGCAGAGTGGTGGGGATGTGATGAGAAGCACAGCAGGATGAGGTTGAGTGTGGCTTTGTACTAATGTTTTGTGATCTACTGAGATCATTGAATCATTTGCAGCACTGCACCCAGGTCCTCCTGACAACATCCCTGCTTGTGCCCTCCTCTGCAATGTGCAACCAGGCTGTGTTGATCTCCTGAGGAGGTCTCCTCCACCCATAGGAAGGGAAGAGGACCTCCCTGTGTGCTGTGACTCCCTCCATAAGCATATAGAGGGAGTCACAGTGGTGGAGTCAGCGAGGAAAATGTGAAATCTGGCCTGGGATCAATTAGTATAATTCTCAGCCCTCTAATGAAGCTCACGATGGGTGGCAGTACAGCCTCCTGAATGCTGGTCAGTTCCTTTACTGTAAAATGCAGTATACAGCACATCAAGTCCATACCTGTGCAAACCTGTGCTCATCAGAAGGTAGACTCTGTGACACCAGCAGAAAACTGCAAATTTTAAGCTTATGTCCCATTAAATTGACTTGATTCCCAAAGGAAATCAACAATAAACATAATTATGATATGCCACTTATGAACCATTCTACCGTATTTGACCTTGCAAAACTGGCAACTAATGCGTGACTGTAAAGCATATGAAAAGATTGACAAGACAAATATTATATCATCAATGACGGTATTATGTGGGAATAAGGACAGGCATATAATCCTCTAAACTTCCTGTCCTTGTCCTTATCTTTCTCTCCCGAATGTCAGAGAGAAAAGAAGACCGCTCACTTGTGATAGCCTTTGCCTTGCCCTACTCTGCAGTTCTAACTGGAAACAGTTTTGCTAAATTACGCAAACTTTTGTGGAAAAATCTTAGTTCCACAGGGCACTGATGTTAAGGAGCCTTTCCTCAAGTAGTTAGAATAAAGGCATTGTTTAGGTGCCTGTAGTGTATGTAACCATTCCACCTTTAAGAGAACTATTTTAAGGGTTGCACTACTTTATCTTGGCTGCTGTATACTGTAATACCGGTGGTGACCACACCGGTATATAAGTGCTGTGTAATGATTTATTGGGCAGTTCCGCCCTGACCTTCAACCAGTAAAGACCTGTTAAAGTTTACTCTTGTGGTCTGTGTAGTAATTCTCAATATAACACACAGACTTAACAGTGGCGACGATTACGATCTTACCCAGCGGCAGAGATACATCCAAGGCAGTTTAACGGGCGTCGAGAGGAGGCATCCGCCCTCATCATTCTGCTGAGAGAAGACTCGGGTCTGCTGAGCAACGGAAGAATTCGGACACGAAGCCTTCCATCAGCAACAGGCAGTGATCATCCCTTCTATCACGGTAGTGGGTAAGCCGATGAGCGACGAGCAGCAAGTCGGCCACGTTGACTGTGAGTAGGGGAGAAAATAACAACAACAACAAAAAACGGAGGATATAAGGGCGGAGAACTCGACCACGGCCGGGGAAAAGAGCTGGACAGAAGTCAGGGCCAGAGGCGCTGAGACTGGGGCAGCGTAAGGCACGGAAGGCGCGGTGATAGCAAAGGCAGCCGGTGTGAGAGACCGGGCTACAAGCGGGCTGGGAGACGCAACAGCATCGAGAGAGAGCTCGACCGCGACCGGTGAAAAAGGCCGGGCAGCTACCGAGGCCGCGAGGCGCAGCGACCGGGACAGCGTAAGGCGCGGGAGAAAATAGCGGGCTGGGAGACGCAACAGCGTCGAGAGAGAGCTCGACCGCGACCGGTGAAAAAGGCCGAGCAGCTACCGAGGCCGCGAGGCGCAGCGACTGGGTCTGCGTAAGGCGCGGGAGAAAATAAAAAAACCGCGGAGAACTCAGCTGCAGCCGGGGGGGAAAGGACCGGACTGCAAGAGGGGCTGGGAGGCACGATTTGAAACCGCTGGGGGAGGGCGAACGCAGCAAATCGGCAATCGCCATTACAGCCAGCGGGGGAGAAAGGCAAACGCGGGAAGCCGCCATTTTCGGAGGCGGGGGAAGAAGACAAGCGCGGGAAACCGCCATTTTGTAAAAAGAAAAAAAAAATTCTTTTGTTTCTCAAGAAGATCGCGAGGATGCCTAAGCGTGGTAACATCAACGATTTCGATCCCGATGTTGAAGATTGGGCCACGTATGTAGAACGCATAGAGATATATTGTAAGGCAAATAAAATATCAGATGAAGATAAAGCACTAACCTTACTAAACTCAATGGGTGCGAAGACATACGGGCTATTGAAGCATCTTCTATCACCAGCTAAACTGGCGGATCAGACTTTCGCTAATATTGTTGCTGTCCTGAAGAATCATTTGAACCCCACACCGCTGATGTTAGCGGAACGATTTAAATTTTATGCGAGAACGCAACTGAAAGAGGAAAGCAACGCGGAGTATTTAATTGAACTGCGCAAGCTAGCGAAATACTGTCAGTTTGGGGAAAGCCTGACAGAGGCACTGAGAGACAAATTCGTGTGTGGATTGTCGAAAGAAGGAACACAAAAGCGGTTGCTTGAAGAGAATGATCTTACACTTGATAAGGCTGTCACTATTGCAGCATCGCACGAAGCCGCAGCGAGAGGCACCGCGGAAATGCAGCTGAAGGCAGCGGTACTCAGCGTAGATCAAATGGCTTCGGGTACAACGAAATGTTATCGTTGTGGGAAGACAACACACGATCAGAACCAATGCTGGTTTAAAAACCAGGAATGTAGAAAATGTGGCAAGCTTGGTCACATAGCTAAAGTATGCCGGTCAGGAAAGAAGACCAGCAACAAAAAGTCACCACAGGAAAAGTGCAGAAAGGTACATAAGGTGGCTGAGAAGAGTTCGGATGAACAGAATTCGGATTCAGATTCCAACAGCAAGGAACTGGGTAGTCTGAGAATTCACAACGTGAGTAAGGAAGCTGACCGACAAACTATCTGGGTCACACTGCAGATAGCAGGAGTCCAAGTGAAGATGGAATTGGACACTGGATCGGCGTTGACGGTCATGAATAAGCAAGATTACAAAAAGTTATTCAAACATATTCCCCTACGGGATACGGAGATAGTATTGCAGACATACACGGGGCAAAAAGTATACCCCATCGTAAAGATAAAAGTCAAGGTGATACACAAGGACAAAGAACACCAAGGAATGGACTTATATGTACTACCTGAGGGAGGGCCGCCACTTCTGGGACGGGAGTGGATCAGGAAAATAAATATGGACTGGCACTCCCTAAACGCAATAACGGTAGATTCCGGAAAAAAAGATGTCAAACCTGAACGATTGTCCAGAATATTGGATGAGGCTAAAGAGGTGTTCCAACAGGGACTGGGAACACTGAGAGGAATTAAGGCAAAAATCAAGATTGCAGAACATGCAAACCCAAAATTTTTCAAAGCCAGACCGGTACCGTATGCGATACGACCTGCTGTGGAAGCTGAGCTGGAAGGGCTGGAACGTTCAGGAGTACTGTCTAAGGTGGACTGGAGCGAGTGGGCCACGCCCATTGTTCCCGTCATGAAGCGTTCATCGAGTAACAAGCCAGGGGAACCGGGGAAGGTCTGCATCTGTGGAGACTTCAAGATCACAGTTAATCCAGTGCTTCACACGGTGCAATATCCGCTTCCGCGGATTGAGGATATCTTTGCTTCATTGTCTGGTGAGAAACGCTTCACCAAGATAGACCTGGCGCAAGCGTACTTACAGATGGAAGTTGAGGAAGAGTCGCGCCAGTATCTCACAATCAGCACGCACAGAGGCTTGTATCGATATAATAGACTGGTTTTTGGCGTGGCTTCAGCTCCGGCAATTTGGCAGAGGGCCATGGAGCAGGTATTACAGGGAATTCCAAGCACTCAATGTTACTTGGACGATATCCTGATTACAGGAGATGACGATGAGGAACACCTTGCAAATTTGAAACTGGTGCTCACCAGGTTGAAGGAATATGGCCTTCGAGTTAATCGCCAGAAATGTGAGTTCTTTCAGGAACGGATCTCGTACTGTGGTCATGTCATTGACCAGGAGGGGCTGCACAAGTCACCTGACAAGATCGAAGCGGTTGTGAAGGCTCCCGCTCTGGAAAATGTATCCCAGTTGAGATCGTTCCTAGGATTGATTAACTATTACCATAAGTTTCTGCCAAATCTATCCACGGTGCTGCACCCGCTGAATGCTCTTTTGCAGAAAGAAGTACCATGGAAGTGGAGTGAGGACTGTAAGAAGGCCTTTCGCAAAAGCAAGACATTGATCACCTCAGAGGAAGTGTTGGCTCACTTCAACCCAACGCTACCTATTCGTTTAGCTTGTGATGCTTCTCCTTATGGTATTGGAGCAGTACTCTCACACAAGTTGCCAAATGGCTCGGAAAGGCCAGTCGCATTTGCATCCAGATCATTGACCTCCGCTGAGCGCAACTATACTCAGATAGATAGGGAGGCTCTCAGCCTGGTGTGGGGAGTAAAGAAGTTTCATCATTACCTGCAGGGCCAGAAGTTTACACTGCTGACAGACCACCAGCCGTTGGTATCCATATTCAACCCTAAAAAGGGGGTTTCCACTATGACAGCGCAAAGGCTACAGAGGTGGTCCCTTTTCCTAGGGGCACACCAGTATGACATAGAATACAAAGGATCAAAACAGCATGGGAATGCTGACGGTTTATCACGCCTACCGTTGCCAACGGTAGAAGAGGCGCCTACAGTGGATCCAGTGGAGATGTTCCACTCGACCATAGTGGAATGTCTACCAGTAACAAATTCTACGATCGAAAAGGAAACAAGAAATGACCCGACTCTCTCACGAGTCTACGATTTAACGGTGAAGGGATGGCCAGCACATGGCGAACCACTGTTGCCAGCATTTTTGCAAAGAAGAGAACAGCTGTCAGTGTGCCGAGGAACTTTGATGTGTGGATCCAGAGTGGTGATTCCACCCAAACTCCAGCAAAAAGTGCTAAAGGAGCTTCACGAGGGGCATCTGGGTGGAGTGAAAATGAAGAACCTAGCCAGAGCGTTCGTGTGGTGGCCAGGTATCGATGGAGACATCGAAGAAATGACCAAGAGCTGTTTAGGATGCCAGAAGGTCCAAAACGCCCCACCACAAGCTCCTCTGCATCCATGGGAGTGGCCCTCATCTCCATGGCAAAGGGTACATATCGACTTTGCTGGTCCATTTATGGACTCAATGTTCTTAATCGCGGTGGATGCACACTCCAAGTGGCCGGAGGTAATAAAGATGTCCTCTACCACCACGGAAAAAACCGTCACAGTATTAAGGACCATATTTGCCAGGAATGGGCTGCCGGAACAGATCTGTTCTGATAATGGACCGCAATTTGTGTCCGAAGAATTCAGGAAGTTCTTAAAAAACAATGGGGTTAAGCACTACACGTCCGCCCCATACCATCCCGCCACCAATGGATTAGCTGAAAGGTTTGTCCAGACCTTCAAGAAGGCCATAAAGGCCATGGGTAATGAAGACATAAATCTACAACATAAGGTAGATAACTTCTTGTTGGCGTACAGGAATGCAACACATGCGGTCACAAACCAAACTCCCGCCATGATGTTTTTCAATAGAAGACTAAGATGCCGGCTGGATTTGATCAAACCAAACATCAGAAGGGACGTAGAGAACCGGCAATTTCAAGGCATGAATGAAAGGCCAACTAGAACCTTCCAGATAGGTCAACCAGTTTTGGCCCGGGACTACCGTACCGAGAAATGGCAGCCTGGAACTATTTGCACACGACTAGGACCGCTGATGTATACCGTGGACATTGGTGAAAGCATAATAAAGCGCCATGCTGACCAGATTATAGCGTCATCCGAAAAGGGACAACCTACACCACAACTCTATACGCCTAATGATGAAGCAGAGATACCCATAGTATCTACCTCCGATCCGGTGATACTGGAACCGGATGAACCCGACACTGACATTCAAGCCAAATCGACCTTGCCAAAAGAACCTACTACACCACCGAAAACTACTACACAACCGAGGCGTTATCTGGACCGAGTCAGGAAGCCTCCAGAGAGACTGAATCTGTGAACTGTTTTACATTAAGTTGTGTATATATGTTATGATGTTATGTTTAATGGGAAGATATACTGTTAACCTAAAAAGGGAGGATTGTAGTGTATGTAACCGTTCCACCTTTAAGAGAACTATTTTAAGGGTTGCACTACTTTATCTTGGCTGCTGTATACTGTAATACCGGTGGTGACCACACCGGTATATAAGTGCTGTGTAATGATTTACTGGGCAGTTCCGCCCTGACCTTCAACCAGTAAAGACCTGTTAAAGTTTACTCTTGTGGTCTGTGTAGTAATTCTCAATATAACACACAGACTTAACAGTGCCCAATTTCCTGACATTTTATACCATCTTCTGCAAGAAGACACAACAGCAAATGACAAATCAATAAACCAGCACAGTATTTTTTCTGCCTTCATGTATCCTTTTTATTGGCCTGTGATGCAGTCTAACACATTAAAAGAAAATTCTCCCCAGTTCAAGTTTCTATGCTTTTTCCTGACTAACTGTTTCCTTTCAATGTTTTATTGCAGCCACCAAGTAACTGATAATCTTGCTTATCCATCAGCTGCACAAAGAACATGGGTTAGTTGATTTTGAATTTGTGAAATACACCCAACATTGTTGACCAAACTTTCTATTAGAATGACCAGGGGAGGTTAGCCTGGCAGTGGAAAGGCTAGAAAGCATTTGTCCGTCAGAAGCTCCAAAGTATCAAATTCCAAGGATGTCATACGAATCTACCATTTTAATTCAGATTACTTTCATTACTCCCGAACTGGAGTGAAATAAATATTCCACAAGTGGTTTCATTTTGGGGTGGAAAAAAACATCATTATCTGCCTCGCCTCACTTTAACTGTACCTCCTCGCAGAGTGACCTTCAGGGCAAACCACAGCAAAACCCAAGACCCTCATTGCCCCGTACCCCATACTGGAGGGGAATATAAAGAAAGAAATGAAAGAATTTGCATTTATATAGTGCCTTTCATGACCTCAGGACATCCCAAAGCATGTCACAGCCAATGAATTACCTCTGAAGAGTGGTCATTGTTGTAATATAAGGAAACATGTCAGGTAATTTGTGCACAGCGGGGTCCACAAGCAACAATGAGGTAAATGACCATTAATCTGTTTTAGTGATATTGGTTGAGGGATAAATTGCGCCAGAGTCATGTCCACCGGTACCCTGCAAAGGAGTTTGTGCGGTCAGTGATTTGCATGGGACTGGCAGGTATCCACTGCTCACCTGCCACATGCTGCTGGGAACTCCAACGCCTGGATGCCATGGAGAGGAGGGAGCCTAGGCCCACTCCCCCTGGAGACCTCATGGGTAGGCAATAGCTCCACCCCTTACAGGGCAACTAACATTTCTCAACTAAGGTCTTGGCTCAGCGTATGCAGGTCCCGGCCTGTTTCCAAGGGGTTCTGCCAAACCCCACTGGTGTTATGGCAGGAGTCTGGTGAAACTACCAAAGAAATTCAGCCGCATGGGCTTTTGGCATCTGAAGAGATCTGCCATGCTTCAAATGAATTGCTTCCCTCAAGAAAGGAGAAGTAAGAAAATAAAATTGAAGGAAAAATTAAAGGAGGGAAAAAGAGAAAAGCAACACTGCAGCCTTAACTTTAGGACAATCAACCTAAATGTGTGTGGTTCTAAAGTTCAATGTTGGAAAATATATTTTGCAAGCTAAAGTAATGAAAATACATTTTAGCATTGCTTATTCTTACAAAACAGCTGGACAATAAAATTACATCAAAGAGCCTTTCAAGTTAGCTGTACAAACAGTTCTCACATAGCAGTATGGTATCAAGTTTAAAACTGCTGCATGGTACGTTTTTACAGTAAATTTACTGTATCACAGTTCATAATCAGATTAGCACTGGCTTAATACATAGCAAGTTTAAAAAGAACTCGACTTCAAAGATCACTTAATACTGTAACTGTCAATTATATTTTTAATTGTGCAATGAGAATACCATATGTCCACTTCTCACAATATTAGTTTTTCAGGAAGGAAGAAATAACCATTATTTTTATGTTACACGTTACATCTAAAAATACCACACATTAAATATATTTGTCCATTTGCAGCATGTGCTAAAAAAACACAAACTAAAGCAGACATAGCTTAAATATATCCACAGATATATAGTTTAATACATATATATATAATAAATACTGGGTTGTCCTTTCAGTAATGCTGCCTATTGTCCACTGTTTTACCTGTAGTTGCACAGAAGGGTTGAGAACAAAGTCTCATTCATAACCTTTTACCTCAGGCAACTGGCAGAGTCAGCACTGTTTAATGTTTGGACTCTTTGGCCTAGAAATTGGGTATAGCCCCGCTTGAGGCGTTAGAACTGGCGCTGCGCAAAGTTTATAGCCAGACGAAACTTATCGCTGCCTGGCGAGATATTGGGTTGCATCGCCCCCAAAGGGAATTGAGGCGCTAACTCAGACGTTGCACGGGGCTCCTAAGGCGCAAAAGTTCAGGCGCTACCCAATATCAGCGCGGACGGGCGCAGCACAGGTGATCTCAATTACCGGAGACCACGAGAATTCCAGGCGCCGGCCGGCTCTTAAAGGGGTGGGTCAGTCAGCCTGAGCTGCTACACTCAACGCCCTGTAAGCCTCAGAATCGGCGCTCGCCCTTCTCTGGCGCAAGAAATTTGGTGAGGATGGAGAAGGTGAGACAGAGAGCAGAGCGCTTCAGCACTGAGGCTCTGGACCAGTTGGTGTCTGCAGTTGAGCGCCGTCGAGATGTTCTGTATCCTGACAATGGCAAGAGGCCGAATCAAAAGGCTTACCGGCGATCTTGGAGGGAGGTTTCTCAGAGGGTCAACTCCAACAGCATGGCGACCAGGACCCCTGTTCAGTGCAGGAAGAAATTCAACGACCTCACTCGGGTCGTTAGGGTGAGTGTTGGTTATGCAAACTTCTGATTCCCTCCATCTGCACCTAACTTCGAGGACCCTGTTGCCATGATGCCCCAATGGCCATCTGTCAGCAAGCACCCATGGCCCTTTCTGGGCACACACATGGACATTTCACTCAAGGCCACATGTAAGGGCCCTTGCACCATGGGGGGCATGAGGTGATCTCTCAAGGCATCATGTAAGGGCTTTTGCACCATGGGGGGCATGAGATGATCTCTCAAGGCATCATGTAAGGGCTCTTGCACCATGGGGGGCATGAGATGATCTCTCAAGGCATCATGTAAGGGCTCTTGCACCATGGGGGGCATGAGATGATCTCTCAAGGCATCATGTAAGGGCTCTTGCACCATGGGGGGCATGAGATGATCTCTCAAGGCATCATGTAAGGGCTCTTGCACCATGGGGGGCATGAGATGATCTCTCAAGGCCTCATGTAAGGGCTCTTGCACCATGGGGGGCATGAGATGATCTCTCAAGGCATCATGTTACAGAACTTCCCCTTCTTTCCCCTGCAGTCCAAGCTGGCGACGATGCGAAAGGAGCAGCGTCGAACCGGTGGCGGACCTCCACAAGTGGTCACTCTCACGGATCTCGAGGAGAGAGTGCACCAGATTCTTGGAGGACGTCTGTCTGGTCCTGTTACCACTGCAGCTGCCGACCCCATTCTCGACAGCGAGGGTAAGGCTCTCACCTTTTGCAGCTGTCTCCTTCCACTTGGTCCCCCCGCCAGCATGCTTCCTCAGTGTGCCGCAATCTGCCATGCCTTTCCGCCAACCTGTCCTTTTGCTAAAGCCACTTTTCCACCTCCCTGCTTTCAGATGATGCATCACCAACTGGGGCTCCACGCCCTGAAGCTGCCAGTGCCAGTGCCTCCGGAGGCGAGGATCAGGAGGAAGCCAGACCATCCGTTCCAATCTCAGGGGAGCATACACATGTACAGACTGGGGATAGTAGTTCCCTGGAGGGGAGGGGAGGGGGCTCTGAGGATCAGGCAGTTGCCGGACCAAGCGGCATGCAGCAACGCAAGGGGGGTAGGCAAGTTCGGCCACCATCTCCCCGGAGGGAAAGGCAGGTAGTGTTGACTGCTGCACAGAGTGCAGAGGAGGTGCGTCGCCTGGCTGAAATGAGCACCCAGGCCCGGCTCAGGCACACTGAGCTGATGGCTGCAGTGGGGAGGATGCCTCAGTCAATAGATACACTGGCAAAGAGTGTGTTGGACTTCGGGGCAACAATGGAGAGGACTCTCCAGGGCTTCGGGGCAACAATGGACAGGACTCTCCAGGGCTTCGGGGCAACAATGGAGAGGTCTGTCGAGGGCTTCGGGCCAGCAATGGAGAGGACTCTCCAGGGCTTCGGGGCAACAATGGACAGGACTCTCCAGGGCTTCGGGGCAACAATGGAGAGGTCTGTCGAGGGCTTTGGGCCAACAATGGAGAGGACTGTCCAGGGCTTCGAGGCCGCTATGGAAAGGACTGTTCAGGGATTCGGACAATCCCTGGAAATGTCTGTGCAGGGCTTGTCCTAGGCAGTGGAGCGGTCAGCACCGGCCTTGTCTGAAGCAATGGAAAGAACTGTCAAGGGCTTCTCCGAAGCACTGGCACCTGGCTCACAGGTCCTCACTGCTGCCACGCAGTCACTTGCCGGCCTCGTCCACACCCAGATTGAGGCAATGCGAACTCTCACTGCAGCCACCCTATCTGCATCAGCTAGGATCACCCCGGGCCCTTCCAGTCCCATACAAGGCCAGGAATCAGTGGAGCATGCGATTGTGGTGGATAAGCCGAGCCGGTCCCCTCAGAGAGCCAGTGTGTCGTCCGACAATGGTGCAGGTGTCCTCTCTCGGCAGGTGACCATTCCACATGCCAGCGCTGGCACGTCTGCAGTGCAGCTGCCACCACCTGCAGTGCACACTGCTTCCAGCCATGCTCAGATCAAGCAGCCTGCGTCCGCACCCGCCAAGCCCAGAGGTTGGCCAGGCCGTCCCTCAGGGGCTTCTGCACTTCCAGACAGTCAGCAGGCGTCCCCCAGCCTTCACCCCGCCACTGGGGTTCAATTACGTAGGAGCAGCAGGGAGGGAAGGGGCCGAGCGCGAAAGAGAAGTCGTTCTCCATCAAGGGGCCAGCAGTAGAGGGAGGTGCTGAGACGTTTCTTTGGCCAAAATCAAGGAGACCCTCACCTGTTGGAATTGTTGGAAATAGTTTGTTTAGTTTGGCGGCTTTGCCGAAGAGTTAACTGTTATTTTGTTAGTTATGGTTTCTGTTGACATGACGTTGTTTTGCTGTAATGAAAGACTTTTGTGACAATAAAGAGAAGTTTAAATGTGCTATGGTGTACGTGACTCATTACAGTGATGCTGGCCTTCAGAGGCTTTCAAACATCCAAAGTGCGCAGCAGTTAAGACACTCATCATTCCACCAGAGGGGCCTCGATACGAGTCCTCATGAGCCTGTGACGGATGGCCCTTCCACTTTCAGGAGCCCTTCCATCTTCCTCCTCCTCCTCCTCCTCCTCCTCCGCCTGCTTCTCCAGGGTCAGAGGGAAGGTGATGAATTGACGCCTTCACCTATAAAGGGCAGCTGTAACTTGCCGGATGCAGCAGTGGACTGCAACCTGAGAGATATTTGCGGTGTCCCCAATGGCTCACTGAAAGGATCCGTTGCCAGAAAAATTGAGGCCAACAGTCAGTTTAGCGGCCACCGACAGAGAGGTCATGCACCGCAGACGCGGCTGCAGATCCTCAGCAAGCAGGTGGCACAGCTCAGTAACAACGTCCATCCCGAATCGGAGCCTTCGCACACACTGCTCCTCCGACATGTCAAGGTATGACACCTGCTGCCTAAAGACCCTCGCAGCATGCCCTCGGATTGGCCGACCTCCATTGCCCCTCCTCCTTCTGGCCAATCCCGGCCCTCTCTCCCGCCGTCTCTCTGCCCCTTCATAGTGTTTGGCCATGAGGCCGTGGCCCTCCAAAGCATCTCCCATTCCGATGCCAGTTGGTCAAAAGGCTGTTAGGTCTAGTGCTCCAACTGCTCCGGACAGGTTTGAGGGTCCCAAGTACTCTAATGCTAAATTCCAAAAACTCTGCTCCACAGTAGCTCACCAACTCTCTCCACCAACGATTGCAATGAACAGGCCAAGTGGCTGAAGCTTCTGTACTAGAGCTGTCCCCTTTAAATAGCGCCCCCCGACTCCGAGAAGGGCCTGTTAACGCTCCTTCGAACTGTCACTAATAGCGCTAGGTGTAAAGGCTCTGGGCGCCACCCAATATCCGCTCAGGCGCCCCTAAAAGGCGTTGCACAATGAAATGACGTCATGATCTGCTTGCGCTCGCGGGCGCGCGCAAACACTTAGCGCAGGCGTTAAATGTATAGTCAATATGGGAGTTGTCGCTATCTTCATTGCGCCCGCCCCAACATTAGGTAACGCCCCAATTCTCGGTCTCTTTAGGCGCTAACCGCTGGCGCAAACAACCGAATTTCTAGGCCTTTATTTCTAAATATTCAATTCTTACTTTTTTTCTTATCTATTTTCCTTTTATCTGTTCCTCATTTTTTATATTCTTATTTTGGTTGGTGCTTGCTGTATTTTATTTGTACTATTTTTATGGGGTTGCTAGTTTTCTTTTTGATTCTATTTTTTTTCCTTTCACTATTTTTATCTCATTGCACATTTTTTTTAATTTTAAAGCAGTGACCCTGTCTATTTTAGCTCTGGCAGTACAAGTTTGTAATACAGTAACATTATTCTACCATCAGCATAGTAAAAGGCTGGCAATTAACTGTTTCATAATATATTAAATGAGCAAGAAAATCCCTTAACCTTTTACCTTTCTCTTTTCCCTGTTCCTTTCTTTACATTTTTGCAGACATTTGAAAGTGAACAAGGCTAAGAAAGATGCATCTTTGATTTACTTTTATGGTGTTATTTTAATTCACTTATTATCAGGCACATGAAGCTCTCCCTCGCACTTAAACTCTGTGATGGCATTTGATTCTAATTGTCATTAGTTATGTTATGTTGGACCAAGATGAGTCATTTACCAATTTAAGACAGGCAAGTGCTGATTAGGTTTGAGATCTTGCAAGAATAAATTCAAAAGAAAATCATCAGAACATGTGTGCTTAAAATATAATTTAACTGCACTTCTGAACATTTAATTACTACAATGACATACATATAGAGTGCTCCTACATGTAGGTCACACATGTAGTGCTCCTCCATGTAGGTCACACCGCAAAAGCAAGCTCTCACCCGAAGGAAAAAACATGACTTGCATATATGATGCACTTCAAGTTTAAAGTGATTCGGCTAGAAATTCAGCTCGGTAGCGCATGAGTTTTCAGTGCCCCAGGTGCCATTTTGTGTCGAAAATGGCGTCCATGCCACGCGCGCACACTTCTGGTGTGGGCTGCGCCGGACGCCATTTTGGTCAGGGCAAGCATTAGGAGTGTTCTCCAGAAGTATGTAGAGTTGGCAGATTGTGATGTCAATCAGCATGCAACGCTGGTTTAACGCCAGCACTGCCAAATTCATCCTCAACGCTGGAGCAATCACCCTGTCTTAACCTTGCACAGCTGAACACGTGTTCAGCAGCAGCAAGATCACTCCCCCACCAGCGATATTTAAAGGGATCAGCAATCACTCTCAGGTTAGTTGTTAAATAATTTCAACTGGCTCTATGTAAGTTTCTGAAAGTGTTTGGTGCTTTCCAGAGTTGTTTAAAGTTGGTGAGGTGACAAGGAGTGATGCTGCAAATGGAGAAAGTCTTGGTTCTGACTTCAAGGGTCTGGTCAGACCACTTGCTCTCAGTCATGAGTGTTGTAGTTGTCATCCCCCTTGGTCTGCAGCATGACAAGGAGATGGAGGAGAGGCATCAAAGAAGAGGACAAGCTGCTCGCAGAGGGAAGAGGAGGAGTAAGAGGAGGAGGAGGAAGAGGAGAAGGAGGAAGAGGAAGAGGAGGAGCAGGAGGAAGGGAGGAAGCAACCAGTACTTTCTATCTCTGGCCGAGCAGTCTGTGATTGCCTCATTCGACTACAGTTCCACTGAACACAACCCAAAAACCACATTGTACAACAGTCACACACCTTATCATTCCTTTGTTCCAGACCATCACAGCATCCTCTTGGCCACAATGCTGAAATAAAAGCCACCACAAAGCAAACTTTCCAATCAAACTTTATCTATATATCCATGCAATATTATATAACAAAGTCAACTAATCACTCTTGTGCATTCCCTTAATGCCTACTTTCCGTGTGCCTTTGCCTGTCCTAGTGGCTCTACGAAGTGCTACCCCAGTGGCTGCAGAATGGCTTGTGGAAGGCTGCTGACATTCAGCAGCCTTGCAGGACAACCCCAAGCAGCTCTGTAACTAAATGTGACATTACTAAATGTGACATTACTGAATGAAATGGTTTACACTTAAATTAGGTCATCAGAAACTAATGCAGAATCAGGACAAATTGGATGATCAGAAGAATTTGAATTTTGGACCAATTTAGATTGCCTAAGATTAAAAATGGCCTGAATGGCCTGATCCTTTAAAAGGGATCCCAACCAGCTAAGCAGATGGGCTATGAAATGGCAGATAGATTTTAATGTGACCTGTACATGGGCAGAAAAGTGGCAAATGAAGTTTAGTACAGAAATGTAAAATATTGCACATTGGAAAAAAAATGGGTGACATAGATACTCCAAACATGATGTAGAACTAGCTAAAGGTGAGGTTGAAAGAGATTTACAGGTTTTAGTAGCGTTTGCACTTATTGCTCTTCCTAATTCCTGGGACTACAGAGAGGTAAACAACAACAACAACTTTAACACCTTTAATGTAAGAAACATCCCAAGGTGCTTCACAAGAACATAATCAGACAAAAACTGACACCAAGCCAAAGAAGGAGATATTAGGATGGGTGACTAAAAGCTTGGTTAAAGAGGTAAGTTTTAAGAAGGGTCTTAAAGGATGAGAGAGGTTGAAAGGTGGATGTTTATGGAGGGAATTCTAGAGCTTAGAGTCTAGACTGGTGTTGGGAGCAGCAGGAGAGCTGCAGTACAGTGAGAATTTAAACTCACTTTCACGGGCTTTATTCCTCAGAAAGTTACCAATCTCGCAGACCGGCAGCAGCATTCCAGAGCCACGTCATGATTCAAAAAGTGATGTGGGCAAGAGGAAGCAGCTGATTGGGTGAGCATGGCCAGGTGTGTATTTATACTACTCTATAGTTTGACAGTTAAGGTTAATAGTTTATTAAGTTTAGAAGGTCTTAATTTTTGTGGTTTATAGTTTCTAAGATCTCTGTTGTGTAGCAGGGAGTGCTAGTAAACAAGGGCCCTGGAGTATATCATTTAATTGTAGAGTAATTAGTGGTATTGATTTGATTTAATTTAATTTAAGTTAATTAAAGGATAAGTTATGGCAGCACAGCTTGGCCCCGTGGCATGCTCCTCCTGCGCTATGTGGGAAATCAGGGACACTTCCTGACGACCATGTGTGCAGGAAGTGTATCCAGCTGCAGCTACTGGCAGACCACATTGCGGCACTGGAGCTGCAAATGGATACATACTGGAGCATGCGCGATGCTGAGGACATCATTGATAGCACGTTTAGTGAGTTGGTCACACCGCATGTAAAGGTTGTACAGGCAGGAAGGGAATGGGTGACCGCCAGGCAGAGTAGTAGGCACAGGCAGGTAGTGCAGGGGTCCCTGTGGCCATCCCCCTCTCAAACAGATATACCGCTTTGGATATTGTTGGGGGAGATGGCTTATCAGGGGAAGGCAGCAGTAGCCAACTTCCTGGCACCATGGGTGGTTCTGCTGCACTTGACGGGAGGAAAAAAAGCAGGAGAGCTATAGTGATAGGGGATTCTATTGTAAGGGGAATAGATAGGTGTTTCTGCGGCCGCAAATGAGACTCCAGGATGGTATGTTGCCTCCCTGGTGAAAGGGTCAAGGATGTCTTGGAGCGGCTGTAGGGCATTCTGGAGGGGGAGGGTGAACAGCCAGTTGTCGTGGTACATATACGTACCAACGATATAGGTAAAAAACAGGATGAGGCCCTAAAAGCTGAATATAGGGAGTTAGGAGGTAAATTTAAAAATAGGACCTCAAAAATAGTAATCTCAGGATTGCTACCAGTGCCATCTGCTAGTCAGAGTAGAAATAGAAGGATATTTCAGATGAATACATGACTAGAGGAATGGTGCAAGGGGGAGGGATTCAAATTCCTGGGACATTGGAACCAGTTCTGGGGGAGGTGGGACCAGTACAAAATGAATGGTTTGCACCTGGGCAGGACTGGGACCAATATCCTAGGGGGAGTGTTTGCTAGTGCTGTTGGGGAGGGTTTAAACTAAAATGGCAGGGGGTTGGGAACCTGTGCAGGGAGACAGAGGAAAGGGAAGCAAGGATAGAAGCAAAAGACAGGAAGGAGAAAAGCAAAAGTGGAAGGCAGAGAAATCAAGGGTGTAAATCAAACAAGGCCACAGTAAATAATAATTCTAAAAGGTCTAAGAGTGTTAAAAAAAACTGAAGGCTTTGTGTCTTAATGCGAGGAGCATTCGTAATAAGGTGGATGAATTAGCTGCGCAAATAGATATAAACGGATATGATATAATTGGGATTACAGAGACATGGCTCCAGGGTGACCAAGGCTGAGAATTCAACATCCAGGGGTATTCAATATTCAGGAAGGACAGGCAAAAAGGAAAAGGAGGTTGGGTAGCATTGCTGGTTAAAGAGAAGATTAACACAATAGTAAGGAAGGATATTAGCTCTGATGATGTGGAGTCCGTATGGGTAGAGCTGAGAAATACCAAAGGGCAGAAAACTTTAGTGGGAGTTGTATACAGACCCCCAAACAGTAATGCTGAGGGTGGGGATGGCATTAAATGGGAAATTAGAGACACATGCAATAAGGGCACAGCAGTTATCATGGGTGACTTTAATCTACATATAGATTGGGCTAACCAAATTAGTAACAATACTGTGGAGGAGGAATTCCTAGAGTGTATACGGGATGATTTCCTGGACCAATATGTTGAGGAACCAACTAGAGATCATGACATCTTAGACTATGTAATGAGAAAGGATAAATTAGCAATCTTGTTGTGCGAGCCCCTTGGGGAGGAGCGATCATAATATGATAGAATTCTTCATTAAGATGCAGAGTGAAATAGTTGACTCAGACAGTAGGGTCCTGAATTTAAAAAAAGGAAACTACAATGGTATGAGGCGCGAGTTGGCTAGGATGGATTGGGGGACATTACTTAAAGGGTTGACGGTGGATAGGCAATGGCAAACTTTTAAAGATCGCATGGATGAACTACTGAATTTGTTCATACCTGTCTGGCATAAAAATAAAACAAAAAAGGTGGCTCAACCGTGGCTAACAAGGGAAATTAGGCATAGTGTAAGATCCAAGGAGAGGACATATAAATTGGCCAGAAAAAGCAGCAAACCTGAGGATTGGGAGCAGTTTAGGATTCAGCAAAGGAGGACAAAGAGGTTAATTAAGAGGGGAAAAATAGAGTATGAGAGTAAGCTTTCAGGTAACATAAAAACTGACTGTAAAAGCTTCTATAAATATGTGAAGAGCAAAAGATTGGTGAAGTCAAGCATAGGTCCCTTGTAGTCAGAATCAGGGGAATTTATAATGGGGAACAAAGAAATGGCAGACCAATTAAATACATAATTTGGTTCTGTCTTCACAAAGGAGGACACAAATAACCTCCCAGAGATGTCGGGGAACATAGGGTCTAATGAGAGGGAGGAACTGAATGAAATCAGTATCTGTAGGGAAATTGATGGGATTGAAGGCCGATAAATCCCCAGGGCCTGATACTCTACATCCTAGGGTACTTAAGGAAGTGGCCCTAGAAATAGTAGATGCATTGCTGGTCATCTTCCAAAATTCTATAGACTCTGGAATAGTTCCCATGGATTGGAGGGTAGTTAATGTAGCCCCGCTATTTTAAAAAGGTGGTAAAGAGAAAATGGGGAATTATAGACCGGTAAGCCTGACATTGTTAGTGGGGAAAATGCTAGAGTCCATTATAAAAGATGTAATAGCAGAGCACTTGGAAAACAGTGACAGGATCGGACAAAGTCAACATGGATTTACAAAAGGTAAATCATGCTTGGCTAACCTACTGGAATTTTGTTAGGATGTAACTGGTAGAATAGATAAGGGAGAACCAGTGGATGTGGTGTATTTGGACGTTCAGAAGGCTTTTGATAAGGTCCCGCATAAGAGATTAGCATGCAAAGTTAAAGCACATGGGATTGGGGGTAAGGTACTGACTTGGATAGAGAACTGGTTGGCAGACAGGAAGCAAAGAGTTGGAATAAACGGGTCTTTTTCCGAGTGGCAGGCAGTGACTAGTGGGGTACTGCAGGGATCGGTGCTATTCACAATATATATTAATGATCTGGACGAGGGAACTAGATGTAATATCTCCAAGTTTGCAGACGACACAAAGCTGGGTGGGTGTGTGTGCTGTGAGGAGGATGCAGAGAAACTCCAGTATGATTTGGACAGGTTGGGTGATTGGGCAGATGCATGGCAGATGCAGTATAATGTGGATAAATGTGAGGTTATCCACTTTGGTGGCAAAAACAGGAAGGCAGATTATTATCTGAACGGCAATAGATTGGGAAAAGGGGACGTGCAACGAGACCTGTGTGTCCTTGTGCACCAGTCGCTGAAGGTAAGCATGCAGGTGCAGCAGGCGGTTAAGAAGGCAAATGGTATGTTGGCCTTCGTAGCGAGAAGATTCGGGTACAGGAGCAAGAATGTCTTGCTACAGTTGTACAGGGCCTTGGTGAGACCACACCTTGAGTATTGTGTGCAGTTTTGGTCGCCTTATCTGAGGAAGGATGTTCTTGCCATGGAGGGAGTGCAGTGAAGATTCACCAGGCTGATACCTGGGATGGCAGGAATGACGCATGAAGAAAGATTGGGTCGATTAGGCTTATATTCGCTAGAGTTTAGAAGAATGAGAGGGGATCTCATTGAAACTTAAAAATTCTAACAGGACTAGAAAGACTAGATGCAGGAAGGATGTTCCCGATGGCCGGGGGAGTCAAGAACCAGGGGTCACAGTCTAAGGATAAGGGGTAAGCCATTTAGTACTGAGATGAGAAGGAATTTCTTCACCCAGAGAGTGGTGAACCTGTGGAATTCTCTACCACAGAAGGCAGTTGAGGCCAATTCATTAAATATATTCAAGAAGGAGTTAGATATATTTCTTAAGGCTAAAGGGATCAAGGGATATGGGGAGATAGCAGGGACAGGGTACTGAATTTGGATGATCAGCCATGATCTCATTAAATGGCGGAGCAGGCTCGAGGGGCCGAATGGCCTACTCCTGCTCCTATCTTCTATGTTTCTATGTTTCTAGAAGGGAATGAAGACCCTTTACACCAGCCCACAGCCCCATTACATTGCTCCAGGATTTCAAGGGCTTCTATCAAGGAGCAGAGTAACATTGACATAGCAATGAGTCAGGAGCTGCATGTTCACAACCCTCACAACTCAGTTTCCCCTGCTAACATCCAAGGGCACTCATTTACAATGGTGCCTGGTCCCCTCAGATTGGGATGCAACTGGGCTGTGTTTAATGACCCAGCCCACCAAATTCAGGCATACTTGAGCCTGGTCAGTGAAGCACACTTCTGGTGCACTCCATCTGCCCAATGTCCAAGTAGGGTGGGGGAGGGCAATATCAGGGCCAATAAAAAAGTTATTCAGATCAGTAATCAACAAAGCAAACCAAATGCTAAATTATATTGCTAAATCAGCAGAATATAAGTCACAGGATATCATGGTGAAACAACATAGTGCTGTAGCGAGGCTGCACCTAGGTACTGTATCCACTTTTGGTCACCCCTTTAAAGAACTACAAGATTGATTTCCAGCATCAGAGGATTCAGCTATGGAGGAAAATTAGAGAAACTGGAACTCTTTAACCTTAAAAGAAGGTGGTGAACAAAGTCTTATAGAAGTATGTAAGATGCTAAATGGAAGGAATTGGTAAACCTACTTCAAAGTAAGCCATGATAATAGGAAAAGAGGGCACAGGTTCAAACTTGTGGAAGACAAATTTAGGAATTATGCCAGGAAGTATTTCTTCACATGAAGAATAATCAACAGTTGGAATAGAGTTCTAGGTAGGGTAGTTGAGGCAAAAGCTGTAGTCATTCAAGAATCACTGGAAACTGTGACGAGAAGGTAAGGCTGTAGATACGTTTTTCTGGACAGATGAACCAAGGTAAACCAAATGATTTTATTATAATATATTTAAATGAGCTTGGGACTCAGCAGGCAGATCTCAGGAAAGGTCAAAAAGTGCAAGAGAGTTCAGGACAATCGATCTTGGGACAGGAAACTGGTGGGAAAGATTTCTATTTTGCTGCTAAAAATTATTATATCCTGAAGTTACACCGCAAACAGTTTAGAAATTCTAGGCCAATTACTTTGGCCGCGAATTTAATCACGCTGAGGGGTTGGGTTTGGAGGCGGGTTTGCTGTCAAAATCGCTAAGATTGACAGTGGGTAGAAAACTCGCTGTCAACCCGCCTCCACGTGAGTCTCCCAGGTGTCGGATCTGTTAGTGCAAAACTGACCCGACACCAAGCGGTGGGGGAAATAATTCACCTACTTAAATGGCTTGTTAAGAGTCAATTTAAGAGTATTTTGAGGCTTACTTGTAATTTTACCTTCTCCCCCACTGGTTATCCGTTGTTCGGGAAACACGCCAGCTCCACCTGGCGTGTTGTGAGTCTGCTCTGATATTTGTGAAAAGCTGGCCATTGCAGAAGTGGTGTCAAATGCTATGTTGCAGATGGTGAGTTTCAGAGCACAGAAAATGTTGGCTACTGCATTTTTAATACATACAGAGATTTCTTTAGCTTACAAGTTTTTAGATCCAACTGTATGTCCAGTGCCACCTCATTGGGAAAACCTCTCTCACCATCGGCAGATCGCTTCTGTCATCTCATCTGCAGCTGCCATCTATTGCAGCAACATCAGAGCCAATGAAACAATCAGGCTTGGTCCTCCAAATCCTTCCACGATCAGCCCCAACACCAACATCACCAACCTCATCACCAACCTTCTCCACCATCACCTGGTGCTGCACAGGACATAGGGCATCAGCCCCTGACAACATTGCTGCTCAGGAGGCCAGTGATGGCATCACCATGGTCAGATTTTCTTCACTTGACACTGTAAATCCTGGCTCATGATGCGCCAGGTTGACACCAACCCACACCAGCACCGTGAAGCATCCCTTTAATGTCCAAGCCATTCCATGCACACCCATCACTATAGCGGGGGATGAGGGGTGGAGTTATGTCTGAGCACTCACTGGAACTCAGTAAGACACTTCTCAAGGTTCGCTCAGATCTGTCCAATAAGGGGCACTTTTTGAAAAAGAGATTTCACTGTATGATAACACATTACCAGAAACTTCACATGGATATTGGCTAAACCTCTCAAGTGCGTACTCTTGTGTGTTGTTAGTTGGTATGCTTGCAGTAGGATAAGGGTGAGTGTGAGGGGTGGCAAGTGAGATGGGGAAGTGATAAAGTAGGTAGAGAGGGTTGGGTGGAGGTGCAAGGTAAGTTGGTGTCCTGGGGAGGTGTCTCCCACCCTTGGAAGGGAAGAGAACCTCCCTGCGTACTGTAACTCCCTCTATAAACATATGGAGGTAGTCATTGGAGAGCCTGGGTGCAAGCATGAGGAGGGATGATATGTTAGAAGGATCATCAAATGAGGCCATATGGTTTGAACTGAAGAGCAAAAAAGGTGCAATCACATTGCTGGGAGTGTACGACAGACCCCCAAATAGTCAGAGGGAAATAGAAGAGCAAATATGTAGGCAAATTTCTGAGAAGTGCAAAAACAATAGGGCAGTAATAGTATGGGATTTCAACTACCCTAACATTAACTGGGATAGAATTAGTGTAAAAGGTATGGAGGGTACAGGTTTCTTAAAATGCATTCAGGAGTACTTTTTTAGTCAGTACGTAGCAAGCCCAACAAGAAAGGGAGCGGTTCTGGACTTGGTTTTAGAGAATGAAGCTGGGCAGGTGGAAGGGGTAACAGTGGGAGAGCATTTTGGTGGTAGTGATCATAATTCAGTTATATTTAGTGTAGTTATGTAAAAGGACAAAGATAGACCAGGAGTAAAAGTTCTCAATTGGGGATAGGCCAATTTTACTAAGCTGAGATGTGATTTAGCAAAAGTGGACTGGAAACAGCTACTTGAAGGTAAATCAGTGTTAAAACAGTGGGAGGCATTCAAGAAGGAGATAGTGAGGGTTCAGAGCAAATATGTTCCCACAAAGAAAAAGGGTAGGACTCCCAAATCTAGAGCCCCCTGGATGTCAAGGGGCATACAGGGTAGGATAAGGCAAAAAAGGGAAGCTTATGTCAGATAACGAGAGCTAAATACTGCAGAAAACCTAGAGGTGTATAGAAAGTGCAGGGGTGAAATTAAAAAAGAAATTAGGAAAGCGAAGAGAGGACATGAAAAAATATTGGCAAGTAAAATCAAGGAAAACCCAAAGATGGTTTATAAATACATAAAGAGCAAGAGGATAACTAAAGAAAGAGTAGGGCAAAGGTAACCTGTGTGTGGAGGCGGAAGATGTGGGTATGGTTCTTAATGAATGCTTTGCGTCTGGCTTCACAGAAGGAAGGGATGATGCAGGCATTGTAGTTAAGGAGGAGAAGTGTGAAATATTAAATGAGATAAACATAGTGAGAGGGGAAGTATTAAGAAGTTTAGCATCTTTGAAAATAGATAAATCATCAGGCCCAGATGAAATGTATCCCAGGCTGTTAAGGGAAGCAAGGGAGGAAATAGCAGAGGCTCTGACCATCATTTTCCAATCCTCTCTGGCTACCGGTATGATGCAGGAGGACTGGAGGACTGCTAAGTTTGTACCATTGTTTAAAAAGGGAGAAAGGGATAAACTGAGTAATTACAGGCCAGTCAGCCTAACCTCAGTGGTGGGAAAATTGTTGGAAAAAGTTCTAAGGGACAGTATTAATTGTTATTTAGAAAGGCACAGATTAATCAAGTACAGTCAGCATGGACTTGTTAAGGGAAGGTCGTGTCTGACTAACTTGATTGAATTTTTTGAGGAATAAGGAGAGTCGATGAGGGTAGTGCGTTTGATGTAGTCTACATGGATTTTAGCAAGACCTTGACAAGGTCCCACATGGCAGACTGGTCAGAAAAGTAAAAGCCCATGGGATCCAAGGGAAAGTGGCAAGTTGGATCCAAAATTGGCTCAGTGGCAGGAAGCAAAGGGTAATGGTCGACGGATGTTTTTCTGACTTGAAGGCTGTTTCCAGTGGGGTTCTACAAGGCTCAGTACTAGATCTCTTACTTTTTGTGGTATACATCAATGATTTAGACTTCAATGTAGAGGATATGATTAAGAAGTTTGTAGATGATACAAAAATTGGCCATGTGGTTGATCGTAAGGAAGAAAGCTGTAGACTGCAGCAAGATATCAATGGACGGGTCAGGTGGGCAGAAAAGTGGCAAACGGAATTCAATCCGGAGAAGTGTGAGGTACTGCATTTGGGAAGGGCTAACAAGGCAAGGGAATACACAATAAATGGTAGGATACTGAGAAGTGTAGAGGAACAGAGGGACCTTGGAGTGCATGTCCACAGATCCCTGAAGGCAGCAGGACAGGTAGATAAGGTGGTTAAGAAAGCATACGGGATACTTTCCTTTATTAGCTGAGGCATACAATATAAGAACAGTGAGGTTATGCTTGAAATAACAACAGAAAATGCTGGAAATACTCAGCAGGCCAGGCAGCATCCGTGAAGAGAGAAACAGAGTTAACGTTTCAGGTCTGGGACCCTTCATCAGAACTGGAAAAAGCTGGAGATGTAACAGATATTAAGCAGGTGCAGAGACGGGGCGGGGGGGGAGGGGCTGGTGGTGGGAGGGGAGGAAGGAATTGAAAGAACATACTGTGCTTATGTAAGAGGCAAGAAAGATAAAATGTTGCAAATGGGAATGGCAAAATCATACAGCATGAAAAATGGGGGCAGGGGTTATAGTTTGAAATTGTTGAACTCTATGTTGAGTCCAGAAGGCTGTAAAGTGCCTAATCGAAAGATGAGGTGCTGTTCCTCGAGCTTAGGTTGAGCTTCATTGGAACAATGTAATAGGCCGAGGACAGAGAGATCAGAGTGGGAATGAAGCAGAGAATTAAAGTGACAGGCGACCGGAAGCTCAGGGTCACCCTTACGGACTGAATGGACGTGTTCCGCAAAGCGGTCGCCAATCTGCATTTGGTCTCCCCAATGTAGAGGAGACCGCATCGTAAGCAGCGAATACAGTATATTAAATTGCAAGAAGTACAAGTAAATCGCTGTTTCACCTGGAAGGGGTGTTTGGGGCCCTGGACAGTGGGAAGGGAGGAGGTAAAAGGGCATGAGTTGCATCTCCTGCGCTTGCACGGGAAGGTGCCAGGCAAAGGAGAAGGGCTGTAAGGGGTGATTGAGGAGTGGACCAGGGTGTCGTGGAGGGAGCGGTCCCTTCGGAATGCTGAAAGGGGAGGTAAGGGGAAGATGTGTTTGGTGGTGGGATCACGTTGGAGGTGGCGGAAAGGGCAGAGGATGATCCGTTGAATGTGGAGGCTGGTGGGGTGAAAGGTGAGGACAAGGGATTATGCTTGAACTGTATAAAACACTAGTTAGGCCACAGCTAGAGTACTGTGTACAGTTCTGGTCACCACATTACAGGAAGGATGTGATTGCACTAAAGAGAGTACAGAGGAGATTTACGAGGATGTTGCCAGGACTGGAGAATTTTAGCTATGAGGAAAGATTGGATAGGCTGGGGTTGTTTTCTTTGGAACAGAGGAGGCTGAGGAGAGACTTCCTTGAGTTGTATAAAATTATGAGGGGCCTAGATAGAGTGGATAGAAAGGATCTATTTCCCTTAGCAGAGAGGTCAATAACCAGGGGGCATAGATTTAAAGTAATTGGTGGAAGGATTAGAGGGGAGTTGAGGAGAAATTATTTCACCTAGAGCGTGGCAGAGGCAGAAATGCTCATCACATTAAAAAGTACTTGGATATGTACTTGAAGTACCGTAACCTACAAGGCTATGGACTAAGAGCTGGAAAGTGGGATCAGGCTGGGTAGCTCTTTTTCGACCGGCATAGACACGATGGGTCGAATGGCCTTCTTCTGTGCTGTAACTTTCTATGATGCTATGAACTTGTATTTATATAGCGCCTTTAACATAGTAAAACGTCCCAAGGCGCTTCACAGGAGCGTTATCAGACAAAATTTGACACCAAGCCAAACAAGGAGATATTAGGGCAGGTGATCAAAAGCTTGGTCAAAGAGATAGGATTTAAGGAGCATCTTAAAGGAGAAAAGAGAGGTAGAGAGGCGGCGAGGTTTAGGAAGGGACTTCCAGAGCTTAGGGCCTAGGCTGCGGAAAACTTGGAAAAATGGCATAAATACTGTTTGTGCCATTTTTCTGTGATTTCTGCGTCTCTTCCACTGGAAGACGAACAGGAGAACTTTCATGGAAATTCGTCCCCAAAGATTTTTGATAAACACTGGCCCAGAATTTTCAGTGGCTAATAACAGCGAACAGACAGCATTCACTGTTATTACCCCTTTGAAACTGACCACAACTTCAGGATTTAGTGCACACGCATCCTAACGCGGAAATCCTAAAGTTGCGGTCAGTCATTCACTGTTCCGACACTGGCTGCACTGTGCTCCCCACCACTCACCTCCCCCACCACCACCCGCAACACCACCCACCACACACCCTGCCCCACAGCCGGTAATCAGTGTAATCAGGGAAATCAGGGAAACCAACGAAAACTTTGGTTTTTCTGTGGTAACATTGCTGTTCAGTACCCCATTAAAAGTTAGACCTTGTTGGATTAGGTGTAACTGGGGTTTTAATAGCATATTGACTGCTAAACAAACGTTATGGCCCTGAAAAATTAATTTTAATCACATTTCTCATTTTAATAATAATTGCAATTTTTAAGAAACTTTAAAAAAAATTATATTTTTTAAAAGTTTGTTCATATTTATTTCAGGTTTACCTTTTCCCAATGTGAGAGCCCCAATCTTTGCTTCGTTTTCTATAACATTATTAAAAAGTTAGAATAAAAGGAGCTTATTCACTTCCTGGTTCCCAGTCTGTGAGAATTCTGCATCACGATTGACTGCTTAGACAGCTTGTTGACGTCACAGCAGCTCATGTTAGGACTTCCCCGTTAACTTACACTGACCTCAACTGAACGTCAAAAAAACCCAACTTCTCGCCACAGAGATCGCAAGATCTTTGTGGGAAGCTTTCTTTGGGACCAGCGGCAAACGCCTATGCTTTGCCACTGAATGCAAATTACAGGCCTTTAACATCTACTTTGTCTTTCTACTTCAATTGATTTTTGAATATTTTTATATAAAAACTGAGTACTGATGATATTATTAGGATTGACTTGGCAATAGTACACTATTAATCCTAAAATGACCAGTATCACTGATAACTGCTTATATTTTTTAATTATTTGTTCTTTGGATGTAGGCAGCAGCGTTAAAGTCATATTATTGCCCAACAGATGGAACCGGCCCGAGGGACTGAATGGCATACTTCTATTCCTATGTTGCTATGTTATAGACAGTAGAGAGGCTTTGAGGGTCAGGAGGTGAGTCACACATTTCAGAGTACCCAGCCGCCGCCCTGTTCTTGTAGCCACATTGTTGATGTGGCTGCTCCAATTAATCTTTTAGTCAACGGTGACCATCAGGGTGTTGATGGTGGGAGACTTGGTGATAGTGGTCCCATTGAAGGTCGACGGAGTTAGTTAGATCTTTTCTTATTGGAGATGGTCATTACCCAGCACTTATGTGGCAAGAATATTCCCTGCCACGTGTCAACCCAAGCTTAGATCTTGTCCAGATCCCCTTGTTGGTTAGCATGGGATGCTACCTTATTGGAGGAGTTGTGAATGGAACTGAACACTTGAAATCATGAGCAAACAGCCCCACCCCAGAACTTAGGATACAGGGAAGCTCATTGATGAACAAGTCGAAGATGGATGGCCAAGACACTACTCTTAGGAAGTCCTGCAGCAATGTCCTAGAGCTGAAATGATTGTCTTCCAACAACCATGACCATCTGCCTATATGTCAGGTATGACTCCAGCCACTGGAAGGGTTTCCCTTTGACCACCCCTATTGACCTCAGTTTTGCTGGAGCTCCTTGGTGCCATATTCAGTTGAATGCTGCCTTGATCTCAAAGTCAGCTACTCTCACCTCACCTCTGGTATCTGTTATGTATTGTGTGTTCTCCTCCCACCTGTGGTGGCGCTGTCACAGGAGATAAATGGTTGGGTGTTCTCTGTTAAGTTTAGCTCTCTTTGTTCGGAACTCTCCAGAACTTCCTTTCCTTCCAGTAAAGCACTCCATGTTTGAATCTCTGAGTTCTGGGTCCTAAATTGTGTCTAGGTAGAAAGGTATCGACACAAGTGGCAACGAGGAGCGGATGAATCTGCGTACGTTACGGGTGCAGTGAGTAAACAGAAAATTTAATTTGAAACGTGAGATGGCTACTATATTAGGAAACATCGGTGATTTTGATGAAAATGTGGAGCAATGGAGCGCTTATACAGAACGTTTTGACTATTTTGTATTGGCGAATGCGGTGGCAAATGAAAAGCTCGTGCCTACCTTTTTGAGTGTAATCGGACCAAAGACATTCAATTTACTTCACAGCCTCGTGCAACCAGATAAGCCAGGAACTAAAACATATAAGCAACTAGTGGAAATTCTTGGAGCACATTTTTCACCAAAACCTCTGGTTATTGCTGAGAGATTTAGATTTCATAAACGGAATCAAGAGGAGGGGGAATCAGTGACGATGTTTATTGCTGCTTTAAAAAGGTTGTCGGAACACTGCCAGTTCAGGGAGGTGCTGAATGACACCATTAGAGACAGACTTGTGTGTGGTCTGCAAAATGCAGCCACACAGAAGCGCCTTCTTACTAAGGACAACCTTACTCTTGAAAAGGCCATTGAAGTTAGTGTCTCCACGGAGATGGCGGAAAAGGAGGCTCACCAGTTGAGTTCAACAGGGAGAGTTCACAAGGTGTCGTCTGAGCCTAAAGGTGCGCGGAACAGCACATGTTACCGTTGTGGGAAAACGAGCCATCACGCTAATGACTGCTGGTTTACGGAGCTGGAATGCTGAAATTGTGGCAAAAAGGGTCACATTGAACGCGCCTGTAGAGGTAAAAAAAGAACAGACAGAGCTGGGAAGCATGGAAGCAAAATGTCTGTATTTGGACAAGAGGGGAAAAAGAGAGTACATTCAGTGCAGTATGATGGAACAAGCAAAACAGAGGGGAGCGACACCTCTGAGGAGGAAGAGGTGCACATACTGACGGTTGCAGGTAATTCAAATGGCTACTGGATGTCACCACTGGTGGAGGGACAATCAGTGCGGATGGAGGTGGACACAGGCGCGGCTGTGTCCCTTGTTTCAGACACTGTCTACAACAAAATGCTAAAGCATCTTACCCTTCAGCCAACAAACATTGTGCTAAAGACGTATACCGGCGAACCTGTGGCCATGAGAGGCATCATTGAGATGACAGTTAAATTGAACGGACAGACTGCAAAACTGCCACTATATGTGGTAAAGGGAAATTACCCATCGCTACTGGGACGTGCGTGGCTAGAAAAAATCACGCTGGACTGGCCTGCAGTCCGCATGATGTCAAAAGGGGAGTCAGGTCTGACTGCAGTGTTAAACAAACATGCAGAACTCTTCAATGGGGAACTTGGGAGCATGAAAAAGATCAGCGTGAGACTGGACATTAAACCTGACAGCAAGCCGAAGTTTCACAAAGCCCGACCTGTACCCTATGCAATTAGGCCAAAAGTTGAGGCTAACTTGGAGGCCTTAATCGAGAATGGAGTCCTGGAGCCTGTGAGCGTGAGCAAATGGGCCACACCCATTGTTCCTGTCCTGAAAAAGGATGGATCTGTTCGAATCTGCGGGGATTTTAAAGTGACTATTAACCCGGTGCTGTCTGCGGAACAGTACCCTCTTCCCCTCATTGATGATCTTTTTACGGGCCTGGCCGGAGGGCAAAAGTTCAGCAAAATAGACTTATGCCAGGCTTATCTACAAATGCATGTCGATGACAAATCAAAGGAGCTGCTGACAATTGTGACACACAAGGGGCTATACAGGTACTGCCACCTTCCATTTGGAATTACGTCGGCCTCTGCTCTATTCCAAAGGGCAATGGATCAGATTTTGAGTGGACTGCCAGGAGTCCAGTGCTACCTGGATGACATCCTTGTCACTGGGACAAATGAGGAGGATCATCTTCTGAACTTGGATGCGACACTACAACGACTGAAAGAGTACGGACTCAGAGTTCGTAAAGACAAATGTGAATTCTTTCAGTCTTCAGTTGAGTACCTGGGGCATGTGATTGATGCTACTGGCCTACATAAGGCGCCATCAAAGGTCAAGGCAATCGTGGAGGCCCCAGCACCCCAGAATGTGAGCCAGTTACGTTCATTTCTGGGGCTACTTAACTACTATGGGAAGTTTATTCCAGACTTAGCAACATTGCTGAAGCCGTTACATCAGTTGCTATGTCAAGGCAAAACATGGAAATGGACTGAACTGTGCAACGAAGCTTTCGCCCAAGCAAAGAAAGCATTGCTGAAATCGGAGGTCCTGACACACTTCGACCCAAAGCTGCCCGTGCAGCTAGCATGTGATGCATCACCATATGGTGTGGGAGCAGTCATATCCCACATCATGCCTTCGGGTGAAGAGAAACCTATCGCCTTCCCATCACGCACCTTGAACAAGGCCGAGAGTAACTATGCGCAGATCGAGCGCGAGGCCTTGGGAATCGTTTTTGGAATTCGAAAATTTCATCAGTACCTGTTTGGGAGAAGGTTCACACACCTGATGGACCACCGTCCATTGACTTCAATCTTCGGGCCCCACACCGGAATTCCGTCTCTTGCTGCAAGCAGGATGCAAAGGTGGGCTTTACTGTTGTCAGGACACACATACGACATCAAATATCGCAAATCAGACTTGCACGGCAATGCAGACGGTCTCTCGAGGCTACCCTTGCCTGTTACTCCCCCAGAGCCTCGTCAGATAGACATCTTCTGCTTTAGACAAGTGGAGGGAGCACCTGTCACTGCAGTTCAGGTGCGAAGGTACACCCGCAACGATCCAGTCCTGTCTGAGGTAATGGACGATGTCATTCGAGGGAGAGCTATAGGAGATTCTCCTAGTTTGAAACCTTACGTTTCAAAAAGAAATGAGCTCTCTGTCCAGGCAGGTTGTCTTCTTTGGGGACGCCGTGTCATCATTCCGCCACCTCTGAGGGAACCTATACTGCAACAACTTCATACAGGCCACAGTGGGATGGTTCGGATGAAGGAAATGGCAAGAAGCTACTTCTGGTGGCCAGGTCTCGATGGGAATATTGAGGAGAAAGCCAAAACATGTTCCCCATGTCAAAGGGTCCGGAATGTTCCACAGCTGGCAACCCTACACCCCTGGGATTGGCCTGCAGAAGTGTGGCAGCGAGTACATGTGGACTTCGCCGGTCCTTTCCACGAGAAGATGTATATGGTGGTTGTGGACGCTCGTAGCAAGTGGCCGGAGTTCGCTGTGATGAGGTCTACCACGGCAGAGAAAACAATTGAGAAACTTGGTGAGATGTTCAGCCGTTATGGCTCACCGGAACAACTCGTAAGTGACAACGGTCCACAATTTGTATCACAGGAGTTTGCAACCTTCCTGCATGTGAATGGTGTCCAACACATCAGGTCTGCGCCCTATCATCCCTCTACTAACGGCCAAGCAGAAAGGTTTGTGCAAACTTTGAAGCATGCCTTGAAGGCATCGCAAGGTCAGGGCTCAATCCACCAACGTCTGAACAGCTTCCTGTTGTCCTACAGGAACGAGCCGCATGCCACAACCAAAACTTCCCCCGCTTCGCTCATGATGAAGAGGCAGTTGTGGACAAGTTTTGACTTACTCAAACCTCCAAGGGCAGAACAGGTTGTCCATTGTCAACAACAAGCTCAAGTTGAAAAGAGAGAGAAAAGAGCCAAGGAGAGACGGTTTCACCCTGGCGAGCACGTCCTAGCTTGAAACTACAACACTGGACCGAAATGGGTTCCTGCTACGGTGATCGCGCAGACGGGCCCTGTGTCTTACACGGTTGAGACTGCTGAGGACGTCGTCTGGAGAAGACACACAGATCAACTGTTGCTAGGAACAGAGACACACAGGCTCCAACGGCTGGTTGGCCTGAACTGTTTCTGGATGATACCACAAACCAGCATCCTTTGCCACAGTGCTCTTCTCCAACACAGGAAGTCAAAGAGACTTTTCCACCTGTGCAAACTCCTGACTTTCAACCGACACAGGCACCTTCTCCATCCAGGCCTGTGTCAATGCCTACTGCTGTGGAAGCCAGCGATGACCGCCGGTATCCTGTCAGAGAGCGGCGGCCTCCAAGACGCTTGGATCTGTAGGCTTAGTGACTTACCCACAAGACTGGGGTAGAATAAACCCCAGGGTAAAGTCAGGGTTTGAGGCAGTCTACCTCTACCCTAGGTTCGTTGAGTGCATTGAAAGTAACTTACCTGTTGAGGAATAATGTGGACCTTCCATTTAAGAGGGGAGGAAATGTTATGTATTGTGTGTTCTCCTCCCACCTGTGGGTGGCACTGTCACAGGAGATAAATGGTTGGGTGTTCTCTGTTAAGTTTAGCTCTCTTTGTTCGGAACTCTCCAGAACTTCCTTTCCTTCCAATAAAGCACTTCATCTTTGAATCTCTGAGTTCTGAGTCCTAAATTGTGTCTAGGTAGAAAGGTACCGGCACAACAGTATCCATGACTGGATCAAAGCTGTAATGACCTCGAGAGCTGAGTAGTTCTGGACTGAGCATTGGTCAGCGGGTTACTGGTGATTTAAGTGTTGCTTGATGGCACGACTGGCGACTCCTTCCATCACCTTGCTGGTGATTGGGGGTAAGTTAATAGGGTGGTAATTGGCTGGGTACATTCATCATGTTTTTTGTAGACAGGATATATTTGGGCAATTTCTTTGCATTGTCAGAAAGATGCCAGTGTCATAGCTGCCCTGGAATAGCTTGGCTAAGAGGACAGCTAGTTCTGGTGCACTGGTCTTCAGCACTGCAGCCAGAATGTTATCAGGGCCCGTAGCCTTTGTTTTGATCCATTGGTTGTGGGTATGGTGGCCAAATCTGGTTGGAGGCATCCCAGGAGGTTTGATCACGGGATGTTCTGACTACATGACATCTCACCATGTGACACCTGATCATGTGACAACTGATTGCGAGCCCCCAGTCTCCATCTCTCCCGGAGAACCCATTCCCCAGTCTCCATCTCTTCCCCCTGAGCCCCCATTCCCCAGTCTCCTTCTCTCACCGAGCCTCCATTCCCTAGTCTCCATCTCTCCTCTGAGCCCCCATTCCCCAGCCTCCATCTCTCCCCGAGCCCCCATTTCACAGTCTCCATCTCTCCTCCGAGCCCCCATTCCCCAGTCTCCATCTCTCCTCTGAGCTCCCATTCCCCAGCCTCCATCTCTCCCCGAGCCCCCATTCCACAGTCTCCATCTCTCCTCCGAGCCCTCATTCCCCAGTCTCCTTCTGTCCCCGAGCCCCCATTCCCCAGTCTCCTTCTCTCCCCCGAGCCCCCATTCCCCAGTCTCCTTCTGTCCCCGAGCCCCCATTCCCCAGTCTCCTTCTCTCCCCTGAGCCCCCATTCCCCAGTCTCCTTCTGTCCCCGAGCCCCCATTCCCCAGTCCCCTTCTCTCCCCCGAGCCCCCATTCCATAGTTTCCGTCTGTCCCTGAGCCCCCATTCCACAGTCTCCGTCTCTTCCCCCTGAGCCCTCATTCCCCATCTCTCTCCGAGTTGCCATTCCCCAGTCTCCATCTCCCCCCGAGCCCCCATTCCCCAGTCTCCATCTCTCTCGAGCCCTCATTCCCCATTCCCCATCTCTCCCCCAAGCCCCCATTCCCCAGTCTCCATCTCTGCCCCTGAGCCCTCATTCCCCAGTCTCCATCTCTCTCGAGCCCTCATTCCCCGGTCTCCTTCTGTCCCTGAGCCCCCATTCTCCAGTCTCCGTCTGTCCCTGAGCCCCCATTCCCCAGTCTCCATCTCCCACCGAGCCCCCATTCCCCAGTCTCCATCTCTCTCGAGCCCTCATTCCCCATTCCCCATCTCTCCTCTGAGCCCCCATTCCCCAGTCTCCATCTCTGCCCCTGAGCCCTCATTCCCCAGTCTCCATCTCTCCCCAGAGCTCCCATTCCCCAGTCTCCATCTCTCCCCCAAGCTCCCATTCCCCAGTCTCCATCTCTCCCCCGAGCCCCCATTCCCCAGTCTCCATCTCTCCCCCGAGCCCCCATTCCCCAGTCTCCTTCTCTCCCCCGAGCCCCCATTCCCCAGTCTCCTTCTCTCCCCGGTAGCCCTCATTCCCCAGTCTCCATCTCTCCCCGAGCCCCCATTCCCCAGTCTCCATCTCTCCCCGAGCCCCCATTCCCCAGTCGCCGTCTCTCCCCGAGCCCCCATTCCCCAGTCTCTGTCTCTCCCGGAGCCCCCATTCTCCAGTCTCCATCTCTCCCTGAGCCCCCATTCCCATCTCTCCCTGAACTCCCATTCCCCAGTCTCCTTCTCTCCCCCCGAGCCCCCATTCCCCAGTCTCCATCTCTCTCCCTGAGCTCCCATTCCCCAGTCTCCATCTTTCCACCGAGCTCCCATTCTCCAGTCTCCATCTCTCCCCCGAGCTCCCATTCCCCAGTCTCCGTCTCTCCCCAAGCCCCCATTCCGCAGTCTCCATCTCTCCCCCGAGCCTCCATTCCCCAGTCTCCATCTCTCCCCCGAGCCTCCATTCCCCAGTCTCCGTCTCTCCCCCGAGCGCCCATTCCCCAGTCTCCATCTCTCCCCCGAGCCCCCATTCCCCAGTCTCCATCTCTCCCCCGAGCCTCCATTCCCCAGTCTCCATCTCTCCCCCGAGCCTCCATTCCCCAGTCTCCGTCTCTCCCCCGAGCGCCCATTCCCCAGTCTCCATCTCTCCCCCGAGCCCCCATTCCCCAGTCTCCATCTCTCCCCCGAGCGCCCATTCCCCAGTCTCCATCTCTCCCCTGAGCCTCCATTCCCCAGTCTCCATCTCTCCCCGAGCCCCCATTCCCCAGTCTCCATCTCTCCCCCGAGCCCCCATTCCCCAGTCTCCATCTCTCCCCCGAGTGCCCATTCCGCAGTCTCCATGTCTCCCCCGAGCCCTCATTCCCCAGTCTCCATCTCTCCCCTGAGCCCTCATTCCCCAGTCTCCATCTCTCCCCCGAGCCCCCATTCCCCAGTCTCCAGTTCTCTCCCTGAGCCTCCATTCCGCAGTCTCCATCTCTCCCCTGAGCCCCCATTCCCCAGTCTTCATCTCTCCCCGAGCCCCCATTCCACAGTCTCCATCTCTCCCCTGAGCTCCCATTCCCCAGTCTCCGTCTCTCCCAGAGCCCCCATTCCCCAGTCTCCATCTCTCTCCCTGAGCCTCCACTCCCCAGTCTCCATCTCTCCCCCCGAGCACTCATCCCCCAGTCTCCATCTTTCCCCCGAGCCCCCATTCCCCAGTCTCCATCTCTCCCCCGAGCCCCCATTCCCCAGTCTCCGTCTCTCCCCGATCCCCCATTCCCCAGTCCCCATCTCTCCCTGAGCCCCCATTCCCCATTCTCCTCCTCTCTCGAGCCCCCATTCCCCAGTCTCCTTCTCTCTCGAGCCCCCATTCCCCAGTCTCCGTCTCTCCCTGAGCTCCCATTCCCCAGTCTCCTTCTCTCTCCCTGAGCCTCCATTCCGCAGTCTCCATCTCTCCCCCGAGCCCCCATTCCCCAGTCTCCATCTCTCCCCGAGCCCCCATTCCACAGTCTCCATCTCTCTCCCTGAGCCTCCATTCCCCAGTCTCCATCTCTCACGGAGCTCCCATTCCCCAAACTCCATCTCTCCCCCCAGAGCACTCATTCCCCAGTCTCCATCTCTCCCCCTAAGCCCTCATTCCCCAGTCTCCATCTCTCCCCCTGAGTCTCCATTCCCCAGTCTCCATCTCTCCCCCTGAGCCTCCATTCCCCAGTTTCCATCTCTATCCCAAGCCCCCATTCCCCAGTTTCCATCTCTATCCCAAGCCTCCATTCCCCAGTCTCCAAATTTTCCCAACCCCCATTCCCCAGTCTCCCTCTCCTCGAGCCCCCATTTCCCAGTCTCGATGTCTCCCCCTAGATCCCCTTTCCCATCTCCTTCTCTTCTCCCCCCAATCTCTAGTCCCACCCCCCAACAAAATACAGACCTCGCCCGATTTCAACCCCCACCCCGATTTCAAAGCCCTGCTATTTTCGTACCTCCCCCAATTTCAGAGTCCTCACAAGTTCAGAGACTCCCTGTATGAACACCCACGATTCCCGAGCCTCCTGATTCCCCACTCTCCAGCCCCCTCCCGACGGCGATCCATGCGGTTGCAGCTCCCTGCAACGGTGGTCGGCCATGATCTTATTGAATGGCGGAGCAGGCTCGAGGGGCCGATTGGCCTACTCCTGCTCCTATTTCTTATGTTCTTATGTCACCGACCTGAGGCTTTGGCAGAAGCCGGTGATGTCGTGCAGCGGGGGAGGGGGCACACTGCGGCGGGTAATTTAAAAAGCTGATCTCCTGAGCTGTGCCTCCATCAGTTCCCCCAATTCTGGGAAACTTCTGTTCATTCCAGGAGGGTTGGGAAGCCTGTTGGTGCATCATTCTAAGGTATGCCTGGTACTGCTCCTGCTACACTCCCCATTGAACCAGAGTTGGTCTCCTGGCATGATGGAAGATTCCCTCCTGATTCCCACCCTTTGATTACCAAAGCACCCTCATCTTGGGAGAACCCCTACATTGTGGAACTAGCCCCTTATGTCCCTTTCCTTTCCATCAATATGCATGTGAGTAGATAATATTGTGACAATATTGGTGGGATTTGAACTCGTATCATCCAGATCATTAGTCTAAGCTTTTGGATTATTAGTCCAGTAACATAACCACTATGCTACCGTACCCCTGGTACAACAATACTATAAAGAGTATATTGCCTGTTCTTAAGAAGCACCTGAGTAAAGAAATGTTTAATTCTAGAAACAGAAATGATACCGCTTGTGAAAGTGAATATCTATCTGACTACAGTTGGTTTATTTAATTTAAATCCTGTTCTGCTGTTATATACAGAGTGGTACACACACTGTTGTTTTGCTACCAACTGCTGAGTCTAAATAAATTGCTTTTATCTTGTACAACGATGCCTTCTTTTAAATGTGATAATGAGGGGGGTCGGCTCGTGCCTGAGACAAGTGAGCAGTATGTCCAGGCCAGTGTAAGCTTCTGCTAATCAGACAGCCTCCGTGCATGGTGCTGTGAAGGCTGGTCAAGGAAATGCATGAGTTAAAACATGGTCCAGGGAAAATAAATTGAAGAATATTTGGATTTTTTCAATGAAAGTTTATTTTAATTTTATTAATTCATGGGATGTGGGTGTCGCTGGCAAGGCCAGCATTTATTTTACATTCCTAAGTGACATTACCCATGACTCTCATCTTAGCCAGTACCACTGTTATTACTCAAAGGTGCTGATGCTCATGTGTGGTGCTGGATGAGACCAAAAGCACAAACTCCCTGATACATATGGTCTGGGATCGGTGCTGGGTCCTTTGCTGTTTGTAGTGTACATTAATGATTTAGATATGAGTGCGGGAGGTATGATCAGTAAGTTCGCAGATGACACAAAAATTGGTGGAGTGGTAAATAGCAAGGAGGGAAGCCTCAGGCTACAGGACGATATAGATGGGTTGGTCAGATGTGCAGAACAGTGACAAATGGAATTTAACCCTGAAAAGTGTGAGGTGATGCATTTTGGGAGGACTATCAAGGCAAGGGAATACACAATGAATGGTAGGACCCTAGGAAGGACAGAGGATCAGAGGGACCTTGGTGTACATGTACATAGATCCCTGAAGGCAGCAGGACAGGTAGATAAGGTGGTTAAGAAGGCATATGGGATACTTGTCTTCATTAGAATATAAGAGTAGGGAGGTTATGATGGAGCTGTACAAAATGTTAGTTAGGCCACAGCTGGAATACTGTGTGCAGTTCTGATCACCACACTATAGGAAGGATGTGATTGCATTAGAGAGGTTGCAGAGGAGATTCACCAGGATGTTACCTGGGCTGGAGCGCTTCAGCTATGAAGGGGTTGTTTTCCTTAGAGCAGAGAAGGCTGAGGGGGGACCTGATTGAGGTGTACAAAATTATGAGGGGCATAGATAGGGTAGATAGAGAGGAACTTTTCCCCTTAGTATAGGGGTCAATAACCAGGGGGCATAGTTTCAAGGTAAGGGGCAGGAGGTTCAGAGGGGATTTGAGGAAAACCTTTTTCACCCAGAGGATGGTTGGAGTCTGTAACTCACTGCCTGAAAGGGTGGTAGAGGCAGGAAGCCTCACAACATTCAAGAAGCATTTAGATGAGCACTTGAAACGCCATACCATACAAGGCTACGGACCAAGTGCTGGAAAATGGGATTAGAATAGACAGGGCTTGATGGCCGGCGCGGACACGATGGGCCAAAGGGCCTCTTTCTGTGCTGTATAACTCTATGATTCTATGACCATGACTCATATTGGGAAGTCAGGCTTTTGCTAGGTGTGGCAAAATATCTCCTTCTGTAAGTGGAGTGATATCTGGGTAGAAGTGAGAGTTGATCTACAAGAGGAAGACTGAAAGCCTGATTTTAACTCCAGGTGAGTTTTGGGTGGATGTGTAGCCATGTGAGTTAGAAACTCAAACGTTATGCCAGAAATGAAGCCCGGGGCATTTTAACACCCAGGCCTCATTTAAATATCAGTGGTCAACTTCCCACCCGCAAAGCAGCAAAAAATAGCGCTGCCCATTGACACCAGGTAGATAGCAGGATCAGCTGCCAGCGCTGTCTTATGGGGGTCTTGTAATCAGGAAGGGGGCGAGTCCACAGCAGGGGAGCCCTAAGCTTTCCTTGAGGGGCCTGGCAGAGCATTATTGCTTCTCCTGGCCCCAGAAGGAAAATAGAAAAATTTACCTGACCCCGATCCTTTCCCTCAGTGTCCTCACTGGATGGGAAAGCCACTACGTCTTCCCATTCAGGCCATTGAATTAAAATTGCAGTCGGGTCCCAATGATGTAATCTGGAACGATGTACATATGTAAAGAAGGACCCCACCGATTGTGGCTGGGTGTTCTTGCCACCTGCTCAGTGGAGCAGGTTAAAATCAGGGTCAGCTCCCGGCGACTCCTAAGTGATTGGGTCAGAAATTCGGGTCCCCACGGGTGAGTACGCGCTGGGTACTCAAGCGTAGGCCCAACGAAAGTGTTGGTTTCGTGCATGCACTGCACATGCGCAGGAAACCGGAACTTCCGTTCCCTAAAAGGAAGGGATTCACAGGTCGAACGCGTGCGCCGGAGAGGCAGTGCGTACGCCTGGAACTTTCATTTTTTTTACAAGTTTCTCCGGGAGGGGAGGTCTCCAGCAGCTAGGTTTTTAAAAAGCAGTCGCAAGGCCTGCTTTTAACAAGGTAAGTGGTGAATTAAGTAAAATTAAAACTTTTTTTCCACAGGTTTATTATTTTTTAAAACTTTAAAGAAAGGTAAGTTTATATTTAGCCCCGTTAAAAACTGTAATTAATTTTTTCAAAAATTTAAATTATTGTTTAAAATAGTTATTTTATGTAATTTATAGTTATTTTTAAAATGTGATTTAAAAAAAAAATTATTTGAAGTTTTAGTTATGTTTTGGGGCTGAACTCTATTCATAGATTTGACAGGTCTTCCTGTCAAATCTATGAATAGAGATTCCCTGCTACGATTGGCTCTCCATGTCCTACATGATCCCAGGGGACGCTTCGGACTAACTGCGCCCCTGGGATACGCAAGCACTGCGCGCTGGCAGTTGGAGGAGGCTCAGGATCGGAATCCCACGCAGGCCCACAGCACAACGGCCGGCACGCTAGGTAAGTGCAGGTTGGGGGCTTGCACCCGCAGGAAGCCTCCGACCCGAATTTCTGGCCATTAAGTAATCTGGGCAGTTTTCTTATGTTCATTAATAAATAGACATTCTTATTATGAACCCAGCTAGCTTTTGCTAGACACTTTTATTGAGCACATGTGGACTAGGTACAGTATCTGTAGAGGCTTCCATCTTGACTGCTGCCTTGTGGGTTGCCTAGTGCCTCATGGGTAATGTAGTCTTAATATACATACAGCTGGGTAGTGTAGTCTTAATACATACAGCTATATACAGCTCTACACAGCTCTACGACTCCACCTAGTGTCCACTATAGAATGACATGTTATTGATCATTACATCCCCCCTTTCTTTGAGGTTTAACAAAATCAATATCAATCAACTTTCAAGAAAACAATAAAGATAATATCAGTAACACTTTTGTTAGTGCTCTATAAACATAAACATTTTCAAAACAGTCAACATATTTTCAAAGCTTTACATTGTACTCAAAGATTAAGTCTATCAGGCTTTTTCACTTCACGTGTGGATCTTCTCAACACGGGTAAGTCTGATGTGTCTTCATGAGATTGTTCTGGCGGTGAATGACAAGATGCAGTTGCGGCATTGTCATCAATCTGGTCTTGAATAGTCTCTTGTGTTTTTAGGAGGGAACGGCGGTTCCTCCTGAGAATCTGTCCTTCCTCAGTTCTAACAGTGTATGACCTTGGTCCTACTTCCTCAAGAACTGTAGCTTTCCTGTTCCATGCATCTGGATCCTCAATCCTGACAACATCATCCCTTGTCAATGGTTTTAGAGTTTTGGATGACTTGTCATAGTATGATTTCTGTTTCAGCTTTAACAGTTGAAGTCTCTGTCTCAGTTCCTCACTTTGCTGTTCTTTTGCACAGCAGGGTAGCGTGGTGTGCAACTTGCGACCCATTAGTAGTTCAGCAGGTGAAGAACCACAGTCTAAAGGTGAGGCTCGGTAGCTCAGCAGGGCGAGATAAAGATAAGACTTGCTTTCTGTCGCTTTCTTCAGTAGCTGCTTGAGAACTTGAACACCTTTCTCTGCCTTACCATTTGACTGAGCATACAAAGGACTGGATGTGATGTGCTGAAAGTCATAATGTGCTGCAAAATGTTGCCACTCCTTACAGTTGAAGCACGGACCATTGTCGCTAACGGCAATCCTGGGAATTCCATGTCTGGCGAAGATGGATTTCACATGCATTATGACACTGCTTGCTGTGGTGCTTGAGAGCAGTGCCATCTCAGGATAGTTAGAATAGTAGTCAATCACTATTAGATAGTCTTTACCATTTAAATGAAAAAGGTCCATACCAACCTTTTGCCATGGTGCTGTTGGTATGTCAGCTACTATCATTGGTTCCTTTGCTTGTTTGTTTTAGTGTGTCTGACATGTCTCACATTTGCCTATCATGTTCTCAATGTCCTTATTTATGCCAGGCCAATAAACAGTGTCTCTTGCCCTCCTTTTGCATTTTTCAATTCCGAGGTGTCCCTCATGAATCCTTTTGAGCATGTCTTGACGTAGAGCCTGTGGAATGACTATTCTGTTCTGTTTTAGTAATAGTCCACTTGCGACACTCAATTCTGACCTTATGTGAAAATATTTTGGACAGGAACCTTTTGGCCAACCATGATGAATGTTCTCTATTACTGTTTGTAATACTGTGGCCAAGAAATTGAGTTGACGCCGCGCCAGGGCTTTAGCGCCGGAAATTTAGCGCCGGCGCTAATTCCCTTGCGCACGCCAAAAATTCAGTAGCGCCGCGCCCAGACGGCTGCCGGCGCTACTGGCGGGCGTGAGTGCCTCCCAATGGGCGCTGAGTGCCGCATTGCAGCGCTAATCCGGCGCTGCGGCACCCGATGCGGTGCGGCAGGCTGGGGAAGTGCAGGCCTCCTCCTCCCGTTAAGGAGGCGCTGCCTTCACCCGATCGCTGGCCGTTTGATTTTTTCAAAAATGAGCCCGGCACCTCGGACAAGTGCCGGGCTTGCAGGCCAGACGCATCTGTTCCGCGGGGGGGGGTGGAGGAGTCCGGGGAGGGAGGTGCGGGCAGGCGGCCGGCGGGAAAGCGGCCGGCCGCCGCGCGACCTTAATGCGCCGGCGCTAACTTGTGTAAGACTCGGTTGCCAGAGTCTTAGTTGCGGCTGCCACGGGCGAGGCGGCCGCAACTGAATTTCGGCGTTCGGGCGCGTTGCCACGGCAACCGGGACGCTGCGCACACCGATGACGTCATCGGTGCCGGCGCAGCGCAACCGGCTAACGCCGATGGCAGCGCCGAAGTGAATTTCAGAAACGGCTATCATTGCGGCGCTAGGCCCTCTAGCGCCGCAAAATGGGCGCTAACCCTACTGAATTTTCAGCCCTGTATCTTTTACTGTTTCTTCTGCTATTTGCTTTGATTTTGTGTCTGACACAGGCAGCGCAGCAGTGACCATACTCACATGAACATCCACGTCTTCTTCAGTAGAGCTCACATGACTCATTGTGGGTGCTCGGGATAGTGCATCTGCTAACACTATGGCCTAGAAATTGGGTTGGTAGCGCTGGCGCTGAGCGCCTAAAGAGACCTAGAATTGGGGCGATGCCCTATGTTGGGGCGGACGCTATGAAGATAGCGACAACTCAGATATTGACTATACATTTAGCGCCTGCGCTAAGTTTTTGCGCGTGCCCGCGAGCGCAAGCAGTTCATGACGTCATTTCAGTGTGCAACGCCTTCTAGGAGCGCCTGAGCGCATATTGGGTGGCGCCCGGAGCCTTAGCGCCCAGCGCTATTAGTGACAGTTCAAGGGAGGGCTAACAGGCCCTTCTCGGAGTAGGGGGGGCACTATTTAAAGGGGACAGCTCTAGTGCAGAATCTTCTGCCACTTGGCCTGCTCATTGCGCTCGCTGCTAGAGAGAGTTGGCGAGCTAATGTGGAGCGGAGTTCTGGGAATTTAGCTTTACAGTACTTGGGACCTTCAAACCTGTCCAAAGCACTTGCAGCACTACACCTAAAAGCCTTTTGGCCAACTGGCATCGGAATCACAGAAATCACAGAAACCCCACAGTGCAGATAGAGGCCATTTCGGCCCATCGAGCCTGCACCGACACATATCCCACCCGATCCCCGTAACCCCTACACCAACACATATCCCACCCTATCCCCATAACCCCACGTATTTAATCCCCCTAACACTAAGGGTCAATTTATCATAGCCAATCAACCTAACATGCACATCTTTGGACTGTGGGAGGAAACCGGAGCACCCGGAGGAAACCCACGCAAACACGGGGAGAATGTGCAAACTCCACACAGACAGTCACCCGAGGCCGGATTCGAACCCGGGTCCCTGGCGTTGTGAGGCAACAGTGCTAACCTCATCGCCCAACACTGTGAAGGGGCAGAGAGACGGCGGGAGAGAGGGCCGGGATTGGCCAGAAGGAGGAGGGGCAATGGATGTCGGCCAATCCGACGGGAAGCTGCGAGGGTCTTTAGGCAGCAGGTGACAAGCCTTGACATGTCGGAGGAGCAGTGTTTGGGAAGGCTCCGATTCTGGAGGGACATTGTTACTGATCTGTGCCACCTGCTTGGTCAGGATCTGCAGCCGCGTGAACGCTGCAGAACCTCTCTGTCCGTGATGGCTACACTGACTGATGGCCTCCATTTTTATGCCAACGGATCCTTTCAGTCAGCCATTGGGGACATTGCGACTGTCGCTCAGGTTGCAGTCCACTGTTGCATCCGGCAAGTTACAGATGCCCTTTATAGGCGAAGGCGTCAATTCATTACCTTCCCTCTGACCCTGCACAAGCAGGCGGAGCACGCGCAGGGTGTCGCTTCTATTGCGGACTTCCCCATGGTGCAGGGGGCGAGTGACAGCACACACGTGGCTTTGAGGGCGCAATGCCATCATCCTTAGGACTTCCGCAACCGCAAGGGGTTCCACTCCCTCAACATGCAGCTGGTCTGTGACCACCGCCAAATCATCATGGCAGTCACCACGCATTTCCCAGGGTGCAGCCACGATGCCTTTATCCTACGGTTGACCTCAGATTGTTACCTTTTTGAGGGGCTGCCTCGAAGACGAGGCTGGCTTACTGGGGACAAGGGCTATCCTCTCTGGCCATGGCTGATGACAACACTCCGTGTGGCCGACACCCCAGCAGAAGAGCTGATCAGCAGCGGCCATCAGGCGACCAGGCACAGTAAACAGCACACTATTGGTGTTGTCAAAAAGCGTTTCCAATGTCTGGAACATTCGGGGGGATCCCTGCAGTACTCGCCGCAGCAAGTGGGACACATCGTCGTCGTCTGCTGCATGCTCCACAACTTGGCGAATCGACGCACCCAGCCAATTCCAGCTGTCCCTCAACGACCAGCAGAGCAGGCGGAGGAGGAGGAGTATGAGGAGGAGGAGGAGGAGGAGGAGGAAGAGCAGGCGGAGGAGGAGGAGGAGGAAGATGGAAGGGCTGCTGAAAGTGGAAGGGCCATGCGTCAGAGGCTCATCTGGACTCGTGTCGAGACCCCTGTGGCGGAATGGTGAGAGGACAATTTGGAGGAGGGGACCGAGTGTAACATATCAAAGTTTGCAGATGATACTAAGATGGGGGGGAAAGTAGTGAGTGAGGAGGACATAAAAAACCTGCAAGGGGACATAGACAGGCTAAGTAAGTGGGCAGAGATTTGGCAGATGGAATACAATACTGGAAAGTGTGAGGTTATGCACTTTGGCAGGAAAAATCGTAGAGCAAGTTATTATCTTAATGGCAAGAAACTGGAAAGTACTGAAGTACAAAGGGATCTGGGGGTCCTGGTGCACAAAACTCAAAAGGTTAGTATACAGGTGCAGCAAGTGATTAAGAAGGCCAATGGAATGTTGGCTTTCATTGCTAGGGGGATAGAATATAAAAATAGGGAGGTATTGCTTCAGTTGTACAAGGTATTGGTGAGACCGCACCTGGAATACTGCATACAGTTTTGGTGTCCATACTTAAGAAAAGACATACTTGCTCTCGAGTCAGTACAAAGAAGGTTCACTCGGTTAATCCCGGGGATGAGGGGATGGACATATGAGGAGAGGTTGAGTAGATTGGGACTCTACTCATTGGAGTTCAGAAGAATGAGAGGCAATCTTATTGAAACATATAAGATTGTGAAGGGGTTGGATCGGGTGGATGCAGGGAGGATGTTCCCGATGATGGGTGAAACTAGAACTAGGGGGCATAGTCTTAGAATAAGGGGCTGCTCTTTCAAAACTGAGATGAGGAGGAACTACTTCACTCAGAGGGTGGTAGGTCCATGGAATATGCTGCCCCAAAAAGCTGTAGAAGCTACATCATTACATACATTTAAAACAGAAATAGACAGTTTCCTAGAAGTAAAGGGAATTAAGGGTTACGGAGAGCGGGCAGGAATTTGGACATGAGTCTAGGTTCGGATCGGTCATGGCCCTGTGGGTAGCGGAGCGGGCCCAGGGGCCATGTAGCTTGATCCTGCTCCTATTTCGTGTGTCTAATTCTGTTAGATTCAGGAGATGGTTCTGTGATAGTAGATTGACGGTTAGGATCAGATCAGCCATGATCTTATTGAATGGCGGAGCAGGCTCGAGGGGCCGATTGGCCTACTCCTGCTCCTATTTCTTATGTTCTTATGAGTCTTAACTCATGCGCACTTTGGATGTTTGAGGGCCTCTGAATGCCAGCATCACTGAAACTAGTCACATGCACCATGCCACATTGAAACTTCTGTTTATTGATACAAAAGTCTTTCATTACAGCTAAACAACGTAATGTCAACAGAAACCATAACTTTCAAAATAACTGTGAACTGTTCGGCAAAGCCGCAAAACTCAACAAACCTTCTGCAAATATAACAACAGGTGAGGGTGTCCTTGAATTTGGACAAACAAACGTCTCAGCACCTCCCTCTACAACTGGCCCCTTGAGGGAGAACGACTTCTCTTTCGCGCCCGGCCCCTTCCCTCCCTGCTGCTCCTACGTAATTGGACCCCAGTGGCGGCCTCAAGGCTGGGGGACGCCTGCTGACTGTCTGGAAGCGCAGAAGCCCCTGAGGGACGGCCTGGCCGACCTCTGGGCTTGGAGGGTGCGGACGCAGGATGCTTGATGTGACCATGGCTGGAAGCAGTGTGGCCTGCAGGTGGTGGCAGCTGCAATGCAGGCGTCCCAGCGCTGGCATGTGCAATGGTCTCCTGCCGAGAGAGGACACCTGCACCATGGTCGGACGACACACTGGCTATCTGAGGGGAGCGGCTCGGCTCATCCGCCACAATCGCATGCTCCACTGATTCCTGGCCTTGTATGGGACTGGAAGGGCCCAGGGTGATCCTAACTGATGCAGAGAGGGTGGCTACAGTGAGAGATCGCGTTGCGTCAATCTGGCTGTGGAGGAGCCCAGCAAGTGACTGCGTGGCAACAGTGAGGATCTGTGTGCCAGGTGCCAGTGCTTCGGAGAAGGCCTGGACAGTTCTTCCCATTGCGTCGGACAAGGCAGGTGCCGACCGCGCCACTGCCTCGGACAAGCCCTGCACAGACCTTTCCAGGGATTGTCCGAAGCCCTGAACAGTCCTTTCCATAGCCGACTCAAAGCCGTGGACAGTCCTCTCCATTGTTGGGCCGAAGCCCTGGATAGTCCTGTCCATTGTTGCCCTGAAGCCCTGGATAGACCTGTCCATTGTTGCCCCGAACACCTGGAGAGTCCTGTCCATTGTTGCCCCAAAGCCCTGGAGAGTCCTCTCCATTGTAGCCCCGAAGTCCAACATACTCTTAGCCAATGAATCTATTGACTCAGGCATCTTCTCGACTGCAGCCATCAGCTCCGTGTGTCTGACCCGGGCCTGTTTGCTCATCTCAGCCAGGCGACGCACCTCATCTGCACTCTGTGCAGCAGTCATCATGACCTGCCTTGCCCTCCGGGGAGACGGTGGCCGAACTTGCCTATCCCCCGTGCGTTGCTGCATGCCGCTTGGTCCGGCAACTGGTTCATCCTCAGAGCCCCCCCGCCTCCCCGCCAGGGGACTACTATCCCCAGTCTGTAGATGTGTCAGCTCCCCGGATTCTGCAACGGCTGGTCCGGATTCCTCCTGGTCCTCGCCTCCGGTGGCACTGGCACTGGCAGCTTCAGCGCGTTGAGCCCGAGTTGGTGCTGCTTCATCTGAAAGTGGGAGGTGGAAGAGTGGCTTTAGCAAAAGGACAGTTTTGCTGAAAGGCATGCCAGATTGCAGCAAGGCTCTGAAATGGCTGCACACTGAGGATGCATGCTGGCGGGGGGACCAAGTGGAAGGCAACAGTTGAAAAAGGTGAGAGTCTTACCCTCGCTGTCGGTAATGGGGTCGGCAGATGCAGTGGTCACAGGACCAGACAGACGTCCTCCAAGTATCTGGTGCACTCTCTCCTCCAGATCCGTGAGAGTGACCACTTGTGGAGGTCCACCACCGGTTCGACGCTGCTCCTTTTGGATCATCGCCAGCTTGGACTGCAGGGGAAAGAAGGGGAAGTTCTGTAATATGATGCCTTGAGGCCTCATCGCATGCCCCCCATGGTGCAAGAGCCCTTACATGAGGCCTTGAGACCTCATCGCATGCCCCCCATGGTGCAAGAGCCCTTACATGAGGCCTTGAGACCTCATCGCATGCCCCCCATGGTGCAAGAGCCCTTACATGAGGCCTTGAGACATCATCGCATGCCCCCCATGGTGCAAGAGCCCTTACATGAGGCCTTGAGACATCATCGCATGCCCCCCATGGTGCAAGAGCCCTTATATGAGGCCTTGAGACATCTGTCCATGTGTGTGCCCAGAAAGGGCCATGGGTGCATGCTGACAGATGGCCATTGGGGCATCATTGCAGCAGGGTGCCCGAAGTCAGCTGCAGATGGAGGGAATCAGAAGTTTGCTAAACCATCACTCACCCTAACGATCCGTGTGAGGTCGTTGAATTTCTTCCTGCACTGAACAGGGGTCCTGGTCGCCATGCTGCTGGAGTTGACCCTCACAGCAACCTCCCTCCAAGATCGTCGGTAAGCCTTCTGATTCGGCCTCTTGCCATTATCCGGATACAGGACCTCTCGACGGCGTTCAACTGCAGCCACCAAGTGGTCCAGAGCCTCAGTGCTGAAGCGCTCTGCTCTCTGTCTAACCTTCTCCATGCTGAACAAGTTTGTAACGCCAGACAAGGGCGAGCGCCGATTCTGAGGCCTACAGGGCGTTGGGTGTTGAAGCTCAGGCTGACTGACCCAGTCTTTAAGAGCCGGCCGGCGCCTGGAGGTCTCGTGGTTTCCCATAATTGAGATCACCTGCGCTGCGCCCGTCCGCGTCGATATTGAGTAGCGCCTGAACTTTTGCGCCTTAAGAGCACCGTGCAACGGCTGAATTAGCGCCTCAATCCCCTTTGGGGGGCGATGCAACCCAATATCTCGCCAGGCAGCGATAACTTTCGTCTGGCTATAAACTTAGCGCTCTGCCAGTTCTAACGCCTCAAGCAAGGCTATACCCAATTTCTAGGCCTATGTATTTGCCTGGTGTGTAGATCAGTTCAAAGTCATATCATTGCAGCTTCATCATGAGTCGTTGAATCCTTGGAGACATCTCATTCAGGTTTTTTTTTATGATGGCAACCAGAGGGCTGTGGTCTGTCTCAACTGTGAAGGTGGGAAGTCCATATATGTAGCCATGAAACTTTTCTAGTCCAACTACCAAGCCTAGACATTCCTTTTCAATCTGGGCATATCGACACTCAGTATCAGTCATCGACCTGGAGGCATAGGCAACAGGCTTCCAATCTTCACCCTCTGCTTGTAGCAAGACCGCACCGAGGCCATCTTTTGATGCATCCGTTGACACTTTGATTCTTTTTGTTGGGTCAAAGAAGGTGAGTACAGGTGTGGTTGTCAGCACTGTTTTGAGGTTTATCCACTCTTGTTCATGTCTTTCTGTCCATGCGAACTCATTTGTTTTATGTAGCAGGTCTCGCAGACAGGCTGTCTTGGCTGACAAGTTAGGAATGAACTTTCCAATGAAGTTTATCATCCCAATGATGCTTAGCACTCCTTTTTTGTCAGTGGGTCGGGGCATTTTGAGTATGGCGTTTACTTTTTCCATATCTGGCTCTATTCCTTTACCAGATAGATTATCTCCTAGGAAAGTGACTTCCTGGACGCCAAACTGACACTTGGCTTTGTTGAGCTTCAGTCCATTCCGGCGTATGCTCTGTAGCACTTTAGTCAGTCTCTCATTGTGTTCTTTCAGTGTGGAGCCCCAGATGATGATGTCATCAACATAGACCCGAATTCCTTCCAGACCTTCAATTATGTGTTCCATCGCTCTATGAAAGATTTCAGATGCAGATATTATCCCGAAAGGCATTCTGAGGAAACAATACCTGCCAAATGGTGTGTTGAAGGTACAGTATTTGGTGCTCTCTTCATCCAGTTTTAGTTGCCAAAATCCTTGTGAGGCATCGAGCTTTGTAAAGTATCTGGCACCTGACATTTCACTGGTGATTTCTTCTCGCTTGGGAATCTGGTAGTTGTGGTGTATGTAACCTGTTCCACCTTAAGAGAACTACCTTAAGAGATGTACTACTTTCTCTTGGCTGCTGTATACTGTAATACCGGTGGTGACCATACCGGTATATAAGTGTTGTGTAGGGATTTGCTGGGCAGTTCAGCCCTGACCTCCGAATAGTAAAGACCTGTTAAAGTTATTCTTGTGGTCTGTGTCCAGTGATTTATAATAAGCATAACTGGGACACACAGACTTAACAGTGGCGACGAGTCCGATCTTACCCTGCGGCAGTTTTACATCCAAGGCAGCTTCGTCCTCAGAACGGGCGTCGAGAAGAGGCATCCGCCTTCATCATCCTGCTGAGCACCATCGCACGGGAGGCATCGAGAACCCGGGTTAAAAAGAAAAATTCTGACCACGAAGCCCTCCATCAGCGACAGGCAGTGATCATCCCTTCTACCACGGTGGTGGGTAAGCCGATCAGCGACACGAGCAGAAAGTCGGCCACGTTGACTGTGGAGTGGGGGAGGGAAAACGGAGGAAAAAGGGCGGAGAACTCGCCCACGGCCGGTGAAAAGGGCCGGGCTGCAATCGAGGCCGAGAGGCGCAGCGACTGGGGCAGCTTAAGGCACGAGAGCCGCGGAGAACTCAAACGCAGCCGGTGTAAAGGACCGGGCTGCATGCGGGGCTGAGAGGCGCAACAGCAGGGGAAGCGTGAATGCCCACGGGAACCGCGGGGGAGTAAAAGCAGCGTCGGGGAATTGAGAACTGCTGGGGAGGCGAGAACGGCAGCAGCACGGCAATCGCCATTGCAGCCAGCGGGGGAAGAAGGCAAACGCGGGAATCCGCCATTGTAGTCGGCGGGGGAAGAAGACGAGCGCAGGAAAGACCGCCAAGCGCGGGAAGCCGCCATTTTAGTAGGCGGGGGAAGAAGACAAGCGCGGGAAGCCGCCATTTTGAGAAAAAGAAAAATTTTAAAACTTGCAAGGATGCCTAAACATGGGAACATTAATACCTTTGATAGCGATATCGAAGATTGGACCACGTATGTAGAACGCATGGAAGTTTATTGTAAAGCAAATAAGGTACCAGATGATGAGAAAGCACTAACCTTATTAAGCTCAATGGGTGCGAAGACATACGGGCTATTGAAGCACCTTCTGTCACCAGATAAACCGGCGGATCAGACTTTCGCGAATATTGTTACTGTCCTGAAAAATCATTTAAACCCCACGCCGCTGATGATAGCGGAATGATTTAAATTTTACAGAAGAACGCAGCTGAAAGACGAAAGCAACGCTGAATTTTTAATTGAACTGCGTAAGCTATCAAAGTACTGTCAGTTTGGAACAGGACTAGCAGATGCGCTGAGAGATAAATTTGTGTGTGGATTGTTAAAAGAAGGAACACAAAAGTGACTGCTTGAGGAGAATGATCTTACGCTTGATAAAGCTGTCACTATTGCAGCATCGCACGAAGCCGCAGCGAGAGGCACTGCGGAAATGCAGCTACGGTCACCGGAACTCAGCACCAATCAAATGGTCTTGGGTACAGTAAAATGTTATCGTTGTGGAAAGACAACGCACGATCAGAACCAGTGCTGGTTCAAAAATCAGGAATGCAGAAAATGTGGCAGGCTTGGTCACATAGCTAAAGTATGCCGGTCAGGAAAGAAGACCAGCAACAAAAAGACACCGCAGGAAAAGTACAGAAAGGTACACAAGGTGACAGAGAACAGTTTGAACGAACAGAAGTCAAATTCAGACTCCAGCAGTAATGAACTGGGTAGTCTAAGAGTACACAATGTTGGTAATGAAGCAGACCTCCAAACAATCTGGGTCACACTTCAGATAGCAGGAGTCCAAGTGAAGATGGAATTGGACACTGGATCGGCATTGACGGTCATGAATAAGCAAGATTACAAAAGGTTATTCCCACATGTTCCCCTGCGGGATACGGAGATTGTATTGAAAACATACACGGGGCAAAGAGTATACCCCATCGGGAAGATAGAGGTAAAGGTGGTCCACAAGGGCAAAGAAAGCCGAGGAATGGACTTATATGTGCTACCTGAGGGAGGTCCACCACTACTGGGACGGGAGTGGATTAGGAAAATAAATATGGACTGGCATTCCTTAAAAGCACTAACGGTAGATTCCGGTAAAAAAGATGTCAAACCTAAACGATTGTCCAGAATATTGGACGATGCTAAAGAGGTGTTCCAACAGGGACTGGCAACACTGAGAGGAATTACGGCAAACATCAAGGTTGAAGAACATGCAAACCCGAAATTTTTCAAAGCCAGACCGGTACCTTATGCGATACGACCTGCTGTGGAAGCTGAGCTGGAAGGGCTAGAACGTTCAGGAGTACTGTCTAAGGTAGACTGGAGTGAGTGGGCCACGCCCATTGTCCCCGTCATGAAGCGTTCATCGAGCAACAAGCCGGGGGAACCGGGGAAGGTTCGCATCCGTGGAGATTTCAAGATCACTGTTAATCCGGTGCTTCACACGATGCAGTATCCGCTTCCGCGGATTGAGGATATCTTCGCTTCGTTGTCTGGCGGGAAACACTTCACCAAGATAGACCTGGCGCAGGCGTACTTACAGATGGAAGTTGAGGGAGAGTCACGCCAGTATCTCACGATCAACACGCATAGAGGCTTGTACCGGTATAATAGACTGGTTTTTGGAGTGGCATCGGCTCCAGCAATTTGGCAGAGGGCCATGGAGCAGGTATTACAGGGAATTCCAGGCACACAATGTTACCTGGACGATATTCTGATTACAGGAGATGATGACGAGGAACACCTTGCAAATTTGGAACTGGTGCTCACCAGATTGAAAGAATATGGACTTCGAGTTAATCGCCAGAAATGTGAGTTCTTTCAGAAGCGGATCTCGTACTGTGGTCATGTCATTGACCAGGAGGGGCTTCATAAGTCTCCTGACAAGATCGAAGCTGTTGTGAAGGCTCCTGCTCCGGATAATGTATCCCAGTTGAGGTCGTTCCTAGGGTTGATTAACTATTACCATAAGTTTCTGCCAAATTTATCCATGGTGCTGCACCCGCTGAACGCTCTTTTGCAGAAGGGAGTACCATGGAAGTGGAGCGAGGACTGTAAGAGGGCCTTTCGCAAAAGCAAGGCATTGATCACCTCAGAGGAAGTGTTGGCTCACTTCAACCCAACGCTGCCTATTCGTTTGGCTTGTGATGCTTCTCCATATGGTATTGGGGCAGTACTCTCACACAAGTTGCCAAATGGCCTGGAGAGGCCAGTTGCGTTCGCATCCAGATCATTGACCTCCGCTGAGCGCAACTATGCTCAGATAGATAAGGAGGCTCTCAGCCTTGTGTGGGGAGTAAAGAAGTTTAATCTTTACCTGCAGGGCCAAAGGTTTATGCTTCTGACAGACCACCAGCCGTTGGTATCCATTTTTAACCCTAAGAAGGGTGTTTCGGTGATGACAGCACAGAGACTCCAGAGATGGTCCCTTTTCCTAGGGGCACATCAATATGAGATCGAATTCAAAGGTACAAAGCAGCATGGTAATGCTGATGGGCTGTCGCGCCTGCCACTACCTACAGAGGAGGAGGCACCGACGGTTGACCCTGTTGAGTTATTTCACTCGACCATCATCGAATGTTTACCAGTCACCAATGCAAGTATTGAAAGAGAAACCAGGAACGACCCGACACTGTCCCGGGTTTACGAAGTGACAGTGAAGGGATGGCCAGCACATGGTGATCCACTGTTACCGGCATTCTCAGCAAGACGAGAACAGCTGTCCGTCTGTCAAGGAACATTGATGTATGGAACAAGGGTGATTATTCCTCCTAAGTTAAGAGAGAGAGTTCTAAAGGAACTGCATGAAGGTCATCTGGGGGGAGTCAAGATGAAAAGCCTTGCTAGGGTTTATGTGTGGTGGCCGGGTATCGACCAACAGATAGAGGATCTGACGAAAAGCTGCTCAGGGTGCCAAAAAGTGCAAAATGCACCTCCGGTTGCACCGCTGCATCCATGGGAATGGCCTTCAACCCCATGGCAACGTGTACATATTGACTTTGCTGGTCCATTCATGGACTCCATGTTTTTAATTGCGGTGGACGCACATTCTAAATGGCCAGAAGTGATTAAGATGACTACCACTACCTCGGAAAAGACGATCGCGGTGCTAAGAACGATATTTGCAAGAAATGGATTGCCAGAACAAATATGTTCAGACAACGGACCGCAGTTCGTGTCAGAAGAATTCCAGAAATTCATGAAGAAGAATGGGTTGGCCGAGAGATTTGTACAAACGTTCAAAAAAGCAATAAAGGCCATGAGCGAAGATCAGATTCCACTACAACACAAGGTGGACAAATTCCTACTGGCATATCGAAATGCCACTCATGCAGTGACAAACCAAAGTCCTGCCATGATGTTCTATAACAGGAGGTTGCGGTCCAGGTTTGACTTGTTAAAACCAAATGTGCGGAGGGAAGTTGAAAACAAACAGTTCCAGCATATAAATAACAAGACCACTCGGAGTTTCGAAATAGGACAACCAGTGTTGGCCCGGGACTATAAAAACGAGAAATGGCAATCTGGAACAATTCGGGCCAGACAAGGACCCCTGATGTACACGGTAGATATTGGTGAAAATGTAATACGGCGTCATGCTGACCAACTGGTAAAATCGAGAACAAGGGTCGAACCCATGGTTACGGCAGAGACAACCATGGAAGAAGTTAGTGAACCTGAAGCATCTACCTCAGAAGTGAATGTACCTGATGATGATGTCCAATCCATAAGAGACCAACTAGATGAGTCACCCCAGCAACGAGAATCAGAGACCCCTGAAAGGCGTTATCCAACTCGAATCAGGAGGCCTCCTCAGAGACTGAATCTTTGAACTGTTTTGCATGAAGTTGTATATATATATGTTATTATGTTATGTTAAATGGGGATATAACTGTTAAGCTAAAAAGGGAGGATTGTGGTGTATGTAACCTGTTCCACCTTAAGAGAACTACCTTAAGAGATGTACTACTTTCTCTTGGCTGCTGTATACTGTAATACCGGTGGTGACCACACCGGTATATAAGTGTTGTGTAGGGATTTGCTGGGCAGTTCAGCCCTGACCTCCAAATAGTAAAGACCTGTTAAAGTTATTCTTGTGGTCTGTGTCCAGTGATTTATAATAAGCATAACTGGGACACACAGACTTAACAGTAGTGTTCATGTTTTATGTTTGCATTTAAGTCCTTTGGATCCATGCATATTCTTAGATCATTGTTCTTTTTCTTTACACATACCATGGAGTTAACCCAGTCTGTTGGCTCTTCGACTTTCCTGATGACTCCTAGTGTGGTCATTCTGTCCAGTTCATTCTTGAGCCGGTCACACAGGGGTGCTGGAACTCTTTGTGGAGCATGTACCACTGGCTGAGCATCCTCCTTTAGCTGGATCTTGTAAGTGAATGGTAGAACTCCAAATCCTTTGAACACATCCTGTAAATTATTCACTACAGAATCCACCGAGTCATCTGGTCTGCTTATGGCACAGTTTATACGGTAGACTCTCTTGACCAGTTCTAAGTCTTCACAAGCTTTGTCACCTAATAGTGAATCAAGTCTTTCAGCCACAACAGAAAACATGAGATGATGCACTTTGTCTTTGACTGTCACTTTAAGTCTGCATACACCTAAGCTATCTATTTTCTGTCCATTATAGTCCTTCAGTAGTACTGACTTTTTCTGTATTTTGGGCTTTTCTTTCATATTGTTAATGTCACTCATACTGATTAAGTTTGCTTTTGCCCCAGTGTCTAGTTTCAAGGTAACTAATGCTCCATTTACCTGCAGTGGGATCATCCATTTGTCCTCTTTTACTGCATTAACTTTATGTTCAGCATTGTCCATTTCTGAGGGCTGCACATTTTCTGTATCCTTTTTGATATTGTCACATGACACCATTCGTACAAAAAATGTCTCACTTAAATCAGTGTCCTCAATTACATTAACTCGTTGCCCTTTCTTAGCTTTTCATTTCTGTTCTGCCCACGTTTCTTCCCCTTGTAGGACACAGCACCGACAGCAGCATTATCACTCATTATAATCGCATCATTATTGATTTCATTGAAAGTCTTCGCGTGCTTTCGAGCTAGCTCGCTGGCTTGGCATATTTTCACTGCATTTTCCAAATTTAGTTCGGTTTCTCTCAACAGACATTCCCTGACTTTTTTATCATGAATACCAAACACAATCTGGTCACGAATCATGGATGCTTTGAGCTCAGAGAAATTACATGTCTGTGCTTTCAGTTTCAGATCAGTTATAAAGCTATCAAAAGTCTCATTTTGCTGCTGTGTCTGAGAACAGAAGATGTATCTTTCATAGATCTCATTCTTTTTGGGAGGGCAATGTGCATCAAATTTTTTTAGCACATCTTCTAATTTTTCTCTGTTCTCCTCTGGATTAAATACAAATGTATTAAATACCTGTATCGCCTGTGGGCCTGCAACCATAAGCAGCAATGCTATCTTCCTTGCGTCTGGCTTCGTACCGAATCCGATGGCTGCAATGTAGAGTTCGAATTGTTGTTTAAGAGTCTGCCAATTGTAGTCGATGTTTCCTGTGAGTTTCAAACGCTCTGGTGGCTTCAAATTCTCCATTTCGCTTTTCACAATTTTCAGCAGATCTTCACCATCCTGGTACCATCTTATGTTCATTAATAAATAGACATTCTTATTATGAACACAGCTAGCTTTTGCTAGACACTTTTATTGAGCACATGTGGACTAGGTACAGTATCTGTAGAGGCTTCCATCTTGACTGCTGCCTTGTGGGTCGCCTAGTGCCTCATGGGTAATGTAGTCTTAATATACATACAGCTGGGTAGTGTAGTCTTAATACATACAGCTATATACAGCTCTACACAGCTCTATGGCTCCACCTAGTGTCCACTATAGAATGACATGTTATTGATCATTACAGTTTCAACTGCCAACCGGCATGGTTTCTGCTGGGTAGGGTTAAAATTGCCCCCTAAAACTCTATGGAAAGAGGCAGGGGAAACTTGAAGAGTGGGAATGTTGAATTCAAACTTTCTCCACATATAAAGAAAGAACCAACCACCTATTTTAGATGCAAAAGATTGATTTATTTCTGTTAGTTGCTTTTTAACATGTTGACTGAAGAGATTTTTCATCTTCTATAATGAGGGAGGAGGTTATGGGGCAATTTCCAGGTGTTGTTTCGGGGTGTTACATTCTTTGGTTTAATGCTGGCTGCAATGCCATGAACAGATGGATATCTTGCCCAAAGCTGATTTACTAACTGTATTCCAATTTTCCTGGTCATGGTAAATCCATCCAAACAGGGCAGCACAATGAACAATCTGAGTCAGAGTGAGATATTTATGTTATTGAAGCCTTTTCAGTCTCAGTTGGAGACTTTCATACAGGAATGCTGTTGGCTGTAGGTGACATAGCAGAAGAAAAATTGATTTGGATTTATTTCTGGAACTAATTACATTCTGTTGTCAAATATTCTTAGGTTGCCTGACATAAAATAACTCAAATAAGAGCAGTTACTGTGAATAATACAAAATTGATAAGAATTTGCTACTTAATTTAATTTAGCTCAGTTGGGGCTTAGCATGGCACCGCTCCTACTGTTTAACAAAAATGCAATTTACTGTCATTATAGCCATAGTAACAATACGATTATAAATGTGATTAGCAGCAGTACAAAATGATTGAATCTTAATCCCCCATGTACAGTAGCAACATAAGAAATGCATACAACCTCTTCAACTTAGTAGTGGATGGATGAATTATAGCAACAGTGTTGCAATCCTTGGGTAGTAATTAATGATTGATGGTGCAGTTACTCGACACGATGATACAACGGTCTCTCAGGAATTGATGAAAAACAAGTTCCAAGGATGTGGTCATTTTGTAGGAGCTGACAATTACTTTACCAGTGATATTGAAGTCTCTCAGATGCTACAGTGTAGATTATCATTCAAAGATATTAAACCTATTCCAACTGCAATTCCATTGTTGTTTACTAATCTGAAGAAGCTTCAGCTCATTTCCCTCCAGACGTTTGTTCAAATGTTCATCCAAACTAACTGTCTAAAAATTTTAGAAGCACCTTTCAAAAGCTGAATCTTAGAAGCAACATATAAAATAAGAATGTTTAACCTTTCATACTATAAATTACTAATATTGAAATTAGCCCTCCAGTCAAAACTAGCACTTCAGCCATTGTTGATAATTATAAGCAGTTTCTCTACAAAAGTCTAGACTAACCAATTAAATACTGGATGGACACACCAAAAAATATATCAGCTTAATATAACTTTATTTGAATTGCTTCTTCATCATTAAGATACATTTATCCCCAAACCACAACATGAGCATTTAGATTTGTCATTCTAGGGGGTTAAAAAGAGAAAAAGATTTTGCTTCCCTTTCTCTCTAATCTCCTATGATGTGTGCAGTTCAGGTAGCCTTCAAATGTTATGGAGGTCATCAGATGTTCCATGTACTTGAATACCCTTAACATTTAACTCTGAGGAAAACCAGTGCTTTTTAAAAAGTAACACACTGCTCTGATCATCAAGAAAACAGATTGCATATAATTAACCCTTTTCATTGTGTAATCTGTCTTTGACAGGAGCAATTTGTTAGCATGGGTTCTGTGATTTAACAACTCAGCTTTAAGGACAGATCCCTGAATCAGAATACAGCTCTTAATACCACAGAAGCCGCAAGTGAACCAATTTAGGGCATATTCTTTCCATAAGGCAATCAACTGTCAAAAGAGTCTAAAAGACAGTTAAAAATCCCTTTTATTTCAACCACATCTATGGCTGGCCCGCAGTCTTGATAATCAAAGCCACATTTTTGCTTGGAAGCTCATTAGGCTAGAACTTGCCTTTAATTATGCTTTATAAATACAAGAGACTTAGCATACAAATTAAGAATGTTAAATCTTTGAAGTTGAAATTTTGGAGGTTTTTAAAAAATTAAAAAACAATTTTTTTTAAATTTAATCTTTTTGTCCCTGTCCAAAGGTATTTACCTCCCAACAAAGTAAAGCTGCAGTCTTTAGATAAGTGCCAGTTTACCACTGGTTAATCCCTTGCAACTGGCTGTTTTTATAGAGTGCTTCTGACAATAGGCACAATAGTGATGACAGTTAAAAGGCTTTCATATACATAAGAAAGCTGAATTTGATCTGAAGCAAGAAGCGATTAATGCACTTTATGTTTATTTTCAAACCAACTACTGTTTCATAGACCAAAGACAGTGTTGGTGTGCATGCTTTTCAGGTGAGCTCACTGGTGCCGCCATATGCCAGACTAGATAAAAATAGCATAATTTAAACAATTCCTAGGAATTCCATCTGGCTTACATAGTGGTCTCAAGACAGCGAAAACAAGATTGATTCATTTAATTATTTTAAAATGAACTCATATTTTTCATATTTATTTTAAGAATAAAGCTGTTATTACAGTTAAAATCTTCCACTTGTTCCTAATTTGCAAATGCAGTTTCTATCAGAATGACATATTGCTTGTGGCACTGTAAAATAGTGTCTGATTCATGTCAGAAAAGTTTAGTCACTAAATAAATTCCTTACGGAGTATGAAGAGGATTACTTTCCCTCTTTTTAATTGCATTTACTAGACTTTTACTTACGCCATAATTATTTCACTATGTTTTTGATTTTAAAAAATTAAATAAGTTCCAGCAGTAGTTACATCTAATGTTGCTTTTTCCATTATGGATGTGGGTTAAGCCTATGGGGGGAGGTGGGGGCAGCTTTAACTGCACCACCATAACTACTACCAACCATCAGTCATCAGAGAATTAATATTAATGTCAGGGAAAGGTATGAAACAATAAAAAGCAGCATTTGGGAACCCTCTGGGAATGAATAAACTTTGGTCCTTGTCTACCATACTAAATAAATGTAATAAATCTAGTTTTGCCTTGTGAGTTCTCTCTACATACTCTGTGTGCCTTTGTCTATCAATACAGATTTTACCTTGTCATTATGGCCTTGGTCATTGCACCTCTTATCTACTCAGGCTGCTGGACAATACGACCTTCGCTCCTCAACGTGTTATATATTTTTCCAGAAGTTTTAGCCTACTTTCCCATTTTTGTTTATCACTTTTTACCTCCACAAGCAGTAGAGTGCAGGCAAGTGAATAGCATGAGTGTAGTTAACATAATAGTGTTTGAGGTTACATCAGCAAAGACAGGAACATTAATGAAATGCATTACCTTCTTGTTGCTATGTATTTGGTCATTTTACCCTGTGACTGATATTTTTTTTAAATCACTGTTTTTCATGAATTTTGAGAATTTGCAAGCGATGCTGGGAATGCTCTTCTAAATAGGCCCCAAAAGAAAGTTCCAAGAAGCTTGTCCATACCGTTAGGAGACAATTCCCTGCTGCATCTGTCCATTGGTGTAATCTCTCCCAATTGCCCACAGCCCACCCTTATCTCTGAAGGGTGCTAGGAAATGTAGTTTGACTTTGGTAGTTACTGCATAGGAAACTGAATTATGAATAGATTCATAGTCAGGCTGATTTACGATGACTAAATAAATCAAATCCTCTTCATTTTTATTTCTTTCCTTCCCACAAAAGCTGACTGACCTGCTGAGTGTTTCCAGCACTTTCTGGGGTTTTTCAGATTTCCAGCTTCTGCAGTATTTTGATTTTCTCTTCTTTATAAACGGGATTCCTAATTTTTACCATTGTTTGAGGATCTAATTCTGTGATTCGATGAAAACCATAAATCAGCGGCCTTGTTCATGGTTCATAATTTCCTGCTACTGTTTCACTCTCTTTTTATTTTACAATTCCAGAGTGTATAGCTCGCAATTTGGTTGCTATTTTTCTGCCCTGTAGATTTTACAGAGGCCATAAGGAAAAAGTCTCAATTCTCATGGGATTGCATGTATCAGGTTCCATTCTTTATGGTGATAGAAGATGGACAACAACACAAGAAAAATACTTTAAAAATAGAAAATGCACGCAGACACAAATATTTTGCATTTCATCAAATCTTCCCTTGTAGTTCATATTAACTTTTTGCAGGTCTGTTGATGTACGTGATGATTTTGTTTTAGCTAAGGGAGTGTGGTAGTGCAACAATTTTGCTATTTCCAAAGCTTTTTAAGCTTAACATGATTAATCTGGAGTCTACGCTGAAAGCTCTTTTTTAAATAATTGCGTATTTTTTTAAAGAAAACAAATCTAGCTCCTGCTCTAGTGGCTGTGTGGCCATTGGAACAGCAGTTTTCCCTCAATTATATTTCACACCAAGTTGAACATTAATATGATGCACTCACAGTTCTTATTCTTAATGATAAATGTGAGGAACATGTGAAGTACAATTGCATGACATTAATTTTTGGAAGTTGTTCCTTCCATCTGCACTGGATACAGCAAAGGCTATGGGCCCCGACAACATCCTGGCTATCCTGCTGAAGACTTGTGTTCCAGAACTAGCTGCGGCTCTAGCCAAGCTGTTTCAGTACAGCTACAACACTGGCATCTATCCGACAATGTGGAAATCTGCCCAGGTATGTCCTGTCCACAAAAAGCAGGACAAATCCAATCCAGCCAATTACCGCCCCATCAGTCTACTCTCAATCATCAGCAAAGTGATGGAAGGTGTCATCGACAGTGCTACCAAGCAGCACTTACTCGCCAATAACCTGCTCACTGATGCCCAGTTTGGGTCCCATCAAGAGCACTTGGCTCCCGACCTCATTATAGCCTTGGTCCAAACATGAACAAAGGAGCTGAATTCCAGAGGTGAGGTGAGAGCGACTGCCCTTGACATCAAGGCAGCATTTGACCAAGTGTGGTATCAAGGAGCCCTAGTAAAACAGAAGTCAATGGGAATCAGGGGGAAAGCTCTCCACTGGCTGGAGTCAGACCTAACACAAAGGAAGATGGTTGTGGTGGTTGGAAGTCAATCATCACAGCCCCAGGACATCGCTGCAAATGTTCCTCAGGGCAGTGTCCTAGGCCCAACCATCTTCAGCTGCTTCATCAATGACCTTCCCTCCAACATAAGGTCAGAAATGGGGATGTTCGGTGATGACTGCACAGTGTTCAGCGCCATTCACAACTCGTCAAATAATGAAGCAGTCCATGCCCGCATGCAACAAGACCTGAACGACCTGATAAGTGGCTGGTAACATTCGTGCCACAGAAGTGTCAGGCAAAGACTATCTCCAACAAGCAAGAGTCTAACCATCTAACCATCGCCCCTTGACATTCAATGGCATTACCATCGCCGAATCCCCCACCATCAACATCCTGGGGATCACCATTGACCAGAAACTTAACTGGACCAGCCACATAAATACTGTGGCAACAAGAGCAGGTCAGATGCTAGGTATTCTGCGGCGAGTGTCTCACCTCCTGACTCCCCAAAGCCTTTCCACCATCTACAAGGCACAAGTAAGGAGTGTGATGGAATACTTTCCACTTGCCTGGATGAGTGCAGCTCCAACAACACTCAAGAAGCTCGACACCATCCAGGACAAAGCAGCCTGCTTGATTGGCACCCCATCCACCACCATAAACATTCACTCCCTCCACCACCGGCGTACCGTGACTGCAGTGTGTACCATCTACAAGATGCACTGCAGCAACTCGCCAAGGTTTCTTCGGCAGCACCTCCCAAACCCGCAACCTCTTCCACCCAGAAGGACAAGGGCAGCAGGCACATGGGAACACTACCACCTCCAAGTCCCCCTCCAAATCACACACCATCCTGACTTAGAAGTATATCGCCGATCCTTCATCGTTGCTAGGTCAAAATCCTGTAACTCCCTCCCTAACAGCACTGTGGGAGTGCCTTCACCACACGGACTGCAGCAGTTCAAGAAGGCGGCTCACCACCACCTTCTCAAGGGCAATTAGGGATGGACAATAAAATAAAGTAATCGAAGTGTGACGTCACCAGAAAGCAGGTAAGTGATTGGTTGGTGAGTATTTCCCTATTTCTCGCTTTTTTTCCAAACTTGAGCATCTAAATTTAAGTGCCTTGTTGTAGATTAAAAGATATAAGTGTTCCAAATTTTAAAACGAATTAATCAATTGAGATGGGAGACCAGGCAATGTGTTGTTGTTGTTGCATGTGGGAGCTCGTTGACACCATTGAGGTCCAGGGCGACCACATCTGCAGCAAATGTTGGCTGCTCGAGGAACTTCGGCTCAGAGTTGATGAGCTGGTGCCGGAGCTTCAGACACTGCGACACATTAGGGAGGGGGAGCGTTACCTGGACACTATGTTCCAGGAGGCAGTCACACCCACTAGAATAATTACTTCCAATTTGGCCCATGGTCAGGGACAGGAGGGTGTGACTACAAATGAGGCAGATATTGGGATCCAGGAGGTAGTGGTGGAGGAGCCTCAGCCGTTGGCCTTGTCCAACAGGTACGAGATTCTTGCTCCCTGTGTGGACGAGGCCAGCGATTGCAGGGAGGATGAGCAAACTGACCACAGCACCGTGGTACAGGGAGCCATTCAAGTTGGGGGAGCAGAAAGAAATATTGTAGTGATTGGGGACAGTATAGTGAGGGGGATAGATACTGTTCCCTGCAGCCGAGAGTGTGAGTCCCGAAGGCTGTGTTACCTGCCCGGTGCCAGGGTTAAGGACATCTCCTCTGGGCTGGAGAGAAACTTGGAGTGGGAGGGGAAAGATCCAGTTGTCATGGTCACCAATGACATAAGTAGGACAAAGAAAGAGGTTCTGCTGAGAGAGTTATGAAAGAGAATGAGTTTTAATCTAAAGTCTGTTCAACTCTTTTATACAGCTTTTACAGGAGACACGATGCTGTGATGCATCTAGAACGAAACTGAAACCAAAACCAGCTTGCCTTGCTTGTCTCGGTCACATGACCTCTGCTGGTCAGGCACAAGCAATCAATACATGCAATCATGCTGGTAGGCATCATAATCGAACAGGCAAATAACATCACTATTTGCTGATATCATTACAGAACCACAAAGGTAATAATCTCTGGATTACTACCCGAACCATGAGCAAATTTGCATAGAGTAAATAAAATCAGAGAAATGAACGAGTGGCTCAAAGACTGGTGTGGGAGAAATGGGTTTCGATTTGTGGGGCTCTGGCATCAGTACTGGAATAAGAGGGAGCTGTTCCATTTGGACAGGCTTCACTTGAACCATGCTGGGGCTAGAGTCCTGGCAAATCGAATAACTAGGGCTGTAGAGAGGGCTTTAAACTAAATAGTGGGGGGGAGGATCCAGGTGAGCGGGAGAATAAAAAGTCAATGAGAAATGAGAAAGCAATAGAGCAGGCTAGGGATGGGGGAAATAATAACCAGTGTGTGACAGGAAGGGACAGAATGTTTAAAAATATGAGTATAACAGAAAAAAAGGCCAAAACAAGGAAAAATGGTAAAAAGACAAAGATAAAAGCTCTATATCTGAATGCACGCAGCATTCGTAACAAGATAGATGAGTTGACAGCACTAATAAATACAAATGGGTATGATCTGATCGCCATTACAGAGACGTGGTTGCAAGGCGACCAGGGCTGGGAACTGAATATTCCAGGGTACATGATAATTCAGAAGGATAGACAGAAATGAAAGGGAGGTGGGGTGGCTTTGTTGGTAAAAGGTGGGATCAGTGCAGTGGTGAGAAGTGATATTAGCTCAGAAGATCAAGATGTAGAATCGGTTTGGGTGAAGATAAAAAAATAATTAGGGGAAAAAGTCTCTGGTGGGCATAGCCTACAGGTCCCCGAACAGTAGCAATGCTGTTGGGCAGAGTACAAATCAACAAATATTGGAGGCCTGTAAAAAAGGTACAGTAATAATCATGGGTGATTTTAATCTCCATATTGATTGGACAAATCAAATTGGCCATGGTAGCCTGGAGGAGGAGTTCATAGAGTGCATCCGGGATGTTTTCCTAGAACAGTATGTATGGAACCAACCAGGGAGCAGGCTATCTTGGATCTGGTACTGTGTAATGAGACAGAATTAATAAATGATCTCATAGTAAAGGATCCTGTACGAAAGAGTGATCATAGCATGGTTAAATTTCAAATTCAGTTGGAGGGTGAGAAAGTTGTATCCCAAACCAGTGTCCCGATCTTAAACAAAGACAGTTATAATGGCATGAGGGCAGAACTGGCTAAAGTGGACTGGAAAAACAAATTAAAGGGAAAGAAAGTTGAAATGCAGTGGCAGACATTTAAGGAGATATTTCATAACTCTCAACAAAAATATATTCCAGTGAGGAAGAAAGATTTTAAGAGAAGGGAGCACCATCAGTAGCTAACTAAGGAAGTAAAGGATGGTATCAAATTGAAAACGAAGGCATACAATGTTGCCAAGATTGGTGGAAGACCAGAGGATTGGGAAATGTTTAAAAACCAGCAAAGGATGACTAAAAAAATGAGAGAGAAGATGAATTATGAGAGTAAACTGGCAAGGAACATTAAAACAGATAGTAAGAGCTTCTACAGGTATATAAAAAGGAAGAGGGTAGCTAAAGTAAACATTGGTCCCTTAGAGGATGTGAGTGGGAAATTAATAATGGGGAACAGGGAAATGGCAGAGATTCTGAACAAATATTTTGCATCTGTCTTCACGGTAGAAGACACCAACAACATCCCAATAATGGATAATCAAGGGGCCACGGGGAGTGGGAAACTAAAGACAATCACTATCACTAAGGAAATAGTACTCGGTAAAATAATGGGACTAAAAGACGACAAGTCCCCTGGACCAGATGGTCTTAAAAGAAGTGGCTGCAGAGATAGTGGATGCATTGGTTGCAATATACCAAAATTCCCTGGACTCTGGAGAGGTCCCAGCAGATTGGAAAACCGCTAATGTAACACCCCTATTTAAGAAAGGAGGGAGACAGAAAGCAGGAAACTATAGACCAGTTAGCCTAACATCTGTCGTTGGGAAAATGCTGGAGTCCTTCATTAAGGAAGCAGTAGCAGGGCATTTAGAAAAACATACTGCAGTCAAACAGAGTCAGCATGGTTTTAGGAAAGGGAAATCATGTTTAACAAATTTGCTGGAGTTCTTTGAGGATGTAACAAGCAGGGTGGACAAGGGTGAGCCAGTCGATATGGTGTATTTGGATTTCCAGAAGGCATTCGATAAGGTACCACATAAAAGGTTACTGCATAAGATAAGAGCTCACGGAGTTGGGGGTAATATATTAGCATGGATAGAGAATTGGGTAACTAACAGAAAGCAGAGAGTCGGGATAAATGGGTCATTTTCTGGTTGGCAAACGGTAACTAGTGGGGTGCCACAAGGATCGGTACTGGGGCCCCAATTATTTACAATCTACATTAATGACTTGGACGACGGGATCAAGTGTAATGTAGCCAAGTTTGCGGGTGATACAAAGATGGGTGGGAAAGCAAGTTGTGCAGAGGACTCAAAGAGGGGGATTTTAACTCAGCTGCGGGATGGTGTCGTGTTATCCGAATTTTGTGTTTCCCACACGAATCAAAATGGATGTGGGAGATTGATGCAATTTTAACTGAATTGGCCAATTGATTTCCAACGTGTGGGAAGCCTTTGCAAATGGGTTTTTCATGACTGAAAGTCTCCTCCGATGACGTCATCATTGCTGCTGCATTTAAGGTCCACAGCAAGCCTTGCTTCTTCTGCAGACTGCCAAGCTTCTTGACTGTGCAGTGTGAGGGAGCTGCAGCAAATATGACAAGCGGGAGGGCCAGATCAGCTCCTCGCTTTGACGAGGTGGCACTGCAGGCATTAGTGGATGGAGCTAGGGCCAACAGGGGGGTGCTCTTCCCTTCATCAGGGAGGAAGAGGCCTCCCACTCAGACCAAGGCAGTGTGGATGCAGGTGGCTGAGGAGGTCAACTCCTTGGGAGTCACCTGCAGAAACTGGATACAGTGCAGGAAAAGATTTCATGACCTTCAGTGCACTGGAAAAGTGAGTATGAATTTCCCATCACCCTCAATCTGATCCCCATTGCCTTTCCTCACCAGCACTCAGCTTTAGCAATCTCTTCCTCCACATCCCACTTGACACTGACATCCATGCACCCTTACCCATTCCCTCTCTCTATGGTCACATTCACATAACTATTCAACCATGCAGCCCTCACACTCCCTCTCACTCTGATGCTTTGAACACAACTGACAACACACAGGGAGGGCCCTTGGTCTTGCAACCTCACTCCATCTTTGTCTCCTTCTAAATATCTATGCTATGCAATCTCTACACTCACTCCTTCATTCTCACTCAACCTCCACTTGTCTCCCTCATTGCAGGAAAAGAGAGCTCACAACAAAAGAGAGCGAGCCAGGACAGGAGGAGGGACAGCCTCAATAGCCCACCTGACCTCCTGGGAGGAGGCCGTCCTGGAAATTATGGGAATAGAGGATGATTCGCACATGGGGGATGGACAGACGGGTGTAACACAGCAAGCTGGTGATAGAAAAGTTTCCCATCTCTCTCTTTGACATTGCATGAGTCGCTGATAATGATTGTGAAGCTGTAACAGATGGACTTATGAGCATCTGCAAAAAGCTATGTGCATGTAGCCTTTGCATCACATCTCTGACTCTTTCCTTTACTCCCCCACAGGACCATCACAAGCATCCGTTCCCACTAGCCAGGAGGAAGAGGCTGAGCAGCCAGACTCCTCAAAGGAAGCTGCAACCTCTGAGGACGCAGCGTCAGTAGAATTCAGCGCAGACACTCACACCTAGGTGGGACTTTCGGGACATAGAGTAGTGTTGTCACCTGGTGTATCACAGCTCACAAGTGAGCATCAGCAGATTGTGGAGACAGGGACAGCAGTGGAGAGTCCTAGTCGGAGGGCGCAGGACTCTGCCAGCTCGGCTCAGCAGCATGTCGACCCTCTGCCTCTGGGTCCATCCATAAGATCAGATGTGATGGAACTCCAGGCACAGATGCAGGAGTCTCTGGCAGGTTTCGTCTCTAGGGTAGCTGCAAGTTTGGAGCGAATGGAGGAGTCCATAGCGAACATGAGCAGAGCCCTTGTGGAGTCATTGGCGCATGAACGCACACCACGGAAAGGATGGCTACCTCCGTGGAAAGGATTGCTACCTCCGTGGTAAGGCTGGCTACCGTAGAGGAGAGGATGGCTACGGTAGAGGAGAGGATGGCTACGGCCATGGAGGAGCTTTGTCGCCAGGGTATGGAAAAGATGGTCATTGTTCAGAATAGAGTGACATCTCTTGAGGAGCGATGGGCATCTATTGAACAGAGAAACCAGACCTTCATGGAAGTCCTTCTGAGTAGGACTGCCATTGCAGATACGGGTCCCCATGGCCCCCCTGATGTGCAGCAAGGTGCTCTCCAGCCACTTCCAGCGTTGGCCCCTTCTGGCCTGTGCAGCCTCAGGTGGGTGAGCAACAGCCTGGCGCTCCTGCTGCTGCTGTTGCTGGTGCTGCTGTTGTTCCTGGTTCTGCTGCTACCGCAGCTGGTGCTCAAACTCCTCTAATGCCCAGATGGGAAGGAAATAAATGGCTCCCATGCTTCTGGTATATGCCTCCGTTGAGGAAGCGCTGAGTGAAGGTGGCGAGAGGTGTTTCCTAGGAAGCCACACTCGAGATGGGTGTGAGGCTCCGTCCTTCCACAGGTGTGGTTAAGCCTTTTAAAAGTTGCCCCAGGCCTGAGACCACTAAGTCCTGCCACTTGCAAATGATGGCTGATCAAATCTCCTCTTTAATGGTTGACCTGCAGTTGATAGTCTGCAATCCAATAGTGCTCCCACCAGGTTTCACATTCGTGTTTCCCACCAGGCGTGTTTTAAGTGGGAAAAGGGTTAAATTTGCAAGGGCCTGTTAAAATAGGATTATAGAGGCCATTTAGTAGTTATTAAGGGCCTTAAAGACCTGTTGGATGCGGGACGTGTAAAGTCTGTGGGTTGTTTAGTTAATTAATACACAGACTCCAAGAGTAACTTAAAACAGGACTTTACTATTCGAAGGTCAGGGCGAATCTGCCCAATACTTCCTGACACAGCACTTATATACCGGTGTGGTCACCGTCGGTATTACAGTATACAGAAGCCAACAAAGTAGTGCAACACCTAAAGTAGTTCTCTTAAAGGTGGACGGTTACATACAATAGTTCTCTTAAAGGTAGACGGGTACATACACTACAATCCTCCCTTTTTAGCTTACAACATACTGATTCCCCATTAAACATACATTATAACATATATACAACTTTATGCAAGACAGTTCACAGATTCAGTCTCTCTGGAGGTTTCCGGACTCTGTCCGGATAACGCCTCGGTGGTGTCGTAACTTCCAGCGGGGTAGTAGGTGCTTCTGGCAAGGTCGATTCGGCTTGAAGGACAGTGTCAGGTTCATCTGATTCCAGTATTACCAGATCGGAGGTAGGTGTTCTGGGTATCTCTGTCTCAACATTAACCGTGTAAGGTGGTGGAGTAGGTTGGCCATTTGTGGCTGACCCTATGATCTGGTCAACATGGCGCCTTATTATACTGTCCCCAATGTCCACCGTATACATCAACGGCCCTAGCCTTTTTCCGATAGTTCCAGGCTGTCATTTCTCGGTACGGTAGTCCCGGGCCAAAACTTGTTGACCTATCTGAAAAGATCTAGTTGGCCTTTCATTCATGCCCTGGAATTGCCGGTTCTCTACGTCCCTTCTGACGTTTGGCTTAAGCAAATCCAGCCGGCATCTTAGTCGTCTATTAAAAAACATCATGGCGGGAGTTTGATTTGTGACCGCATGTGTTGCATTCCTGTACGCCAACAAGAAGCTATCCACCTTATGTTGTAAGTTAATGGCTTCATTACCCATGGCCTTTATGGCCTTCTTGAAGGTCTGGACAAACCTTTCAGCCAATCCATTGGAGGCGGGATGGTATGGGGCTGACGTGTAGTGCTTAACCCCATTGCTCTTTAAGAATTTCTTGAATTTTTCGGACACAAATTGCGGTCCATTATCAGAACAGATCTGTTCCGGCAGCCCATTCCTAGCAAACATGGTCCTTAACACTGTGATGGTTTTTTCCGTGGTGGTGGTGGACATCTTTATTACCTCCGGCCACTTGGAGTGTGCATCCACCGCTATTAGAAACATTGAGTCCATAAATGGACCAGCAAAGTCGATGTGTACCCTTTGCCAAGGAGATGAGGGCCACTCCCATGGATGCAGAGGAGCCTGTGGTGGCGCGTTTTGGACCTTCTGGCATCCTAGACAGCTCTTAGTGATTTCTTCGATGTCCCCATCAATGCCTGGCCACCACACGAACGCTCTTGCTAGGTTCTTCATTTTCACTCCACCCAGATGTCCCTCGTGCAGCTCCTTTAACGCCTTCTGTTGAAGTTTGGGTGGAATCACCACTCTAGATCCACACATCAGGGTTCCTCGACACACTGACAGCTGTTCTTTTCTCTGCGAAAATGCTGGCAGCGTTGGTTCGCCCTGTGCTGGCCATCCCTCCACCGTTAAATCATAGACTCGTGAGAGAGTCGGGTCATTTCTTGTTTCGTTTTCGATCATCGAATTTGTTACTGGTAGACATTCCACTATGGATGAGTGGAACATCTCTACCGGGTCCATTGTAGTCGCTTCTTCTACTATCGGCAATGGCAAGCGCGATAACCCATCAGCATTTCCATGCTGTTTGGACCTTTTGTATTCGATGTCATATTGGTGTGCCCCAAGTAACACGGACCACCTCTGTAACCTTTGCGCTGTCATGGTGGAAACGGCCTTGTTAGGGTTGAATATGGACACCAACGGCTGGTGGTCTGTCAGTAATGTGAACTTCTTGCCCTGCAGATAATGATTGAATTTCCTTACACCCCACACAAGGCTGAGGGCCTCCCTATCTATTTGAGCATAATTTCGCTCCGCGGAGGTCAATGATCGGGACGCGAATGCCACTGGCCTTTCCGAGCCATTTGGTAACTTGTGTGAAAGTACTGCTCCAATTCCATAGGGGGAAGCATCACAAGCTAGACGAAGAGGTAACGTTGGGTTGAAATGAGCCAACACTTCTTCAGAGGTAATCAACGCCTTGCTTCTGCGAAAGGCCTTTTTACATTCCTCACTCCACTTCCATGGTACTTCTTTCCGCAACAGAGCATTCAGCGGATGCAGCACAGTGGATAGATTCGGCAGAAACTTGTGATAATAATTAATCAACCCCAAGAATGATCTTAACTGTGATACGTTTTCCGGAGCGGGGGCCTTCACGACAGCTTCTATCTTGTCAGGTGACTTGTGCAGCCCCTCTCGGTCAATGACATGACCGCAGTACGAGATCCGTTTTTGGAAGAACTCACATTTCTTGCGATTAACTCGAAGGCCATATTCCTTCAACCTAGTGAGCACCAGTTTCAAATTTGTGAGGTGTTCTTCCTCGTCTTCTCCCGTAATCAGGATATCGTCTAAGTAACACTGCGTGCTTGGAATTCCTTGTAATACCTGCTCCATGGCCCTCTGCCAAATTGCTGGAGCCGAAGCTACCCCAAAAACCAGTCTATTATAACGATACAAGCCTCTGTGTGTGTTGATGGTGAGGTACTGACGCGACTCTTCCTCGACTTCCATTTGTAAGTATGCCTGTGCCAGGTCTATCTTGGTGAAGTGTTTCCCTCCAGCCAACGAAGCAAAGATATCTTCAATCCGCGGAAGCGGGTATTGTACCGTGTGAAGCACCGGATTCACTGTGATCTTGAAGTCTCCGCAGATGCGGACCTTCCCCGGTCCCCCTGGCTTGTTACTTGGTGAAGACTTCATGACGGGAACAATGGGCATGGCCCACTCACTCCAGTCCACTTTTGACAGTACCCCTGATCATTCAAGTTCTTCCAGTTCTGCCTCCACAGCAGGTCATATCGCGTAAGGCACCGATCTGGCTTTGAAAAATTTTGGGCTTGCATGTTCTGCAATCTTAACCTTTGCTTTAATTCCTCGCAGTGTTCCCAGTCCTTGCTGGAATACCTCTTTAGCTTCGTCTAATATTCTGGACAACCGTTCAGGTTTGACATCTTCCTTTCCGGAATCTACCGTCATGGTGTTCAGTGAATGCCAGTCTATCTTTATTTTCCTGATCCACTCCCGTCCCAGAAGTGGTGGACCTCCCTCAGGCAACACATACAGGTCCATCCTTTGGTGCTCTTTGTCCTTGTATCTCACCTTGACTTCTATCTTTCCGATGGGGTATACTTTGTGCCCCGTGTATGTCTTCAATACTAGTTCCGTATCCCGTAGGGGAATATGCTTGAATAACTTTTTATAATCATGCTTATTCATGACCGTCAACGCCGATCCGGTGTCCACTTCCATTTTCACTTGGACTTTTGCAATCTGTAGTGTGATCCAGATAGCTTGTCGGTCAGCTTCATTACTCACATTGTGAATTCTCAGACTATCCAGTTCCTTGCAGTTGGAGTGTGAGTCCGAATTCTGTTCTTCCAGACTCTTCCTAGTCACCTCATGTACCTTCCTGTACCTCTTTTGTGGTGACTCATTATTGTTGGTCTTCTTCCCTGACCGGCATACCTTAGCTATGTGACCGAGCTTGCCACATTTCCTACATTCCTGGTTTTTAAACCAGCATTGGTTCTGGTCGTGTGTTGTCTTCCCACAACGATAGCATTTCGTTGTACCCGAAGTAATTTGCTGCACCCTGAGTGCCGCTGCCTTTAGCTGCATTTCCGCCGTTCCTTTCGCTGCGGCTTCGTTCGATGCAGCAATAAGGACAGCCTTCTCAAGTGTAAGATCGTTCTCTTCGAGCAGTCGTTTTTGTGTTTCTTCCTTCGACATTCCGCACACGAATTTGTCTCGCAACGCCTCTGTCAGATTCCCTCCAAACTGGCAGTGTTTCGCTAGTCTACGCAGTTCGACCAAGTATTCTGCGTTGCTTTCGTCTTTCCTTTGCGTTCTCGCATAGAATTTGAATCGTTCCGCCAACATCAACGGTGTGGGGTTCAAGTGATCCTTCAGAACAGTCACAATATCATCGAAAGTCTGATCCACCGGTTTAGCTGGTGCTAGTAGATGCTTCAAGAGCTCGTATGTCTTCGCGCCCATCGAGTTTAGCAAAGTTATAGCTTTGTCATCTTCTTCTATTTTATTGGCCTCACAATAGATCTCAATGCGTTCCACATACGTGGCCCAGTCTTCTACCTCGGAATTAAAATCGTTGATGTTACCACGCTTAGGCATCTTCCTCTCTTCCTGATAACACCGCAAATTATTTCTTTAAATTTTTTTTTTCCAAGATGGCGGTTCCCGCGAAAATGGCGGTTTCCCGCGCTTATCTTCTCTCCCCGCCCACTTCAATGGCGGTTCCCCGCTTCTGTCTTCTTCTTCGCCTAATGGCGGCTTCCCGCGTTTCTTCCCCTGGCGGGAGGGGTACACTTTCCCCACGGGCGACGGCCGCTGGCTTTCAGGTTCACAGCCTGCGCGTCGGCTTCAGTGCTTTCCCTTTTCTCGGCAGGGCAACCGGCGCTGGGTACACCCCGTTGACGGCGAACAGTTTCAGCCGCTGGGCTGGCTCTCGCTCAGTTCCCCTTGCTCGGGCTCTGTCTCTCTCCCGCTCGCTCGGCTCTACCGGCGCTGGGTACACCCCGTTGACGGCGAATAGTTTCAGCCGCTGGACTGGCTCTCGCTCAGTCTCCCTTGGTCGGCTCTGCCTCTCTCGCTCGCTCGGCTCCTTTCCCCCTCGACCGTGGTCGAGTGCACCGCCCTTATCCTCCGGTTATTCTTTTTACTTTTCCCTTACTCACAGTCACCGTGGCCGCCTTGCTTCTCGTGCTGATCGGCTCACTCCTCACCATGGCAGAAGGGACAGTCAGTGCCTGTTGCTGATGGAAGTCTTTGTCTCTGAATTCTTCCTCCTTTCCAGCTCTGCAGACTCGAGTTTTCTCCCAGCAGAATGACGAGGGCGGTTGCCTCTTCTCGACGCTCGTTAACTGCTTCGGAACTATTGTTGCCGCAGGGTACGATCGGACTCGTCGCCACTGTAAAGTCTGTGGGTTGTTTAGTTAATTAATACACAGACTCCAAGAGTAACTTAAAACAGGACTTTACTATTCGAAGGTCAGGGCGAATCTGCCCAATACTTCCTGACACAGCACTTATATACCGGTGTGGTCACCGTCGGTATTACAGTATACAGAAGCCAACAAAGTAGTCCAACACCTAAAGTAGTTCTCTTAAAGGTGGACGGTTACATACAATAGTTCTCTTAAAGGTAGACGGGTACATACACTACAGGACGGAGTCGGGACCATCAGACACGCCTGAGTTAAAATTGCTCAGAGTCGGGAACCAGGCAGGGGTGGTCCCGCCTGCCCGCCAGTTTTTGCGATTTTAACACCCGCCCCCCCCACGGCTCCAAGCCCAACTCCACGGCTCAATGAAAATCGAGCCCAAAGAATCTGCAAAGAGATATAGACAGGCTAGATGAATGGGCAAACATTTGGCAGATGGAGTATAATGTGGGAAAGTGCGAGGTTATCCACTTTGGCAGGAAAAATAAAAAAGCAAACTATTATTTAAATGGAGAGAGATTACAAAATGCTACAGTTCAGAGGGACCTGGGGGTCCTTGTGCATGAAACACAAAATGTTAGCATGCAGGTACAGCAAGTAATCAAAAAGGCAAATGGAATGTTGGCCTTTATTTCAAGGGGGTTGGAGTATAAAAGCAGGGAAGTCCTGCTACAACTGTACAGGGTATTGGTGAGACCACATCTTGAGTACTGTGTACAGTTTTGGTCTCCTTATTTAAGGAAGGATATACTTGCATTGGAGGCAGTTCAGAGACGATTCACTAGGTTAATTCCAGAGATGCGGGGTTTGACTTATGAGGAAAGGTTGAGCAGGCTGGGCCTATACTCATTGGAATTTAGAAGAATGAGAGGTGATCTTATCGAAACATATAAAATACTGAGGGGGCTCGACAGGGTAGATGCAGAGAGGATGTTTCCCCTCATGGGGAAATCAAGAACTCGGGGGCACAGTTTCAGAATAAAGGGTCGCCCTTTTAGAACTGAGATGAGGAGGAACTTCTTCTCTCAGAGGGTCGTAAATTTGTGGAATTCTCTGCCCCAGAGAGCTGTGGAGGCTGGGTCATTAAATACATTTAAAATGGAGATAGACAAATTTTTGCAAGTTGAGGGAGTGAAGGGTTATGGGGAGCGGGCTGGGAAGTGGCTTTGAGCCCAAGATCAGCCTTGATCCTATTGAATGGCGGAGCAGGCTCGAGGGGCCAAGTGGCCGATTCCTGCTCCTATGTTCTTATGTTATTATTATATTCGATGTCAATATATTTAAGACTTTAATGCTTATGTTTTATTTGTTCAGGTCACAGTTTGTAAAAATAATGATGTCACACCAGCCCCAAACAAGTATCATAAGCAACACAAGCTGATGCAAATCTATTGAAACTGTAGCACCCGCGCTGGTGTAAGTACAGCAATCACAATGTGCAGTTCAAACTTTCACCACAAGATGTCACTTGATGCTTTCATTTGCTTCATCAGATCTTTTTCACCAATAAATACAGATATTCTTAATTAAAATAATAAATAAATACAGATATTAGAAACAAAAAGCCTCAGGACACTGTTCTCACTAACATGCCAGTAAAGAAATGAAGAGTGTAGAAATTTAATTTTGTTTCATGTTATTCCATTTTGAAAAGTTTAAAGCAATACAGTACTTGAATGTAATTCATATTTTGACAAGACAGATTATCAGATTTACAAACATGTAAACAGTGGCCTGATTAGTGATTCTTTAATGTATAATTTGTTATCTCCATAATTATAATTTAAAAAAAGTGAAATTTTACACTGCAGGAAATAAATGAGAAAATCTTCCACCTGTCAGTGAACTCTCTGGTCACTTCACACAGATTTTTGGGCAGAGTTTTGGGCTTCAATCAAATTTCCACCAGTGCAGATGTTGCTGTTAAACTAGGCCTCATTTATTATACCACACAGTCGCAAAGTCTGCCACTAAAGCCAATTACTGTGAGCAGACACAATCAAATTTAAATCACCCCAAATTGTCTATGTTGAATTAAGCTTACATCTCCACTATTCATCTCTGGATGACTCTACTCTCCACAGAGAAACCACCCTCGCCCACTCCTCCAGCAGCAAGCAACCATTAAATACTGTGGAGGAAATTTTCATATGCCAAAAAACATGCTTTTTAAGTATTACTCTGTAGTGGAAATCTGGAACTTGTCCTCCAAAAGGCTATGGATGCTGGTTTAATTATTGAACATATAATCTTTGAACATTGAACAGATAAACATTGAATATATTCAAGGCTGAGATAGACAGATTTTTGAGTAACAGGGGAGTCAAGGGTTATGGGGAGCGGGCAGGAAAGTGGAGTTGAGGCCAAAATCGGATCAGCCATGATCTCATTAAAAGCCGAATGGCCTGCTCCTGCTCCTATTTTTTATGTTCTTATGTTCTTAATTTAAATTTTCAAGACTGAGATCAATAGATTTTCATGGGATAAAGGGACAGATCAGCCATGATCTAATAGGCTGGCATAACTGACATGAGGGGCTGAATGGCTTACTCCTCTCCCGTGTTCTGAACAGGAGCCAAGCAACTTACAAAAAATGTTTTTTCTCCTGGTTGATTCCCAGTTTTCCCACGACCAATATCTCTCTTCCCTTCCATTCTTCGTCATCCCCAAGTTTATCACATCTTCTTTAAAGCAGAAACAGTTCTTTCTCCTCCAAATTCGCCCACAGCTCACTTCAGTGCCAGGCACCACCAGCAGCAAAGGAAGTCCATTTTATTTCAGTTACATTTCTTCACATTATTTCAGCAGCCCTGGCTGATTCATTTAACTGTGCAATTTGTATTATAATTGAGAATTGTCAGCTTTTTTTCTGCCATGCTGCATTTGCCATCTTGTTTGACTCTTACTCCTCAAAGCCAGTTTATGCTTCAGTGAGACTTTTTTCACATTGTAATATAATTAGGATTTAGTTGCTAGGTGCTAACAGACTGATGAAATGGGCAGACACATGGCAGATGAAATTTAACACAGTGAAGTGTAAAGTGATTCATGTTGGTAGGAAGAATGAGTAGAGGCAATATAAACTAAATTTTAACGGGGGTGCAGAAACAGAGACCTGGGGGTATATGTGCATATGTCTTTGAAGGTGGCAGGACAAGTTGAGAAGTCTGTTAAAAAGGCATACGGAATACTTGGCTTTATAAACAGAGGATATGGGCTCGATTTTGCAAGTGTGGGCGGGCTGGGGGGTGTCAGGTGTTTTTAGAGTCCTGAACCCGACTCCAGTGTGATGTGGGGAAAAAGAGCGATTTTCCCCTAATTGGGCACTTGATTTCCAGCGTGTGGGAACCCCTGGCCCAATTAAGAACATAAGAACATAAGAAATAGGATCAGGAGTAGGCCAATCGGCCCCTCGAGCCTGCTCCGCCATTCAATAAGATCATGGCTGATCTGATCCTAACCGCCAATCTACTATCACAGAACCATATCCTGAATCTAACAGAATTAGACACACGAAACAGGAGCAGGATCAGGCTACACGGCCCCTGGGCCCGCTCCGCTACCCACAGGGCCATGGCCGATCCGAACCGAGGCTCATGTCCAAATTCCTGCCCGCTCCCCATAACCCTTAATTCCCTTTACTTCTAGGAAACTGTTTATTTCTGTTTTAAATTTATGTAATGATGTAGCTTCTACAGCTTTTTGGGGCAGCATATTCCATGGACCTACCACCCTCTGAGTGAAGTAGTTCCTCCTCATCTCAGTTTTGAAAGAACAGCCCCTTATTCTAAGACTATGCCCCCTAGTTCTAGTTTCACCCATCATCGGGAACATCCTCCCCGCATCCACCCAATCCAGCCCCTTCACAATCTTATATGTTTCAATAAGATCGCCTCTCATTCTTCTGAACTCCAATGAGTAGAGTCCCAATCTACTCAACCTCTCCTCATATGTCCATGCCCTCATCCCCGGGATTAACCGAGTGAACCTTCTTTGTACTGACTCGAGAGCAAGTATGTCCTTTCTTAAGTATGGACACCAAAACTGTTAGGTCTAGAAATTAGCTATAGCCCCGCCAGCTCGCTGGCGGCCAGAATTTACCGCTGGGCGCGGAGCCACTCGCGCCCAGCCGATATTCAGTTTCAGCGCCCAAAGTCAAGGACGGCCGCTGTTCAAGGGTGTGGCCGCCCCCGCTTGGGGCGCTGAAACTGAATATCGGCGCGCTAGTGGCCGCTGCGCCACCCGCAGCGGAGCGGCAGGCTGCGGTACTGCAGGCCTTCCTCCCTCTCTTAAGGGGGAGGTGCCTGCAGCAGCCGGAGCCCCGATCGCGAGTGCCGGCAAAAGAGCCCGGCACAACGGAGAAGTGCCGGGCTCCCGGAAACCAGCCGGCAATGCCGCGGCGGGGGGGTGGAGGAGGCCGGGGAAGGAGGTGCGGGCAGGCGGCCGCCGAAAAAGCGGCCGGCCGCACCTCCACCTTAAAGCGCCCCACTAAGGCTGCTGTACGGACCCGGTCTCCGAATGTTATTAGCGGCCGCCACGGAAGAGGCAGCCGCTACTGAAGATGGGGGTCGGGCCGGTGTCGGGGCGGTACCGGGGCGCTGCGCACACCGATGACGTCATCGGTGGCGGCGCAGCGCTAACGGCTACCGCCGCAATTAGCGCGTCAATGAAGTTCGCCCGAAGTTTGCAGACTGGCGCAGAAGCCCTCTTTGGGCGGTAACTGGGCGCAAAGCCCACTGAATTTCTAGGCCTTAGTCTTTCCATCCTGAAAATCGCCTCTGATGACATCATCAGTGCTGCTGGATTTAAGGCCTGCAAGCAGCCTTGCTTCTTCTGGAGACTGGAAACGTTTTGGACATTGTATGAAAGACTTCATTTACCGACCATGTCCACCAGCAAGCAAAAGTGTGCACCTTGATTTGATAAGCCCTCCCTCCAAGCTCTGGTGGAGGGAGCAAGATCTAATAAGGAGGTGCTCTTCCCTTCCTCAGGGAGAAAAAAGCCACCACAACAAACTAAAGCTGTGTGGTTGCAAGTGACCAGGGTGGTCAATGCCATTTCTATGTTCCACAGAACCTGGCTACAGTGCAGGAAGAGGTTTCATGAACCTGGCTGCAGTGCAGGAAGAGGTTTCATGACCTTCTGCGCACTGGAAAAGTGAGTATGACTTTCCCTTCACCCTCAATCTGATCCCCATCGCCTCTCCTCACCAGCACTCTGCTTTGCCAAGCTCTTCCTCCACATCCCACTTGACACTTACATCCCTGCACCCTTACCCATTCCCCCTCTCTCTCTATGGTCACATTCACTTAACTATTCGACCATGCAGCCCTCACACTCTCTATCACTGTGATGCAATGACAACTTACAACACACAGGGAGGGCCCTTTGTCTCCTTCTAAGCATCTATGCTATGGAATTTCTACACTCACTCCTTCATTCTCACTCAAGCTGAACTTGTGTCTCTCATTGCAGGAAAAGAGAGCCCACAATAAGAGGGAAAGAGCAAGGACAGGAGGAGGCCACCCTCAGTAGCCCAGCTCACCGCCTCAGAGGAGACGGCCCTGGAAATTGCCGGGATCGAGGACAATTCCCAAGTGGGAGATGGACAGGCAGGTGCATCACAGCAAGCTGGTGACAGAATAGTTTGGCATCTCTCTCATTGACATTGCATGAGTCACTGATAATGAATCTGATGCTCTAACAGATTGACTTATGATCATCTGCACTATTCAATGTGCATGCAACCTTGACCTCACATCTCTAACTCTTTCCTTTACTCCCCCATAGGACCATAGACAGCCCCCGTCCCCACTGTCCAGGAGGAAGAGCCTGAGCTTCCAGACTCCTCAGAGGAAGCTGCAACCTCTGAGGGCACTGCGTCAGCAGAATTAAGCGCACACATCACCAGCGCAGACACTCACATCTCGGTGGGACCTTCGGGACATAGAGTAGAGTTGTCACCTGGTGTATCACAGCTCACAAGTGAGCATCAGCAGATGGTGGAGACAGGGACAGAAGTGGAGAGTCCTCGTCGGAGGGCGCAGGACGCTCCCAGCTCGGCTCCGCTGCATGTCGACCCTGTGCCTCCGGGTCCATCCAGGAGAGCGGTGCTGGAACTCCAGGAACAGGTGCAGGAGTCTCTGGCAGGTTTTGTCTCCAGGGTCGCTGCGAGTGTGGAGTGAATGGAGGAGTCCATCGCTAACATGAGCAGAGCCTTTGTGGAGGCGTTGGCGCATGAACGCATCACCACGGAAAGGATGGCAACCTCCGTGTAAAGGCTGGCTACCGTAGAGGAGAGGATGGCTACGGCCATGGAGGAGCTTAGTCGCCAGGGTCGTGAAAACATGGTCATTGTTCGCAATAGACTGACATCTCTTGAGGGGCGATGGTCAGCTATTGAGCATACAAACCAGACATTCATGCAAGTCCTCGGGAGTAGGACTTCCAGCACAGAAACGGGTCCTCGTGGCCCCCCTGAAGTGCAGCAAGGTGCTGTCAAGCCACTTGCTAGCTCTGAAGTGAGGCTGACACATGAGAGGGATGTTGGTGGCAGACTGCACGGAAGTGGGGGCTCCTCTCCAAGCACTCACACGACCATGCCACTGCAAAGCCCTCGGTCAGAGCCCCACCAGAGTCCACACCCAACTGAGATCGGCGTCTCAAAACCCTGCACAGCCACAGGAGCAGCAGACTGTTGCCAAGCCCTCACAGGTTCGCAACCCCAGAGGACGCCAGCCAAAGGTGTCGAGACAGGAGCAGCAGGAAAGTGAGCAAGGGGCCTCCACATCTGCTGAAGCCACAGGGGAAGCATCATGTAGGAGCATGCATCAGAGGAAGATAATGCACAAGTAGTCACAAGGGTAGTCACTGTTGCAGTTGTGGTGTGTGTCATGTCGTTAATGGGACTTCCACATTGAGGGCTTAGGATTACTTGCAATTGTCAGTATGGTGGTCAGAGTGATAGGAATCCGCAGGTTCCTGGCCATTGTCGAGGGTCTGATAAGAAGGTGTGAGGCAAAAGTGTTTGATTGCGCAGGCTAAGCAAATCTGGCCAAGATGAGTGCGTGCCTTGCATCCCGGGCAGCAATGTGCTCGTATGCTGCTGCCGCTGGTTGATGCACCTCTGCAAGCTGTTCGTTGTCGCTCTCCTCCTCATCTGAGGAGGCTATGTGATGAGCCATTTGTTCCTCGGGCATCTGCAAGCCACGATGCTGTGCCATGTTGTGAAGTGCACAGCAAACCACGACCATTCTGGAGACCCTGGCTGCTGAGTACTGCAGGGCTCCACCTGATCTATCAAGGCATCTGAAGCGCAACTTCAGCAAGCCGATGGTTTGCTCTATTATGGACCTGGTGGACATGTGGCTGGAGTTGTAGCTCTCCTCATCTTCGTTGGATGGTCTCCTTAACGGCGTCATTAGCCATGTCTTCAGGGGATAGCCCTTGTCTCCAAGTAGCCATCCGCAAAGTTGGTCTAGTGGACTGAAGAGCGGAGGCACACTAAACTGACGCAGGATGAAGGAGTCATGGCAACTGCCAGGGTACTTGGCACAAACATGCAAAATTTCCTTCTTGTGGTCGCACACCAGCTGTACATTGAGGGAGTGGAATCCCTTGCGGTTGACAAAAATACCTGGATTGTGATGGGGTGCCTTTAGGGCCATATGTGTGCAGTCAATGACGCCCTGCACCCTTGGAAAGCCTGCCAGATTGTCAAACCCAACCGCACGCGCAGTTACACTGGTTTGACCCTTGGAGAAATTGATGTGATTGTGCGTGAGGGCAAAAAGGGCATCGGTTATCTGCATGATGCAAGTGTGTGCGGCCGCCTGGGAGACGTCGCTGATGTCTGCTGCTGATCCCTGGAATTAGCCTGAAGCTAAAAAGTTGAGTGCGGTGGTGACTTTGACGGCCACTGGTAAGGGGTGTCCACCTGCTCCTCTGGGCTCCAGGTCTTGCTGCAGCAATGCGCAGATGTCACCCACTACCTCTCGCGAAAGTCTGAGCCTCCTTTGGCACTGCAGCTCAGTCATGTTGAGGTAGCTGATCCTCTGTCTGTAGACCCTGTTTTGGGGGTATCTCCTGCGCCGACGTGCTTCCATGCACTGGCGCCTTCTGGCCTGTGCAGCTTCAAGTGGGTGAGCAGCAGCTTGGAGCTCCTGCTGTTGCTCCTGCAGTTGGTGCTGCTGTTGGTCAGGGTTCTGCTGCTGCCGCGGCTGGTCCTCATCCGAATCTGATGTCCAGGAGGAAAGGAAATAAATAGTTCCCATTCTTCTGGTATATACATCAGTTGAGGAAGCGGTCAGTCAAGGTGGGGAGAGGGGTTTCCCAGGAGGTCACACTGGAGATGGGTGTCAGGCTCCAAACTTCCAGAACAATGAGTATGCCTGCTAAAAGTTCCCCCAGACATGAGACAACAAAGTTCTGCCACCTGCAAATGATGACTGGTGAAAACTCCTTTATAATGGTGGAGCTGCAGCTGTTAGTAAGCAATCCACTTGTGAAGCCATCAGGATTCACTGGCGTGTTCCAGAGGAGGCGTGCAGAACGTGGGAAAAGGGTTAAAATCGGAAAGGCCTCTCAAAATGGGATTATAGAGGCAATTAAGTGGTTGTTAAGGGCCTTAAGGGCCTATCCCGCCTCTTGGAAGCGGGATGGAAATGGAGTGTGCAGAAAACTCGCATGTAGGAAAATTGCTCGGAGGCGGGATGGAGGCGGGATCGGGCCCGCCCGCCATTTTTTGCAATTTTAACACATCACACGCCTCCAATCTCGCCTCCTCGGGCCTGGCAAAATCGAGCCCATCGAGTACAAAAGCAAGGAAGTTATGATAAACCTTTATAAAGCACTGGTTAGGTCCGAGCTGGAGTATTGTGTTCAATTCTGGGCACCACACTTTAGGAAGTATGTCAAGGCCTTAGAGCGTGTGCAGAGGAGATTCACTAGAATGGTACCAGGGATGAAAGATTTCAGTTATGAGGGGAAACTAGAGAAACTGAGCTTGTTCTCCTTAGAGCAGAGAGGTTAAGGGGAGATTTGATAGAGGTTTTCAAAATCTTGAAGTGATTTGATAGAGTAAATAAAGATAAACTCTTTCCTGTGGCAGAAGGGTCGGTAACCAGACGACAAAGGTTTAAGGTGATTGGTGAAAGAGGCGACATGTGTAACAAATGATTTTATGCAGCCAGTTGTTTTGATGTGGAATGCACTGCCTGAAAGGATGGTTGAAGCAGATTCAATAATAACTTTCAAAAGGGAATTGGGTAAATACTTGAAAAAAGAAAAATTTGTTGGGCTATAGGGAAAGAGCAGGGAAGTGGGACTAATTGGTTAGCTCTTTCAAACAGCTGGCACAGTCACGATGGGCCGAATGGCCTTCTTCACGGTGTATCATTCTGTGATCCTATGATTCTTGTATTTGCAATCTACTGTTCCATTCTTCACAAATAGATGTCACTTCACTGCATGACAAGGCTCAGGCCCTGAAATTCTATGGAAGTTCTCCCAGCGATCCCTCCATAACTCTAGCGGGAGACAGGCAGAAGCCGCAGGAAAACAGGAGATACAGCGGGAGACTGGAGAACTGAAGAGGGGGGCTCCAGGCCCCTTTGTGCCAGTATATGGTTCTCCCATGAAGAGTACTGTTATTGAACGTGTTGAACACATCCTGGCTGGGCACCGCTTTGCTGCCCTTCTTATGCTCCTATTGCTTTGAGTGGCAGAACACAATTTGGAGGTGCTGTACAAATAGTTCATACCAGAAGAGCACCACAAACACACATTAATCATCGTGAGAGATTAGTTTTCAGCTCTGGATGGAATTTAAATCTTGGCTTAAGTCAACTACAACAAAAACTTGCATTTATAAAACACCTTTAATATAGTAAAACGTCCCAAGGCGCTTCACAGGGGCGATTATCAAACTAAATTTGACACTGAGCCACATAAGGAGATATCAGGACAGAGAGGTAGGTTTGAAGGAGCGTCTTAAAGAAGGAGTGAGAGGTAGAAAGGAGATGAGGTTTAGGGAGGGAATTCCAGAATTTAGAGTGCAGGCAGTTGAAGGAGCGATTAAAATCAGGGATGCGCAAGAGGCTAGAATTGGAGGAGCGCAGCTATCTCGGAGGGCTATCAGGCTGGAGGAAGTTACAGAGATAAAGAGAGGTGAGGCCATGGAGGGTTTTGAAAAAAAGGAGAGTTTTAAAATCGAGGCACGGCCAGACAGGGAACCAATGTAGGTCAGCAATCACAGGGATGATGGGTGAACAAAACTTGTGGTGGAGACCGAAGGCAGTGGTTTTAGTCTTTCCAATATTTAGTTGGAGGAAATTTCTGTTTATCCAGTACTGGATGTCAGAAAATCAGAAAGAGTGGAAGGGCTGAGAGTGGTGGTGGCATGTAGATAAGAAATAGTAGGGGGCCAAGGATAGATCCTTGGGAGACTCCAGGGGTAAAGGTGCATGAGAGGGAAGAGAAGCCATTGCAGGTGATTCTCTGACTACAACTGGATAGATAATAATGGAACCAGGTGAGGGCAATCCATTCCAGCTGGACGACGGAGTCGAGGCGTTGGAGGAGGATGGTGTGGTCAACCATGTCAAAGGCTGCAGACAGGTCTGGAAGAGTGAGGAGGGATAGTTTACCACGGTCACAGTCACATAGGATGTCATTTGTGACTTTGCTAAGGGCCATTTCAGTACTGTGGCAGGGGCAGAAACCTGACTGGAGGGATTCAAACATGGAGTTGCGGGAAGGTGGGCACGGATTTAGGAGGCGACAACGTGTTCAAGGACTTTGGAGAGGAAAGGAAGTTTAGAGATGGGGCGGTAGTTTGGAAGGGCAGAGGGGTCAAGGGTGTTTTTTTTGAAGAGGGGGGTGACAACGGCAGATTTGAAGGGGAGGGGGACAGTTCCTGAGGAGAGGGAACATTAACAATATCCTGAGATCTTCCATAACCAAAAGGTTACCACTCAATTAATGTGCAATTCGTGTGCGACCACACACAGTGATTCCTCAGAGTCAATGCCCACTATCCTGCCAGCAGCCATGATGCATTCAACTTGCGTCAGTCCAGTGAGCCAGCAATCTTCCAGCCATCACATCAAGCTCGAGGGTAGCTGCTTGGAGACAAGGGCTATCCGCTCTCCACCTGGCTCATGACTCCCCTCCGTAACCCCAACACTCGTGCCCAGCACTCATAATGAGAGCCATGCTTCCACCAGGAATATCATTGGGCAGACCATCGGGCTACTGAAGAAATGGTTCCGCTGCCTTGACCACTCGAGAGGAGCCCTCCAATATTCACCGGAGCAGGTGTCCCATTTCCTGTTGGTCTGCTGCATGCTTCAGAACTTGGCCATCATGAGGGCACAGACCTTGCCACCAGGGATTGCGGCATCACCTCAGGAGGACGAGGAGGAGGAGGACAAGGAGGAAGAGGATGAGGAGGACCACAAGGAGGAAGAGGATGAGGAGGGAGGAGGCAGGAAGCTCATTGCCCTTCTGGACGGGCTCCCCATGAACAGCTCATCAAACTGCAATTCCAATGAATAAACCCCCAGATCCCCGTTGCTCACCACATCCCCATCATACCATCCCTGTCTCACGGACTCAGCGTCGTCTTGGGCACAAAGCTGAAATGAGAGACACCACAAAAGATTCCAAACAAAATTAATAAATTTATCACAAATCAATTCGCACATATTTCCATGAAAAATATTAACTAATCACACTCATGCAATGCCTTAGTGCCTGTCATTCGGGTGCCTTTTCCTGATCTAGTGCTCCTACAAAGTGCTCCGCCAGTGGCTGCAGCATGGCTGGCGGAAGGCTGCTGAGTTTCCATGCGGAAGATTTCAGATGGCCTTGCAGGACGACCTCGAGCAGCTCTGGTCTTAGAAGGCCCTGCTGTAGACTGCACCGCCTCTGCATGGGTGGCAGCAGTGTGGGCTGGCTGGCTGACAGACAGACAGCGAGCGGCAATGGCAATGGTGAAGTGGCAGAGGTCAGAACAGGAATACTGTCATCTTGAGAGAGGACAGAAGGGTCCTGCTCCCACTGCCACTCCCCCGGGGCGGTGCCTCAGCATTCCTAGCAATCTGTTGGAGCACAGAATGCTGGCCTGCTGCGACACCCTGAAAGCCCCGGTCGACGGTGGTATACTCAGCCACAATGGCTGCAGTCAGAGCTTGGGTGGCTTCAAGCTGAGACTGCAGGACAATGGTCTGAGCTTCTGCAGCAGCACTAAGACGTTGGGTCGCTTCTGCCTGTGCTGCAATGGAAGTTGCAACATCGCCCAGCATGCGCACCATCACGTCTGGTTCGCCACAGTCTCTTAGGGAGTGTACCATCATTTCCAGGCTGGAAATCCTGGGCTCCATGCTCTGCGCAAAGCCCTGTGCAATGTTGAAGGCGGAGTCCTCTACGCTTCTTAACATTGCCGAGAGGCTCTCATGCAGGCTTGCCATTGCATCCATCAATTTAGTGTGCCTGCCCATCAAGGTCTACATCTGAGTCCTGTGCAGCAGAACTCGCATGCGAACTCGCCCTCCAGGGAGCTGGCACCCGAGCTACCTTTTCCCCCTGGTCTTGCTGCAGCCCACTTGTGCCCGGTGCATCGCCCAGTGCAAATCCCATTACTACGCTAGCCTCTAAAGTTTGCGTAGTGCCAGTTTCTAAGCTTGTGTCTGCGAGTGACAGATGCAGTGACGCGGTGTCTTCTTCTTCTCCCCCTATGTTCTCTGCAATGACCTCGGGGGCAAGCTGGTCAGGTGCTTGTTGATTACCTGAAAGCAGAAAGGCACAAGAGTCAGGTTATGGTGAGGGGTGGGAGCAGGAAAGCAAGATATGCATGCATACAGCATCAGTAGCTTGAAAGTGAGAAGAGATTGTGGGATGAAGGGGAAGTGGGATTTGAGATGAAGGATTAGGAATGAGAATACCATTGTTGTCCCCAAGGGGTTCAACCTCACTGGTTACTACGGCCTCTACCACATGCCACCCAATTATCTGCATTACTCGTTCCTCCGGCTGGCTGAAGTCCTGTGTGTTTGCCTGGCCCCCGCCTGTCTGCTGCTGCTCCCGGCGATTACATGCCTGCAAGAGAAAGGGAAGTGTGTGAGTGAGTGTGATGCAGTGTTTGGGTGATGTGCCTGCCATAGTTGAATAGCTGTCAGTGTGTGCAAGGTGTGAGGCGTTGCAGCAGTGGTAAGGTTGTGAGGGTGAAGTGAAGCTATGATTGCGAGGTGTGGCCCGATGGCTTTCTGCCGCTTTGCAAGAAGAGGACAGCCCACCTCCTCTCCACGGCCACCACCAGTGCTTCCAGAGCAGGAGAATCTTCTCGCTGGCTCCCTGTGCTGAGGCTCAACCATCTGTTTTCAGTAGTGCAAATTTAGTAGTGCCTGCTTCCAGGTGGAGTTCGAATTGGATTGACAATGAAGTGCTGTTGCATCAATGCTCCTCCCCTTTAAGTACTGAATAGAGCCTAGGCCTTTAAACATGGCTGGGAATTAGACTGAACCTGATATTGGCCCACCTGTTGAGCAGTAAGCCAATGAGCAGCAGTTTTAGCGCTGAGATCAGCACTATGATCATGTTAATACGGACTGAGGATGAATTTTGCATGCTACCTAGACCATTATGACCCGGCACAGCTTATTAGTGTCATCTGAGCCACAGTGTCATTTGTGGCTCGGTTGGTAGCACCCTCAACTCTGAGTCAGAAGGTTATGAGTTCAAAGTTCCACTCCAGAGACTTGAGCACAAAAATCTAGGCTGACATTCCAGTGCAGTACTGAAGGAGGTGCTGTCTTTCGGGTGAGATGTTAAACCGAGGCCCCGTCTGCTCTCTCAGGTAGACGTAAAACTTCCCATGGCATTATTTTGAAGAGCAGGGGAGTTATCCCCGGTGTCCTGACCAATATTTATCCCTGAATCAACATCATTAAAACAGATTATCTGGTCATTATCACATTGCTGTTTGTGGGAGTTTGCTGTGCGTAAATTGGCTGCTGCGTTTCCTACATTACAACAGTGACTACACTTCAAACAGTACATCATTGGCTGTAAAGCTCTTTGGGATGTCCGGTGGTCATGAAAGGCGCTATATAAATGCAAGTCTTTCTTTCTTTAATAGCGTTGAGCCATGACACTACCCGTTTTCTGGCCATATCCAATTTTTAGCCCGTCACTTCAAATTAAATCATGACAGCTGGAGAGAAGGGCACAGGTTTAAATCAGCAAAAGACAAATTTAGGATAGATACCAGGGATATCTTTGCACAGAGTGATCAACATGTGAAATGGATTTCTGGGTAGTATAGTTGAGACAAAAGCCCTGTTCTCATTTAAGAAACAACTGGATGTTATGAAAGGAGAACTATAGAACCTTCCTGGTTGCATGAGCTAAGACAGGGTGAACGACCTTCCTCATCCACATCTTGTGACTTCAATTATGAAATCAATAATGTTGTAATAACGAGTGACTTCAATCAACCCAACGTAAACTAGGAATTTCATAATTGAAGTGAAGCAACAGAATGTGTTACAAAATTGCTTTTGTCTTGGTGCATCATGGGTCCTCCTAGGCACAATTTGCACCTAGATCTCGGCTAAATGTTCTTTTTCGTTTGTAAAGCAGGTTGATAACTTTTTATATTATTACTTACTCACTAGCAAAAATGGCAGGTACACGTAGTTTATAAACAGGTGATTTTGTACCATGCGATGTTGTTAACAGGGCTTGACATCATGGCTGAACTTCTACATCAACTTTACTTTCCTGCCCTATCCCCATATCCCTTGATTCCCTTAGTGCCCACAAATCTATTGATCTCAGTCTTGAATATACTCAACGACTGAGCATCTACAGCCCTCTGGAGAAGAGACTTCCAAAGATTCACAACCTTCTGAGTGAAGAAATTTCTCTCCATCTCTGTCCTAATCAAGACCAAGCCCCAGCCCAGCCTGTCCCTGAGGCGATGGAGGAGAGCGAGGGAGAAGACGACGACGACACAGCGTCACTGCATCTGTCACTCGCAGACACCAGCTCAGAAACTGGCTCTGCGCGTAATTTAGAGGATAGTGTAGAAGCAGGATCTGCACAGGGTGAAGCACCAGGCACGAGTGGGCTGCAGCAAGGCCAGGGGGAAAGGGTAGCTCAGGTGCCAGCTCCCCAGAGGGTGAGTTTGCATAAGTTCTGTTGCACACAACTCAGATGAGGACATCGATGGGGCAGCCTTCAGAAGAAGGGTGATGGGCATGCACACAGAATTGCTAGGTGCAATGGCAATGTCAAGGAACATGTAGGAGTCCACCTCCAACATTGAACGGGGCTTTGCACAGAGCTTGGAGCCCAGGTTTTCCAGGCTGGAAATGATGGAAAACTCCAGGAGAGACCGTGTTGACCCAGACATGATGCTGCGTGTGATGGATGAGGTCGTAGCTGCCATTGCAGCACAGGCGGAAGCGACCCAAAGTCTTAGTGCTGCAGCGGAAGCATGGACCGCTGTCCTGCAGTATGAGCTTGCTGCCATGCAATCTCAGCCCTGCTCTCAGGCTGCAGGTCTGGTTGTAGGAGGTGGCAGAGTTCTGTGACTACCTCCTTATTGAAGCGGATCCTACTAATACACAGCTCCTCGCTTAAGTGGATATAAGAGAAGTGCTCTCAGAAGACCCTAGCTGGGTAAGGCCCCCTGTTGAGAGCCCTCCTGACCCTCCCTCTGCGCACATCTTCTTGTCTTCTTCGCTGCCTCCGCTCCCTCTCGCTATGATACTCGACCGCCAGTACAGCCCCCATGATTGTGAGCAAGTGTTGTGAGCAGAAGCCATTAAATCAGAATGAAGGTGTTTTCCACTTGCCCCAACACTCCCTGTTACCTTAGAACATTGAAAGAAGTTTATAAAGCTGCTGGAGTTGCAGAAAGTTGCACAGAGCCAGTCAAACTGCAGAATCATGTCAGGTGCAAGTTGTTGCTGATGATCTCTTTAGATAACGTTGCTGGAGCCTCCTTCCTACTGGTCAACGCTTGCTCAGCTGGTCTCACTTAAGGCATGCCGGTAAGTGGAGCGGCGAAGTTGAAAATGGCAGATCAAGCATCAAGTGAGCATTGCATACTCACTGACGCCACAATCTACATAATTTTCGTGAGTGCAGACATCGGCAGCACTGCTGCCTACCCAAGAAAGCCGGCTGCCGTGGGACCCGCCAGCAGCGGGTGGAAGTGCGGCGGCCGCCATTTTTTCCCCCGAATATGATGGTAATGGGTGGCACTAAACCCCTGAATTTTTAGCCCAATGTTGCTTATTTTTTCTATACTAATAACTTCTTACATTTTTATATAACTGCGAGGTCTTGCTGAACATAACAAAATTTCTATTTTTAATTAATGCAGTGTTTTAAAATAGCTAGAGCTGAAATTCTTGCTGACATTACAGCAGAAACAATGTGGCGGCAGGAAGAGAAAAGAGATCTTGCCGTACAGTCCAAGTTCAAGGCAGTGATTTTTCTCCCAAAGATGTGTAATTAGTTCATCAGGGACACTCATTCCAATGGAATAATAGATCAAACCTACCACTTTCCATGACAAGATAGGCTTATCTGTCCTGTCTGCTCAAAGGGAAGATACAGGACGTCATCCAATCAGCGTGGTATCTGAGAGCAGAAACAGTCTGCAGATTCATTGTGAAGCTTTCTGCCAGTCATGGGACAGACCTGACTTTGCAGGGCAGTTAGTCCAAAGTGTAGCCATGGGCAACGCAACACCAGCCAAGCACTGCCCACTTCCCATGCAATATATTGTATGTAATCACAACACAAATAAAGTGCAGGAGGTGATAGTTGCAACGGCCGACAGGAGTGCTGTGGATCAATATTTTTAAAATGAATTACACTGGCTAGGCCACATCCACGTCCAGGAGCTCTGAGCGGAGCAAGTCCGATGCTCGCTGTGCTCAGGAAAGTTTAATTTGGCAGTGAGGCCCTAAAACAGGCCTAGGCCTAGGCCCCTCATTAGCAGATGCCTGTTTTGGGTGCCCACCCCAGACGCCTTATGAATGGCCCGACCCAATTTTGCATTGTACTTTTTTCAGGGATCCTTGAGGCTTGTGAGATAGCACAGAGGTCAACCCAACTTCATGTAGCATCATCTCGACTTCAGACACCACCAAACAGTGGGTTGCTGCTTGGTTATTTGTACGTAGACTCATGCCTGAACCTAGAGCTGCCTTTCTTTTAATTATTTACCTGCCACATCTTAATCTTCCAATTAGGCACTTTGCAGCCTTCCGGACTCAATATCGAGTTCAACAATTTCAGATCATAACCTTGGCCCCTATTACTTTTTTACTTATAATTTTTTCCACCCCTTTGTTTTGGGTCTTCCTTTCCCCCCCCACCCCCCCCTTTCCTTTTGTTTCTCTCTCCCACCTGGCAGCTGTCTCCTATCCTGCCAGTACACTTCACACCTAATCTCAGCTGTCTTTTGTCTCCTCTGGCCTATTACCATCTCGTCTGGTTTTGAATACTTTTTATTGTCTCTTTTACTTCTTTTGTTCGATCGCAGCCCTGCCTTCGATCTATTTTCTTTTCTTTCCAGTTTTGAAGAAGGGTTTCGACTCGAAACGTCAACTCAAATTTCTCTCCACGGATGTTGCCTGACCTGCTGAGTTTTTCCAGCAATTTCTGTTGTTATTTTGGATTTCCAGCATCTGCAGTATTTTGCTATCGTATTAATCTTTTGCCCGTTCAGCCTTGATTGGTTGAGATGCCTTTTAAGGCTTCAGAGTTTCTGTCCCCCTATTGTGACACTCCCTTTAATTGTCCCCATTGTTTTAAATTTGATATACACACAATTCTTCCTCTCCCACCACTCGTGTCCTCCCTAGACATGTCTGAGTCTGCACCAGTGCTATGAATAATTATGAAAATATGCTTACACCAGAAATTGGTGTATTATTTGCGCTTGAAGTTTCAGGTAGAATTTACACCTGTTGTTAACCTTTTGAAACTGACAGACCTGAAGAGGAAAATAAATTCCATTAATTATGGGCGATTGACAGTAGTTTCTTTGGAGACCCTGAAAAGTGTATAAGACCTTATCTCATCATAGATATCATCATCGTCTTTGTCTCGTTCAAGGGGCCTGTAGTCAGATCCTATCATTGTTTGGAATAAAAGAATCCCCTTCAAAGAAGCAAGTTTCATATATTCTGAATTTGCAAGGTTTTATAGTCACAAGTAAAAATCAAACAGCCTGAATATTTTCTTCACAATTTATCTCCTGTGCATGATTGTAAATGAGATATTGGTCGGGAAATTCCTTGGAGCTGCTCCAGCTCCTCCGTTACTTTGCAGGAAGTAAATGGGGTTATAAATGTGTGTAAATGGAGTTTCCGCCGCACTTCCTGCAAAGAAACGCTAGTGAAGTGGGAGCAGCTCCGAGGAATTTCCCGGCCAATGTGTCAAAGATTATGCCATCGCAAATTGCACCTTCCCGCCTACCGCGTACAAAGATGGGGAGGATTTTTAAGGAGAGGCAGGCGACTGGGCCCAACAACCCAGTGGATTCCCCTCCTTTGACAAGGTGCCACACAAAAGATTATTGCTTAAGATAAAAAATCACGGGATTGGGGGTAATATTCTGGCATGGATAGAGGATTGGCTATCTAACAGAAGGCAGAGAGTTGGGATAAATGGTTCATTCTCGGACTGGCAATCAGTAACTAGTGGTGTTCCACAGGGGTCAGTGCTGGGTCCCCAACTCTTTACAATCTATATTAACGATTTGGAGGAGGGGACCGAGTGTAACATATCAAAGTTTGCAGATGATACTAAGATGGGAGGGAAAGTAGTGAGTGAGGAGGACATAAAAAACCTGCAAGGGGACATAGACAGGCTAAGTAAGTGGGCAGAGATTTGGCAGATGGAATACAATACTGGAAAGTGTGAGGTTATGCACTTTGGCAGGAAAAATCGTAGAGCAAGTTATTATCTTAATGGTAAGAAACTGGAAAGTACTGAAGTACAAAGGGATCTGGGGGTCCTGGTGCACGAAACTCAAAAGGTTAGTAGTCAGGTGCAGCAAGTGATTAAGAAGGCCAATGGAATGTTGGCTTTCATTGCTAGGGGGATAGAATATAAAAATAGGGAGGTATTACTTCAGTTGTACAAGGTATTGGTGAGACCGCACCTGGAATACTGCATACAGTTTTGGTGTCCATACTTAAGAAAAGACATACTTGCTCTCGAGTCAGTACAAAGAAGGTTCACTCGGTTAATCCCGGGGATGAGGGCATGGACATATGAGGAGAGGTTGAGTAGATTGGGACTCTACTCATTGGAGTTCAGAAGAATGAGAGGCGATCTTATTGAAAGATATAAGATTGTGAAGGGGTTGGAACGGGTGGATGCGGGGAGGATGTTCCCGATGATGGGTGAAACTAGAACTTGGGGGCATAGTCTTAGAATAAGGGGCTGCTCTTTCAAAACTGAGATGAGGAGGAACTACTTCACTCAGAGGATGGTAGGTCCATGGAATATGCTGCCCCAAAAAGCTGTAGAAGCTACATCATTACATAAATTTAAAACAGAAATAGACAGTTTCCTAGAAGTAAAGGGAATAAAGGGTTATGGGGAGCGGGCAGGAATTTGGACATGAGTCTAGGTTCGGATCGGTCATGACCCTATGGGTAGCGGAGCGGGCCCAGGGGCCGTGTAGCGTGATCCTGCTCCTATTTCGTGTGTCTAATTCTGTTAGATTCAGGAGATGGTTCTGTGATAGTAGATTGGCGGTTAGGATCAGATCAGCCATGATCTTATTGAACGGCGGAGCAGGCTCGAGGGGCCGATTGGCCTACTCCTGCTCCTATTTCTTATGTTCTTATGTTTCTGTCCCAGTTACCACCAGAAAGGCCTGCCTTTTCCCCAACATTGGGAGAAGGCCTTGTAGCAACCTCCTCTCCCACCAATCATCCCCAGACACTTAGCTGCTGATGGCTTTGGTCTCAGCTAAGGCCTTCAGTGGGAGCCTTCCTTATGATCTTCAGGGCACTTCTGTCCCTTTAAGGTCCCTCACTGCCTCACCAGTGGTGTCCCCGTTGCAGCATCACTGGGGTTTCTTCCCTCTAGCAGGCTTCCTCGATGGCAGAAATCCTGCCAGGAGCCTACCGTGCAATGAGCCCCGACCCAGGAAAAGGGACAGATACAGAGTCCCATCCTGCCACAACTTTGCCCCACAGAGGAGAATCTCCCCCTTAATATATCTAATAGGCTTGCTATCTAATGCTGATAATGTGTCAGCTATATAAGAAATTTAATCATAAACTAATCTCACCAATTTATATCAATCTCCGCCACTGAGCTTAGTATCAACATATAACTAGCAAGCCGGTTAAGGCTGAATTACTATATCTTTGTAAGCTCCATTATAAATTCCATCAGTTACCTATATCTACTAAATAATTTACATACTCAAAGCTTAAGACTTGAATGCTGCTAATTGTGACTATAGTTATTAATAAAGAAATGTTAGCTCAGAACTTTATCTTTTGGCTTCATCTGTGATGATTTAGCAAGAATGGGTTAATTAATTCACTCAGTACTGTAGCTAATACATATAATAGGAATCGGCAGTGTAAATGTTAATATAATCCAAATGGGTTGATGAAAGACAGTTCGGAGAGCCAAATCAAGGCATCTAGCATTTCTCTAGACAGGAACGATGAATTTCCGACGGTTCTATGTTGAGGAGTTAAGGTGAAGGAGTTAAAGGTTTGTCTGGTTCCCATTGATCAATATTCCTTTCAAGGTTTATTAGGGTACTGATCCTAGTGTTCTTATAAAATCCATGAGCTCGTTGTACTTGTGGGAGCTGAGGGTTGGAGGGGGCAAAAGAGAAGGGTTTAAGGAGGTGTTTTGTAGTGGCAAAACGGAGCCTGGGATTATCTTTGTTCTCCAGAAAGATCCAAGAGTAGTGGACTATTTTAGCAGAGGAAAGCAAGGCCTGGTAGAGCTTGATATGGTCAAGCCAGATCTGGCAATAGATGGTGAAGCCAGTTGTGCATTCGGCATACTCAAGTTTGCACCCCTTGGACTTAATGGTATGAAGTTAGAAGCTGTACCAGGGGAACAACTGAGATGGCAAGTCAACAGCTGCAGAGGTATTGTCGCAAATGTTGGGCCAAAGTCTAGGTAGTAGAGTGCCAGAGTGTGGTTGTAAGCAACCTGGGACAGAGTTTTTTTTCCAATAGCAGATGTAGAAGGAAATGGGATGAAAGCAGGGTAGGGGAATGTAGGTGGTGAGGGATACGAGAAAGCTGTTGGAAACAGCCTTGTCAGTAAGCGCGACCATGGGTGAGGAGATGCCATGGGAGTTGGGGAGGTCGAGGGGATGGCAGCGAATATTGATATGCAAATTTTTACGGAGTTTGAGGTTTAGAGAGAGCAGGAGAACCATGAAATTGAAAGAGAGCTGAGATGGAGATTGAAATCACGTAGAATGAGAAATCGCTTGGTGCAGAGGCTGAGGACAAAAAGGAGGATATCATGGAGGAAAACAGTGTGGGGCTGGGAGAAAGGGATGGTAGATAACTAGGATTTTAAAAGAGAGACAAGATGGGAGGAGCAGAGTGTGTTTTATGAAAAAAAAAGTGACAAAGGAGTAAGGGGAAAAGCCAAAGTGTGACTTGCTGATGAGGGCCACACCACTACTGCAGTAATGCCAACCCCGCCGTCTCATAAATCATGAGACAAACTCTTCAAAATCATGAGATTTGGTAAGAAATCATGAGTTGATATTTTCTTCAAACATGTATCAATATAGAGCAACAGTTTGTTTATAAACCTCATTAGTGGCTTTATTTAATCCCAAACAGGTCACAGCTCTTTACAAAAACTATATTACTGCATCTGAAAATGCTTTACAAAAAACTTTTTTTAAATCCTACCTGTTATCACCACGCTGCCATGCAGCTCAGTTTAAGGTTACAATGACTGATATAAATTTGTTATACAATGGGCCGGAGATTCCGATCCCTACGGGTGAGTACGCGCTGTGTACCCACTCGTAGGGACATCGGAAATGCCGGTTTCAGGCATGCACTGCCCATGCGCTGGAAACCGGCATTTCCAGTCTGTCAAGAAAGCTCTTGACAGATCCTCCGGCTGCACTGGAGAAGGGCCTCTGCGGGCGGATAGTTCTGTTTTTTGGAGACCCTCCGCCCACAGAAAACCCTAAGAATTCTTGCACCTGGTATAAGAGTTGATAAGAGTTGAAAAAAAAAATTTCCACTGATTTATCATTTAAAAACACTTTAAAGAAAGGTAAGTTTATTTTAGCCCCGTTAAAAACTTTAATTACTTTTTTCAAAAATTTAAATTTTTGTTTAAAATAGTTAATTTATGTAATTTCAAGTCATTTTAAAAATGTGATTTTTTAAAAAAAATTATTTGAAGTTTTACTGTGTTTTGGGGGTTATCTCCATTCATATATTTGACAGGTCTTCCTGTCAAATGTATGAAGGGAGATTCCCTTCTCTGATTGGCTCCCCATGGCCCACGTGATCCCAGGGACGCTGCGAACTACCTGCGCCTCAGAGATACGTGGGCCCTGCGCACCGGCAGTTTGGAGAGGCCCAGCAGCGAAACTCTGCGCCTCCATGGAGCCCTCAGGTAAGTGCACAGATTTTTCCAGATCGCAGCCCTCTGCCCGCGGGAGGCCTGCGATCGGAATATCTGGGCCAATATATTTATGGCTTGGGCCACCTGCCAGCAGGAAGAGGCAAGCATTCCGCCCACTGCCTGCCTGTTTGATTCCTTATGTTAAAATCAAGCCTCAACTCTTCTGTGAACCAAAACCCAAACCTACTCTATTATACATGCTGTGACTGAGATGGTCCAGAAGTAACAATACGTTTTATCATTGTTTTTGCCCACCACCACAAACTCTGCTCCTTGTCACTTACTCCATCCTCCTCTCCAGCCACTCAGTCAGACTGAACCAGACAATGTGAGACCTTGACCTCTGTTTGATCCAGAGCTGAGCTCCAAACACCAGCCTACCCATCGCCACAACTTTTTCCAGTTCTGACGAAAGGCCATCGGCCTGAAACGTTAACTCTGTTTCTCTCTCCACAGATGCTGCCTGACTTGCTGAGTATTTCCAGTATTTTCTGTTCATAAATTGTTTCCCCTTTTTGCTACAATTCCCCTCACAGCTTAGTTTCTGGTTTTCACACATGGATTAAAGCTGACGATTCTGACAGTCATTCTCCTATACAAATTCTCCACTTACATTGCAGTTATAATTATTTGTATTGTTGATTCCCCTGCAAGTGTATGCGGTTGTTTGCTCATCTCTCTTCTATGCTCCTTGCATTTGTTGGGGTCCGAGTTCCAGGAACCACAGACTCGCCTCTGACTGGTTTGAAATCTCGCGCAATGGACAGCGTGCTGTTTCTGGGGGCCGGCGCACGTCATACTTGCATGTCGGCTTAGGAGACAGTGACGCATTGTGGTCTGAGGAGGCAGAGCGGGAGCTGCCAGTGACCGGGCAATTTCACCGGTTCCGTACAGACTGTCAGACCTGGAAGGAGAAGGGGGCTGGGGTGAAAGAAGCTGTCTGTCGGCAACGAGCCAAGCCAGCTCCCACTGCCTGGAATTAATCAACTGTTCAACACGCGAGTTGTCTGAGTTAAATTGCGAGATCGCGAGTTGGGAGGATTTTCATTAAAAATCGTGTGTCTCGCGATTAAATCACGAGAGTTGGCATTACTGCTACTGCTGTGGTTTGGATGCGGTAGGTGCTCAGGAGGCTATAGTAAGGGATGATGATGCCTATGAGCCAGCTTTGAGTCAAAACCAGGATGTCAATATGATCATCCACAATGAAGTTGTTGAGCGCAAAGGTCTTCTTCATAAGTGAACGGTCATTCTGGAGGCAAATATGAAGGCAGTGATGATTGTTGATTGGTTGATTGAGTCAAAGGGGACAGTGGTGGGGGTTGAGCAGGAAACAAAGGAGGTTGTAAAGTCAGTGAAAGAGAAGGATGCAGCAGTGGCAGCAGTGGCAGCAGAGAAGGGTTGAGGAGCAGTTGGAGTGGAGATTGGGGATTGAGTGGGGGTGGGGGAAGCAAAGTACCTGAGAAGGGAGAAATGAAAGGTGGCATAGCCAGGTGAGAAGAAGGGAGGCAGAGAGGAGCGCCGAAGGTGGGCCAAAAATAATTTTAAAAGGGAGTTAGAAGTAATGGGCTCAGGTCCAGAGAATAAGCCAAAATGTGCATGTGAGTAGGCATAAAAGAAATTTGGGTAACATAACCATGGCAGAGACTTGGCATGACATGTAGCAGTCTCCCTGGCCAGGAAAAAGAGCAGGCATGTTAGCCTTTAGGGTTAGGTAGGAGACAATGTGAAACAGTCCAAAGTTAAAATCTGAGGGCCAGGGGCCTTTGGAATGAAAGCCAATCATAGAGAGCATGGGGGACAGAGCAGCTGCCGACCAACGATTGGGTTCAGAGTCGCTAATGGAATGGATTGGTAGATGTAGGAGCCATTGGAGGGGGAGAGTAATAACGGGAGTGCTGGTGAAGGTTATCCAGTGAATTGAGGGAGCCCAAGAGGAGCAGAGTGTTAACCAAAAACCAGCAGAGCTCTGATCCTGGGGTCCATAGAAATGCATAATGGCCTCAAGTGTTAGCAGTGCACTCCAGCTGATCTGACTGGACCAGAAGAGGAACATGAAGTAGTGGGAGTGAAACTAAGGGACCAAGAACAGCGAAGATCATGAAGTCAGAAGAGGTGACAGGCAAATCCAAGTTAACAGCTGTAGAGCGGCAAGGATCTTACAAAATCTGGATCAGCAGAAGGACCCCAAGGAACCAGTGCAATGTAGAGTGATGGAGAAGTTCTGAAGGCAGAACAAGGCAGAGTCTGAAAGAAATACAGCGACCCCTATATTATCTGGGAGGCGCATTCGTTGCAGGGGGGGTGGGTGGAAGTTATGGATGGGAAACCCTGATTGGCAGGCTGGCTGCCTGTCAGACGGGAAAGTCTGCAGCATCCTCAATGATGGTGGAGCCCAGCCACGTGAGTGCAAAAGACAAGGCTGAAGCGTTTACAACCATCTTCAGCCAGAAGAGCCAAGTGGATGATTCATATCGGCCTCCTCCTGTGGTTCCCACCATTACAGAAGCCAGTCTTCAGCCAATTTGATTCACTCCACGTAATATCAAGAAACGGCCAAGCGCACTGGATACAGCAAAGGCTATGGGCCCTGACAACATCCCGGCTATTGTGCTGATGACTTTTGCTCCAGACCTAGCCGCGCCTCTAGCCAAGCTGTTCCAGTACAGCTACAACACTGGCATTTATCCGATAAGGTAGAAAACTACCCAGGTATGTCCTGTCCACAAAAAGCAGGATAAATCCAATCTGGCTAATTACCACCCCATCAGTCTACTCTCAATCATCAGCAAAGTGATGGAAGGTGTCGTCAACTAATATTGAATCAGGGACAGGGGCTCAATAAAATTAAAGTAAATAAAATAACAGTAATGACGAAAATAATGGCACTAAAGATTGAGAAATCCCCATGACCAGATGGTTTCCATCCCAGGGTTTTAAAGGAAGTAGGTGAACACATTGCAGATGCTCGAACTATAATCTTCCAAAGTTCTCTCGATTCAGGAACCGTTCCTTTAGATAGGAAAATTGCACATGTCACTCTGCTATTTAAGAATGGCGAGAGAGGGAAACCAGGGAATTATACACCAGTTAGCCTAACATCTGTTGTCGGGAAATTCCTAGAGTCTATAATTAAGGATAGGGTAACTGAACACCTCAAAAATTTTCAGTTGATCAGAGAGAGCCAGCATGGATTTGTGAGCAGTAGGTCATGCCTGACAAATCTGATTGAATTTTTTGAGGAGGTGACTAAAGTAGTGGACAGGGGAATGTCTGCATAGAAACATAGAAGATAGGAGCAGGAGTAGGCCATTCGGCCCTTCGAGCCTGCTCTGCCATTCAATGAGATCATGGCTGATCATCCAAATTCAGTGCCCTGTCCCTGCCTTCTCCCCATATCCCTTGATCCCTTTAGCCTCAAGAAATATATCCAACCCTTTCTTGAATATATTTAATGAACTGGCCTCCACCGCCCTCTGTGGCAAAGAATTCCACAGGTTCACCACTCTCTGAGTGAAGAAATTCCTCCTCATTTCAGTCCTAAATGGCTTACCCCTTATCCTTAGACTATGACCCCTGGTTCTGGACTCCCCGGCCATCCGAAACATCCTTCCTGCATTTGCCTGTCCAGACCTGACAGAATTTTATAGGTTTCGATGAGATCCCCTCTCAATCTTCTAAACTCCAGTGAGTATAAGCCCAATCGACACAATCTCTCCTCATACGTCATTCCTGCCATCCCAGGTATCAGCCTGGTGAATCTTCGCTGCACTCCTTCCATGGCAAGAACGTCCTTCCTCAGGTAAGGTGACCAAAACTGCACACAATACTCAAGGTGCGGTCTCACCAAGGCCCTGTACAACTGTAGCAAGACATCCTTGTTCTTGTACTCGAACCCTCTTGCTACGAAGGCCAACATACCATTTACCTTCTTAACCGCCTGCTGCACCTGCATGCTTACCTTCAGCGACTGGTGCACAATAACACCCAGGTCTCTTTGCACTTCCCCTTCTCCCAATCTATTACCATTCAAATAATAATCTGCCTTCCTGTTTTTGCCACCAAAGTGGATAACCTCACATTTATCCACATTATAGTGCATTTGCCATGTTTCTGCCCAATCACCCAACCTGTCCAAATCGTACTGGAGTTTCACGACATCCTCCTCACAGCTTACCCTCCCACCCAGCTTTGTGTCATCTGCAAATTTGGAGATATTACATCCAATTCCCTCGTCCAGATCATTAATATATATTGTGAACAGCTGGGGTCCTAGGACCGATCCTTGCGGTGTCCCACTAGTCACTGCCTGCCACTCGGAAAATGACCCGTTTATTCCAACTCTTTGCTTTCTGTCCACCAACCAGTTCTCTATCCAAGTCAATACCTTGCCCCCAATCCCATGTGCCTTAATTTTGCACGCTAATCTCTTATGTGGGACCTTATCGAAAGCCTTCTGAAAGTCCAAATACACCACATCCACTGGTTCTCCCTTATCTATTTTACCAGTTACATCCTCAAAAAATTCCAGTAGATTAGTCAAGCATGATTTACCTTTTGTAAATCCATGTTGACTTTGTCCGATCCTGTCACTGCTTTCCAAGTGCTCTGCTATTACATCTTTTATAATAGACTCTAGCATTTTCCCCACTACCGATGTCAGGCTTACCGGTCTATAATTCCCCGCTTTTTCTCTACCACCTTTTTTGAATAGTGGGGTTACATTAGCTACCCTCCAATCCATGGGTACTGTTCCAAAGTCTATTGAGTTCTGGAAGATGACCAGCAATGCATCTACTATCTCTAGGGCCACTTCCTTAAGTACCCTGGGATGTAGACCATCAGGCCCTGGGGATTTATCGGCCTTCAGTCCCATCAATTTTCCTAACACCATTTCCCTACAAATACTGATTTCTTTCAGTTTCTCCCTTTCATTAGATCCTATGTTCCCCGGCATCTCTGGGAGGTTATTTGTGTCCTCCTTTGTGAAGAAAGGACCAAAGTATGTATTTAGTTGGTCTGCCATTTCCTTGTTTCCCATTATAAATTCCCCTGATTCTGACTGTAAGGGACCTACGCTTGACTTCACCAATCTTTTTCTCTTCACATATCTATAAAAGCTTTTACAGTCAGTTTTTATGTTCCTTGCAAGCTTACTCTCATATTCTATTTTCCCTTTCTTAATTAATCCCTTTGTCCTCCTTTGTTGACTCCTAAACTGCTCCCAATCCTCGGGATTATTGCTTTTTCTAGCCAATTTATATGTCCTCTCCTTGGATCTTATGCTATCCCTAATTTCCCTTGTTAGCCACGGTTGAGTCACCTTTTTTGTTTTTTTATGCCAAACTGGGATGAATAATTTCTGTAGCTCATCCATTCGGTCTTTGAATGTTTGCCATTGCCTATCCACCGTCAACCCTTTGAGTGCCATTCCCCAATCAATCCTACCCAACTCGCTCCTCAGACCATCGTAGTCTATGGATGTTATTTATATGGAATTCCAGAATGCATTTGATGAAGTCCCACATAAGAGACTGTTAACGGAGGTAGAAGCCCATGTAATTGAGGGCAAATTATTGGCCTGGTTAGGAAATTGGCTGAGCGGCAGGAGACAGAGAGTAGGGATAATGGATAGGTACTCAAATTTGCAGGATGTGACTAGTGGTGTCCCGCAGGGATCTGTGTTGGGGCTTCAAATATTTAGAATCATAGAATGGTTACAGCACAGAAGGAGGCCATTTGGCCCGCCAAGCCTGTACCAGTTCTCTGCAAGAGCACTTCAGCTAGTCCCACTCTCCCGCACTTTCCCCATAGCCCTGAAAAAATATTTCCTTCAGGTACTTATCCAATTCCCTTTTGAAAGCAACAATTGAGTCTGCCTCCACCAACCTTTCAAGTAGTGCATTCCAGATCCTAACCACTTGCTGCGTAAAAAAGATTTTCCTCATGTCACCTTTGGTTCTTTTGCCAATCACCTTAAATCTGTGTCCTCTGGTTCTCGACCCTTCCGCCAATGGGAACAGTTTCTCTCTCTCTGTCCAGACCCCTCATGATGTTGAATACCTCTATCAAATCTCCTCTCGACCTTCTCTCTTCTAAGGAGAACAACTCCAGCTTCTCTAGTCTATCCACAAAACTGAAGTCCCTCATCTCTGGAATCATTCTCGTAAATCTTTTCTTCATCCTAAGGACTTCACATCCTTCCTAAAGTGCGGTGCCCAGAATTGGACACAATACTCCAGTTGAGGTCCGTCCAGTGTTTTATAAAGGTTCATCATCTCTTCCTTGCTTTGTACTCTGTGCCTCTATTTATGAAGCCCAGGATACTGTATGCTTTTTTAACCGCTTTCTCAACCTGTCCTGCCACATTCAATGATTCGGGCACATATACCCCCAGATCTCTCTGCCATGCACCCCCTTTAGGATTGTACCCTTCAGTTTATATTACCTCTTCTCGTTCTTCATACCGAAATGTATCACTTTGCACTTTTCTGCGTTAAATTTCATCTGCCACCTGTCCGCCCATTTCACCAACCTGTCTATGTCTTCTTGAAGTCTATTACTATCCTCCTCATTGTTCATTATACTTCCAGGCTTTGTGCCATTTGCAAATTTTGAAATTGTGCCCTGTACTCCCAAGTCCAAGTCATTAATATATATCAAGAAAAGCAGTGGTCCTAGTACCGACCCCTTGGGAACACCACCGTATACCTTCCTCCAGTCTGAAAAACAACCGTTCACCACTACTGCAATAGCAAAATACTGCAAATGCTGGAAATCTGAAAGAACAACAGAAAATGCTGGAAATACTCAGCAGGCCAGGCAGCATCCGTGGAGAGAGAAACAGAGTTAACGTTTCAGATCTGGGACCCTTCATCAGAACTGGAAAAAGCTGGAGATGTAACAGATATTAAGCAGGTGCAGAGACAGGGAGGGGGGGTTAGGAGGGGAGGAAGGAATTGAAAGAACATACTGTGCTTATGTAAGAGGCAGGAAAGATAAAATGTTGCAAATGGGAATGGCAAAATCATACAGCATGAAAAATGGGGACAGGGATTATTGTCTGAAATTGTTGAACTCGATGTAAAGTCCGGAAGGCTGTAAAGTGCCTAATCGAAAGATGAGGTGCTGTTCCTCGAGCTTACTAGATAAGTTCATTCACTTTACTTCCAATTTCCACCCTTCCCTCACCTTCACATGGTCCATCTCCAACTCTTCCCTTCCCTTCCTTGACTTCTCTGTCTCCATTTCTGGTGATCGGCTTTCGACAAACATCCACTACAAGCCCACCGACTCCCACAGCTACCTGGACTACACTTCCTCCCACCCCGCTTCCTGTAAGGACTCTATTCCATTCTCCCAGTTTCTCCATCTCCGCCGCATCTGTTCTGACGATGCCACCTTCCATACCAGTGCTTCTGACATGTCTTCCTTTTTCCTCAACTGAGGATTCCCCTCTACTGTGGTTGACATGGCCCTTGACCGTGTCTGTTCCATTTCCCGCACTTCTGCTCTCACTCCTTCCCCTCCCTCCCAGAACTACAATAGGGTTCCCCTTGTCCTCACCTTTCACCCCACCAGCCTCCACATTCAACGGATCATCCTCCGCCATTTCCACCACCTCCAACGTGATTCCACCACCAAACACATCTTCCCCTCACCTCCCCTTTCAGCATTCCAAAGGGACCTCCGCAACACCCTGGTCCACTCCTCAATCAGCCCTTCTCCTTCGCCTGGCACCTTCCCGTGCAAGCGCAGGAGATGCAACACATGCCCTCCTCCCTTCCCACTGTCCAGGGCCCCAAACACCCCTTCCAGGTGAAACAGCAATTTACTTGTACTTCTTGCAATTTAATATACTGTATTCGCTGCTCACGATGCGGTCTACTCTACATTGGGGAGACCAAATGCAGATTGGGCGACCGCTTTGCAGAACACCTCTGTTCAGTCCGTAAGGGTGACCCTGAGCTTCCGGTTGCCTGTCACTTTAATTCTCCGCTTCACTCCCACTCTGATCTCTCTGTCCTCGGCCTATTACATTATTCCAATGAAGCTCAACTTAAGCTCGAGGAACAGCAACTCATCTTTCGACTAGGCACTTTACAGCCTTCCGAACTTAACATCCATGATGCCATTGTCTCTTTTATTCCATGGGCTTCAACTTTGCTGGCAAGCCTATTATGTGGTACTTTATCAAACACCTTTTGGAAATCCATGTACACCACATCAATCGCATTGCCCTCATCAACCCTCTCTGTTACCTCATCAAGAAACTCAATCAAGTTAGTTAAACACGATTTCCCTTTAACAAATCTGTGCTGGCTTTCCTTAATTAACCCACACTTGTCCAAGTGACTGTTAACTTTGTCCCTGATAATCATTTCGAAAACCTTCCCCACTACTGAGGTTAAACTGATTGGCCTAGAGTTGCTGGGTTTATACTTATTCTCTTTTTTGTACAAGGGTATAATATTTGCAATTCTCCGGTCCTCTGGCACCACCCCCGTATCTAAGGAGGATTGGAAGATTATGGCCAATACCTCCACGATTTCCTCCTTAACCTCCCTTAGCATCCTAGGATGCATCCCATCTGGTCCTGGTGACTTATCAACTTTAAGTGCCGACAGCCTTTCTAGTACCTCTTCTTTATTAATTTTTATCCCATTAAGTATCTCCTCTACTTCCTCTTTCACTGTGTCTATGGCAGCATCTTCTTACTTGGTGAAGACAGATGCAAAGTACTCATTTAGTACTTCAGCCATGCACTCTGCCTCCATGTGTAGGTCTCCTTTTTGGTCCCTAATCAGCCCCACCCCTCTTACCGCCCATTTATTATTTATATGCCTATAGAAGACTTTTGAATTCTCTTTTATGTTAGCTGCTTTAAGGAAGAGAAGCCTTTTTCTTTTGACACAATTTTCATGCTGGACATTAAAACTTGCAAGAGCTGTAACAAAGCAGAGAAACCAGACATGCTATCAATAAGGAACAAAGACATGGTGTAGCTAAAGGAGACGTCTGTGTAAACAATGAGGGATTAGGCCTTGACGAGATAACACAGAACTCAGTGGGCCTCTTCAATAAATAATCCTTATCAGAAAGTTTGCCAGCTAGACGGTTGAGATTTGCGTGAGCTATCCAGCCAATTAACTGTTACTGTGGCCTTCACATGCTGACTTTAACTTTAAGTTTAAACAAAAACTGCGACATATTATTGGCTATCATGATCTACGGCTATCATCGATAGGTCAATGAAGCCTTGGCGATGTATCATCCTGTCCACCATTGAAAGGAAAAGATATAAAAGAAGCTGTTAAGGTAACTTTGTTACTGCAGTCGGGGGGGGGGGTGGCGGAGGAAGAGCTGCAGTCAACAAAAAGGGAGCCTGACCGATCGTCGAGAGGAGAGCTGCAACCAACAGGAGCTGGCCACTTCGGGGTGATTGTATGACCATTTATTAGAACATATTTGGGCATTGTATTGCTAGAGCATCTTTATTGCTAAGAGTAGAGTAAGAAGGGCATTGTATTGCCAGGTAGGCTAGGAAGGGCATTGTACTGCCATTTAAATCTATATGCATTTTTTTTCTTTTCTCTCTTCTTTTTCCTTTAATAAACGACCTTATTTAACTTAAGAGCTTTTGGGTGATTCATTAATTATTTCCCTTGTAATTCGCAGGTCAAAACGAACTACAAGCCTGAGAATAGGACAGCGAGGCTTACAACAGCGACTGCGGCAGGACCTGCGTAAAGGGAAAATAAGAAGAAGCACCCAAATCCAAAGAAGAAATCTATGGATGAACTAGTAACTAAGTATATAGCAGGGAAGCTACCTTTGAAAGAAGGTTGGGTTTGGGTGATCATAGACGAGGAAGATCCAGTCTGTGAAGCTGAACAGTGGACACAGGGTACTACCTGTCGCTCTGGTTTACTAAAAGCTGTCTGGCTCATGGCATACCAGAGACAATTTAAAAATGGTGAATGTGAAAAGATCAGGTTTAGAAAAGAGATCGAGGAAAAGGATGCAAGGGCTAGCGATCGGGAGGCGGTGGTTGACCAATTGTTAAAAGAACTGAGTGAGGAAAGAGAAAACTGGGAGCGTGAAAGGGAGCGTCAGCTCACTGAAATTCTATACCTAAAGATCAAGTCTTAGAAGGGCAGAAGCTAAGTGATAGAAGGGAACAGGAAGTGTCCAGACAAAAGGAGAGAGCAGACACAGCCGAAAGGCAGAATGAGGACTTAAAAGTGGCAGTCAGAGTGGCCCACCAGTCAGTTCTAGAAGAGAAGAGGAAAGAAAGCCATGTAGAATGTGAAAGAAGAATTCGGGAGTTAGAGGGGAAACTGTCTGCCAAAAAGGGGATAGTATGTGCGATGGCCCCGGGGTGTGTAAGCGATGAGGAAGAGGAGTTAGACTATGGACTTCCTGGGGAACACTGGAGACCCCCAGCGTGTGCACCCACAAAAAGGAAGGATGGGAGAATGTGTCCCCTCCGTACCACTAAGTATAAGTGTGGCACAGACGGGGACGGAGGTATGGAGAAAGAAAGGCAGTACCATCAGGAGTACTCCCTAACCGATCTTCAAAGTTTAGTGAAGGAAGTGGGCAAATTGAGTAGGGGAGGAGAGATAGAAAACCATCTAATGATAGTAGAGCAACATGCCTCTATGGCAAATTGCAGTCAAGAAGAAAAGAAAAGACTGTTATTGTTCACGTTAGAACCTGACGTTTTATGGGGACTCCCGAAGGCCCATAGGAATGGCGAATCAGACTGGGAGGAATTGGTGGATGAATTACAGAAATTATTGGGGACTGAAGTAGGAAACCCTTTTTGAAAGATAGAATCGACCACCCAAGGCCCGAAAGAATGTCCTAGGTAGTTTGCTGATTGACTCTGGGTAGTGTACAATGAAACCTTCGGAGGAGAGATCCTGAGAGAAAAATTAGAAGGAAAGGGATTGAATCATTGGTTAAGGACCCTGACTATCCATAGCTTGGCCTATATAAGGGCTCATATGGAAAACTGGTTCGATCCCGATAAACATAGAAACATAGAGATAGGAACAGGAGTAGGCCATTCGGCCCTTCGAGCCTGCTCCGCCATTCAATGAGATCATGGCTGATCTTCGTCTGAGATCATAGCTGATCTTACCAGTTCAGTACCCCGTCCCCGCCTTTTCTCCGTAACCCTTAATCCCCTTAGCCTTCAGAAATATATCCAATTCTCTCTTGAAAATATTTATTGAATTAGCCTTCACAGCCCTCTGTGGCAGGGAATTCCACAGGCTCACCACTCTTTGAGTGAAGAAATTCTTCCTCATCTCTGTTTTAAATGATTTGCCCGCTATTTTTAGACTGTGGCCCCTGGTTCTGTGCTCCCCTGCCATTGGAAACATTCTCTCTGAATTCAGCCTGTCCAGGCCTGCCATAATTTTATATGTTTCGATGAGATCCCCTCTCAATCTTCTAAACTCCAGTGAGTACAAGCCCAAACTATTCAATCTCTCCTCGTAGGTCATTCCCGCCATTCCAGGTATCAGCCTGGTGAATCGCCGCTGCACTCTTTCCATGGCAAGAACATCCTTCCGCAGATGGGGCGACCAAAACTGTACACAATACTCCAGATGCGGTCTCACCAGCACCTTGTACAGCTGTAGTAAGGTATCCCTATTCCTATACTCGAACCCCCTTGATATGAAGGCCAACATACCATTTGCCTTCTTAATCGCCTGTTGCACCTGCATGCTCTCCTTCAGTGACTGGTGCACAAGAACACCCAGGTCCCTCTGCACTTCCCCATCTCCCAATCTATTGCCATTTAGATAATAATCCACCCTCCTGTTTTTACCCCCAAAGTGGATAACCTCGCATTTATCCACATTATAGTGCATCTGCCACGTATCCGCCCATTCCCCCAACCTGTCCAAATCACACTGTAGCCTCCTGACATCCTCATCAGAGCCCACCCCTCCTCCTAGTTTAGTGTCGTCAGCGAATTTGGAAATATTGCATCCAATTCCCTGATCCAGATCATTTATATATATTGTGAACAGCTGGGGTCCCAGGACAGATCCTTGTGGCACCCCGCTGGTCACTGCCTGCCACTCCGAAAACGAGCCGTTTATTCCAACTCTCTGTTTTCTATCCGCCAGCCAGTTCTCTATCCACGTTAATACTTTGCCCCCAATCCCATGAGCCTTAATTTTGCATGATAATCTTTTGTGTGGAACCTCATCGAAGGCTTTCTGGAAGTCAAGGTACACCACATCCACTGGCTCTCCCCCATCTATTTTACCAGTTACTTCCTCAAAAAATTCCAGCAGATTAGTCAAACACGATTTACCCTTTGTAAATCCATGTTGACTCTGTCCGATCCTTTCCCCATTTGTCAAGTGCTCCGCTATTTTATCCTTAATAATGGACTCTAGCATTTTGCCCACAACCGATGTAAGGCTTACTGGTCTATAATTCCCTGCTTTCTCTCTACCCCCCTTTTTAAATATTGGGGTAACATTAGCTACCCTCCAATCCACGGGTAATGTTCCCGAGTCAATGGAGTTCCGGAAGATGATCCTTAGAGCATCTGCTATCTCCAGGGCCACCTCCTTAAGTACCCTAGGATGTAGTTTATCAGGCCCCGGGGATTTGTCGGCCTTCAGTCCCCTCAACTTACCCAACACCATATCCCTAGAGATACTAATTTCTGTCAGCTCCTCCCTCTCATTAGTCCCTATGTTTGCCGATATTCCTGGGAGGTTATTTGTGTCCTCCTTTGTGAATACAGAACCAAAGTATGAGTTTAATTGGTCTGCCATTTCCTTATTCTCCATTATATATTCTCCCGAATCGGACTGCAAGGGACCGACTTGGGATTTTACCAGTCTTTTCCTCCTGATATACCGATAAAAGCTTTTGCAGTCTGTCTTTATGTTTGCTGCAAGTTTACTTTCGTATTCTATTTTCCCCTTCCTGATTAATCCCTTTGTCCTCTTTTGCTGTATCCTGTACTGCCCCCAATCTTCCGGTCTGGTGCTTTTTTTGCCAGTTGATATGCCCTTTTTTTTGATTTATGCTGTCCCTAATTTCCCTCGTTATCCACGGTTGAGTCACCTTTTTAGGTTTATTTTTATGCCAAACCGGTATAAACATGTTCTGGAATTCTTCCATTCTATCTTTGAATGCTTGCCATTGTCTATCCACTGTCAACCCCCCCAGAAACACCACCCAATCAATCTTACCCAATTCCCGTCTCATACCCTCGTAATTCCCTTTATTTAAGTTCTGGACCTTAGTCTCTGATTCAATTTCCTCACTCTCCATCTCGACTGAGAGCTCGATCATATTATGATCGCTCTGCCCCAAGGGGCCTCGTACAAGAAGATTGCTGATAAGTCCCTTCTCATTGCACAATACCCAGTCTAAAATGGCCTGATCTCGAGTCGGCTCCTCGACATATTGGTCCAGATAACCGTCCCGAAAACATTCCAGGAATTCCTCCTCCTCAGAATTTTTACTAATTTGGGTAGTCCAATCAATATGTAAATTAAAGTCACCCATGATGACAGCTGTGCTCTTATCGCACGCTTCTCTAATTTCCCTTTTTATGCCTTCCCTCACCTCCATATTACTATTTGGAGGCCTATATATCACACCCACTAACGTTTTCCTCCCCTTGCTATTTCTCATTTCTACCCATACAGATTCCGTTTCATCCGAGTTAATATCCTTCCTTTCCATTGCATTAATCCCCTCCTTTACCAGCAATGCTACCCCACCTCCCCTACCTTTTTGCCGATCCTTCCTAAATATTGTATATCCCTGGATGTTAAGTTCCCAGCCTTGCCCACCCTGCAGCCACGTTTCTGTAATCCCAATCAAATCATACTTGTTTACCTCTATTTCCACAACTAATTCATCCACCTTGTTCCTAATGCTTCTAGCATTAAGATACAAAGCCTTCAGGCTTGCTTTTTTCACACTCTCATTATGAATTAGTTTGGCCCTTTGTGTTTCTCTCCTTTGCTTATTGCTTCTCACCTTTCTACCATCTATTTCTGACTTCATATGACTTCCCTCTTTTCCACTACCTAGGTTCCCATCCCCCTGCCAAATTAGTTTAAATCCTCCCGAACTGCCCTAGAAAATATTACCCCGAGGACATCGGCTCCCTCACAGTTCAGGTGTAGACCGTCCCCTTGGTACAGGTCACTCCTCCCCAAGAACTGGTTCCAATGCCTCAAGAATTTAAATCCCTCTCCCTTGCACCACTGCTCAAGCCACGTATTTAGCTTATCTATCTTACTCTCTCTAAACTTATTAGCTCGTGGCACTGGTAGCAATCCAGAGATTACTACCTTTGAGGTCCTACTTTTCAATTTAGCTCCTAACTCCCTAAATTCAGCTTGTAGGACCTCCTCCCTCTTTTTACCTACATCGTTGGTACCTACATGTACCACGACAACTGGCTGATCCCCCTCCCCCTTCAGAATGCTCTGCACCCGCTCCGAGACATCCTTGACCCTTGCACCAGGGAGGCAACATACCATCTTGGAGTCTCGGTCTCGGCCACAGAAACTCCTATCTATCCCCCTTACAATTGAATCCCCTATCACTATAGCCCTATCCCTCTTTTTCCCGCCCTTCTGTGCAGCAGAGCCAGTCATGGTGCCCTGAACCTGGCTGCTGGTGCCTTCCCCTGATAAGTCATCTCCCCCAACAGTACCCAAAACGGTAAACCTGTTTTGGAGGGAGATGACCGCAGGTGACTCCTGCACTACCTTCCTGCCTTTACCCTGCCTTTTGGTCACCCATTTACTGTCTGAGCTAGCCTTTACCTGCGGTGTGACCAACTCACTGAATGTGCTATCCACAACATCCTCAGCATCGCGTATGCTCCAGAGTGAGTCCATTCGCAGCTCCAGCGCCGCCATGCGGTCTGCTAGGAGCTGCAGCTGGACACACTTCCTGCACACATAGTTGTCAGGGACAGTGTCCCTGATTTCCCACATGGCACAGGAGAAGCATGACACGGGTCCGAGCTGCCCTTCCATGACTTAACCCTTACAATACCCTTTTATTTACTACGATTTAGCTTAATTATTGAATTCTACTTAGAATAAGTTTGTGAAAGTACTCACCAACCTGTTTTCTGGTGTTGTATTTTCACTGCCGCCTCCTGTCCTGGAACCTTTTCCACCTAGGTTAGGCTCCTGAAATAAAATAAATTGAACCTACCTTTTCAACTTCCCCTAACCCCAAAAAGGTTAGAGGAGGTGGAAGGGTGGGAGACACTACACTGTAGTGTTTCGGGTTTAGCAACAGCTCCACCTATATAAGAGTTACTGGCCTCCTGCTCTCCCAACTGCACCAGCTGTGAAAGAAAAAGCCCGCGAAAGGTGAGCTTTTAAACTCACCAGTTACTGGCCTCCTGCTCTCCCGACTGCCCCAGCAGTTACTGGCCTCCTGCTCTCCCGACTGCCCCAGCTGTGGTCTCGGGCCTCGCCTCTCTCCGGTTTTTATACCGAGCTCCTCCTCGCTGCTCCCGCTGGTCCCGACTCCGCCTCCACCCACTGCCGATGCCGCACTGGGGCCTACCTGAGCCTCTGGGGCCTCTTGTAGTCGCTCTGCCGCTCACTGAGGAGAAGGTGTTACGGACAATGACGAGGTTATTTGAGTCCCATCAAGATGAGAAGCGGGAAGTGGGTAAAGTGAATCAGCCCAGTGGAAGGTGTGTGAAATGAAAGGGGGAACCCCCAGGAAATGGCAGCAGGAGGGTAAACCCTTCAAGCCTACCCTGGGGATGGATGAAAGGGTACAATAGACCATGTGTAGATGTAGTTGTAGAGGGGAAGAAAGGGGATTACTTAATAGATACTGGAGCTTCGAATACAGCAGTTGACTCAGTTGCTCCCAACACTTCCCCATGGTCTACCGGAAAACCATATGTACTCAACGGATTTTCGAGCAAATCAGTGGCTGTGGCGGTATCCAAACGCTTAAGTTTTAAAGTAGGGTCACTGCAAACCAAGTGGACGTGTATTTTAATGCGTTAGGATCAACCGGGAATGGGAGTAGTGGGATCAGATTGGCTACTGGCACACAATATAGTTGTAGATATGCACAATAACTGTTTGTGGGGTGGAGTGGACAAAACCGATGAAATATTGGTTATCCCACCTCGCCATGGAGAGGTGTGGGTGGTAACCTCAGCGGGACCCTATGACCTGGGGACTTTGCAGAGTAGGACCCCAGAAAGTTATAGGCAGATAGTGGAAGAGAACAGGAAAGCTTTCGCCACTTATAAGCATGATTGTGGATGGGTGATGGGAGGGCAGGTTGGGCCTACACTCATTGGAGTTTAGAAGAATGAGAGGGGATCTTATTGAAACATATAAGATTCTGAAGGGGCTTGACAGGGTAGATGCAGAGAGGATGCTTTCCCTTGTGGGGGGATCTAGAACTAGGGGGCATCATTTCAGAATAAGGGGGCACCCTTTTAAATCGGAAATGAGGAGAAGTTTATTCTCTCACAGGGTCGTGAATCTTTGGAATTCTCTTCCCCAGAGAGCTGTGGAGGCTGGGTCATTGAATATATTTAAGGTGGAAATAGATAGATTTTTGAATGGGAAGCGAGTCAAGAGTTATGGGGAGCGGGCAGGGAAGAGGAGTTGAAGCCAAGATCAGATCAACCATGATCTTATTGAATGGTGGAGCAGGCTCGAGGGGCCAAATGACCTACTCCTGCTCCTATGTCTCATGTCTATGTCTAGAATAGGAAGAGAGTCTATGTCCCAACCTCAGAAACAATATACCTTCCCAAAGGAGGCAGAGAGGGACTTGGAAAAGGCAGTGACATCTTTGGTGGATCAGGGAGTCTTGAGACCCTTGGCTACCCATGTGAATTCACCTATTTGGCCGGTTAGGAAGCCAGACGGTTCATGGCGAATGACCATTGACTATAGAGTCCTGAACAAGAATATCCCTGCTTGTGCACCTACTGTGGCTGCGGTGGGAGATCTGATTGGCAACATCCTGAGGTCTGCCAGGGTATTCACAGTTTTAGACATTTCAAATGGTTTCTGGTCATTTGCTCTGCATCCAGAGGATCAGTACAAATTCGCCTTCACCTTTAAGGGACAGTAGTACACATGGACCTGTCTCCCACAAGGTTTCCATAATAGCCCCTCAATCTTCCACCAGAGCATGGCGAATTGTCTACGGGAGTTCAGTTGTCCAGATCAACTGATACAGTACATAAACGATTTGCTGTTACTCTCTGAGAACGAGAAGGAGCACAGGGAGTTATTGGCGGAGTTATTGGAGCTACTCCGAACAGCAGGCTTTAAGGTAAATCCTAAGAAGGCACAGATAGGGCAGAAGGAGGTTCAGTTCTTGGGACTAACTATTCGACCTGGGGAGCGAGCAATAGATGAAGCAAAGAGAAAGGCAGTTTGAGAATTAACCACCCAGGATCACTGACAGCCCTCAGATCATTCTTGGGACTGACAGGATACTGTAGAGTTCATAGATGAGTACGCTGCGACTGTGGCTCCCCTGCTGAGCTTATTGAGGAAAGGAGTGAAGTGGGAATGGGACGATAAGTGCGACAAGGCGTTTGTTAAACTGAAAATGGACTTTCTGACCACCCCAGCTCTGGGAGCGGTGGACCCTGACAAGGGCTTCTATTTGGAAGCCGCAGCCACCGATGCCAGTTTAAGTGCAGTCCTTTTGCAGGAAACAAACAGCTACTTGCGATCAGTGGCATACATGCTCAGAGTTTTAGCAGGGGCAGAAAAGGGTTTCACCCCCTTACGAATGCCACCTGATGGCGACTTTCTGGGCGATGAAGCATTTTTCAGTGTTTACCGGCACCCAGGCTCTCGCGTTACTTACCCACCACACTCCGATCCGCTTGTTGCTGGATGGAAGAATTAAAGAAGGGACGGTATCTAGTGCTAGGATAGCTAGATGGTCTTTGTTATTACAAGAGAGGAGCATCAAGGTAAAAAGAATAAATGATCCAAAGCTGGTGGTTAACCTCGACTACCTGGGAGAGCCCCATACATATACTGCAGAGGGTGTCTGGGAAACTGAGGGAGGATTTAGAGCAGGGATCCATCCAGAGGGATGGGATATTTATGGAAACGGCTCTAGCTTTGTAGAGGGGGGACAACGGAAAACGAGCTGTAGGACTTATGATCCACAGAGGAGAACTGAACAAGCAATATCCCTTCCCGCCACTGGGTGCCCAGCAGCGGAACTGGCCGCAGTGACTTATGTGGTCACGCAACCTGTTGAGTTTCCCCTGTATTCACCTGTAATTCTTATACAGAGTATCTAGCCATCTGGGCTAGAAGGGGGTTCACATCAGCAGACGGAAAACCCTTAACCACAGCTCCTATGTTAGCCACCATTTTAGAGCCCGTAAAGGATACTGGCCATGCCTATTACATCTAACTGAATAGACTCCTCCCGATACCTGTTAGATCCATGATTCTGAGGGTATGCTGTTTTTCAATAACCACACGAATGCTGCAACTTAACAATAAACAGGTATTTACTGGAGGAGGGTAGTCTCAAGACTGGGGGTACAGAGGCATGCGCAAAGCTTATATACAGGTGTGGTCACTGCCGGTACTACAGTATACAGGAGCTGTAAAAGTAGTTCTCTCTTAAAGGTACATACACTACAATTCCTCCCCTTTTAGATTAGTAGTACCCCTAATATTCAAATAACAATTAACACTTTAACATGTACATTAAACAACAATAGTCCATTTATAGATTCAGTCTTTGGGGCGGCTTCCTGACCCTTTCGGGATAGCGCCTTTCCTGAGGTTCTTGTTCTTCGTGCAGAGGCGATTCTGACCCTTTTTCATCGGGGAGTTCATTGGGTTCCACTGCTACTGGTTCTGAGGTAGATGCTACCGGTATGTCGGGTTCATCCCCAGGTACTCGAGACATGGGGTTGACTCGTTCCTGTGACGCTAAGATCTGATCGACGTGGCGTCTCACAATGTTCTCCCCGACATCCACTGTGTACATTAATGGCCCCTGCCTTGTGCATATCGTTCTGGGTTGCCATTTCTCTGTTCGATAGTCATGGGCCAAGACTGGTTGTCCTACATTGACGCTCCTTGTCGGCTTCTCATTGATGTGCTGGAATTGTTTGTCCTCAACATTTCTTCGCACATTTGGTCTGAGCAAGTCCAGACGAGATCTCAACCTTCGGTTAAAGAACATCATGGCCGGGGTCTGGTTGGTAACTGCATATGTCGCGTTTCGGTAGGCTAATAAGAAATTGTCCATCTTATGCTGTAGGGGAATTTCATCGTCGCACATGGCCTTTATCGCCTTCTTAAAGGTTTGTACGAACCTCTCAGCCAATCCATTTGTGGCTGGATGATACGGGGCGGATGTGTAATGCCTTACCCCATTCCTTCTCATAAATTTTTGAAACTCTTCGGACACAAACTGTAGTCCATTATCAGAGCAAATCTGCTCTGGCAAACCGTTTCTGGCAAATATGGTCCGTAGGACTGCAATCGTTTTCTCTGTAGTGGTTGAAGACATTTTTATCACCTCAGGCCACTTTGAATGAGCACCCACTGCTATTAAGAACATTGAGTCCATGAATGGACCAGTGAAATCAAAATGCACCCGTTGCCATGGAGAGGAGGGCCACTCCCATGGGTGTAGAGGGGCATGTGGTGGTGCATTTTGGACCTTCTGGCATCCTAAGCAGCTCTTAGTTAGGTCTTCGATTTGTTGATCGATTCCCGGCCACCACACATAAGCCCTAGCAATGCTTTTCATTTTCACTCCCCCCAGATGACCTTCATGTAGCTCATTTAGCACTCTCCCCCTTAACTTGAGTGGAATCACCACTCTGGATCCACACATCACTGTCCCCTGGCATACTGACAGCTGTTCTCTTCTGGATGAGAATGCTGGCAACAGTGAGTTGCCATGTGTTGGCCATCCCCTCACCGTCAAATCATATACCCGAGACAGCGTCAGATCATTTCGGGTCTCCTTCTCTATATCCGTGTTCGTTACTGGCAATTGTTCAATTATTGACGAATAAAATATCTCGATAGGGTCCACTGCTGGTGCTTCCTCCACAGTAGGCAGTGGCAGGCGCGATAGCCCATCAGCGTTCCCATGCTGTTTCGTGCCTTTATATTCTATTTCATATTGATTCGCCCCTAGAAACAGGGACCATCTTTGTAACCGTTGTGCAGTCATCACTGGAATGCCCTTCTTAGGATTAAAGATGGAGACAAGTGGTTGGTGGTCAGTCAGCAAGGTGAACTTCTGCCCATGCAGATAGTGGTTGAATTTTTTTACTCCCCATACTAGGCTGAGGGCCTCCCTGTCAATCTGGGCGTAGTTGCGCTCGGCTGAGGTTAGTGACCGAGACGCAAAGGCTACTGGCCTCTCCAACCCGTCTGGGAATTTGTGCAACAGCACCGCTCCAATACCATAGGGTGATGCATCACAAGCCAAACGAATTGGCAGTGCTGGGTTGAAATGGGCCAACACCTCTTTTGATGTGATCAATTCTTTACACTTCTGGAAAGCTCGTCTACGTTCGTCATCCCACTTCCATGGTACCCCTGTTTGCAGTAGGGTGTTCAGTGGGTGTAATACCGTGGACAAATTTGGTAAGAACTTGTGGTAGTAGTTTACCAGCCCGAGGAACAACCTCAGTTGTGATACATTTTCCGGTGCTGGAGCCTTGACTACTGCCTCAATCTTTTATGGGGACTTATGTAACCCCTCTTCATCGATGACGTGGCCACAATACGAGATCTGTTTCTGGAAAAACTCGCACTTGTGGCGATTAGCTCATAGCCCATACTCCTTTAATCTGGTGAGCACCTTCTCCAAGTTGGCGAGGTGATCACTGTCATTTTCGCCCGTGACCAAGATGTCGTCCAAATAACACTGGGTCCCTGGAATCCCTTGCAGGCCATGATCCATTGCCCTTTGCCAAATAGCCGGAGCCGAGGCTACTCCGAACACCAGCCGCTTGTATTGATAGAGACCTTTATGAGTGTTAATCGTAAGGTATTGTTTCGAAGCTTCTTCTACCTCCATTTGCAAGTATGCCTGGGCTAGATCAATTTTGGTGAAGCGTTTACCTCCAGATAGCGAGACGAAAATATCCTCAATTCGTGGAAGCGGATATTGTACCGTGTGAAGGACTGGGTTCACTGTCACCTTAAAATCCCCACGGATGTGGACCTTCTTTGGTTCCCCAGGCGTATTACTCAACGACCTCTTCATTACAGGAACGATGGGTGTAGCCCACTCGCTCCAGTCCACTTTGGACAGTACTCCTGAACGTTCCAACCCTTCCAGCTCTGCTTCAACAGCTGGTCTGATCGCATAAGGCACTGGTCTGGCCTTAAGAAACTTTGGGCTTGCATTTTCCTCTATTCTAATCGTTGCTGTTATGCCTTTTAGTGTTCCTAGACCCTCCTGGAACACTTCTTTTGCGTCAGTTAGCATTTTTGACAGTCGTCCAGGTGTGACGTCGTCATCCTTTTTGGCCTCAACCTTCAGTGCCTGTATGGAATGCCAATCTAACTGTATCTTCCGGATCCATTCACATCCTAGCAGTGGTAGTCCTCCATCTGGCAATACATATGTAGTGGCGCTTCTTAGTTTCCAAACAGGCAGCCACTGAGCTGTGGGGCTTTTAACAACGAGTAGACGCGTGTCGAAATAAAACGTTCCCAAACGTAGCTTTGTCTTTTAAACTGTTTACTATAACACTTTACAAACAGAATTACAAAGCAAACACGTATAAACGAACACGGTCAAAAACTGTATTGCTCCAGCCCTCACAACTTCTGCCTCCTTCAGCCACGTGGAGTTTAAACTGTAAAATGGCTGCTGGCTATGTGACGATCTTAAGGACTGTACCATTGTGGCAAGAATGAAGGGGGTATCTCGGACTATACTACTGGAGCAAGAAAATAGGGGGTTTCTTAATACAATAAGTCAGTCAGGTAAATTAACTGTATTATGCTATTTAACCAATATTTTAAAGTATTTTCTTAAACTTTCATGGCTCTTACATTCCGGCCCCTAATTGACTAGGCACATGAAGCATATCAATTACTCAAACATTAAGAGTCATAAACTAATGAGTTCAACATATTTACAATATAAATGTCCACTTTTTTCGTTCAGGAACTTTTCACGCTGCTTCTTGTAGCAGGCAGAGCTTTGTGATCGGTCTTTCCAGGGTACTGGTCTTGGTTTGCAAACAAATGCGACGAACGACGCCTCTGGAGTCTGGCATGGTCTTAATTATTTTTTCCATCAACCAAGAATTTCTAGGGGCTGAATCATCCACGATTAAGACAATGTCTCCGACAATGAAGTTCCTCTTTATTTTGGACCATTTTTGACGCTCCTGTAGCAGAGGTAAGTATTCTCTTGTCCATCTGGTCCAGAAAAGGTCCGACATATACTGAACTTGCCTCCACTTCCGACGGGCATACAGATCTTCCTTTTTGAAGACTCCCGGGGGCATGGCTGGCTGTGTTTTCAACAACAACAGGTGGTTCGGAGTCAGGGCTTCGAGGTCATTGGGATCATCTGATGTCTTAGTTATCGGTCGGTCATTAATGATGGCTTCGACCTCACACAGAACGGTTTGGAGTCCCTCGTCGTCAAGCGCTTGCTGCTTCAGTACAGAACTGAGTAGTTTTCTTACGGTGCGTATCTGTCTTTCCCAGACACCTCCATGGTGGGATGCAGCCGGAGGATTGAAGATCCACTTAATTCCTGTTTGCATCATGGCTTCCTGTATTTTAAGCTGATTCCAACCTTCAATAGCTTCCCGTAGTTCTCTCTCCGCTCCGACGAAATTAGTGCCATTATCAGAACGCATAATGGACACCTGTCCTCTTCTACAGACAAAGCGCCGCATGGCGTTAATACAGGAATCAGTGTCAAGCGTGTGTGCCACCTCAATATGAACTGCTCTGATGGTCAAACAAGTGAAAGGCACACCATATCTCTTGACAAGGCTCCGTCCTCGCTTTACCTCGAAAGGCCCGAAATAGTCCACCCCTACGTTTGTAAATGGGGGCTTGTCTGGTAACAAACGGTCTTCAGGCAGGTCTGCCATTTTCTGCTCCCCAGCTCTAGCGTGTAACCGTCTGCAAACAATGCATTCAGAGAGTATTTTTCTTATTACAGAATTAGCTCCTGGAATCCAGTATCTTTGTCTTAGCTTCGCAAGCACGTGATTCCTCCCACTGTGTCCAATACTCTGGTGTATATGCTGAAGAATGAGAGTGGCAACCCGGAGGTCCTTAGGAAGGATAGCAGGATGCTTGGCCTCCTCTGGCATAGCAAATTTGTTTAGTCTCCCTCCCACCCTCAGTACTCCATCTTGCAGTGTAGGGTCCAGCTTGTAGATATGACTACCTTTCTTGATTGGAGTATTTCGCTGTAAAGCTTCGATTTCTTCTGGGTATCTTTGTCTTTGACTGAAGCAAACTATCTCCCTCTCAGCCTTGGCCAAATCCTCCACGGTCAATGAATTCTTACCCAATGTGGTCTCGTGCTGATGCATATACTGCTGTAGAAGCATTCTCTGCTTATCAGGATTACTTTCAGACTGACTGATAGTGGCTCGGTACTCTTTTCTCTTACCGCTCAGGTGTAGCAGCAACTCTTTCAACCTTAGAAACCATGCAACTGCTTTCCTCAACTGGTGCCATCCTGAGAAATGGTTAACAAGCTTGTTCACTGTGTCAAAGTTCTCTTTCGTAGTTATGAGATTTACTGTGACTGATCTCTTGACTTCGACGTCGTCTTCAGCAATCTGACTTGGCACATCTGGTCTTTCTGGCCATGATCTCTCTGTTTCCAGCAGATAACTTGGGCCTTGTATCCAAGTTTCACTCCTCATGAAGTTTTCAGCCTTCAATCCCCGTGAGGCTTGATCTGCTGGGTTTAATGAGGTGTTTACATACCTTCATTGAGATGGTTGTGTAGCTTCTCTAATGGATGAGATTCTGTTTGCTACGAAGGTCTTGAAGCGTATCTTCTCATTCTCTATATACTTCGGCACCGTCGTGCTATCCGTCCAGAAGACAGATTCTTCTAGTGGGAGCTGTAACTCTTTCCACATCACCTGGTCAACTTTAACTGCAACAACCGCTGCCGTCAACTCCAGTCTCGGGATGGTGACCTGCTTCAGCGGAGCCACCCTGGATTTCCCCATGAGGAAGGCACAATGTTTCTGGCCCTGTTGATTTGTCAGCAAGAGGTAAGTAGCCGTGCCATAGCCGTCCTCACTGGCGTCCGAGAAATGATGTAGTTGAGCCGTCTTTGTAACTCCAAAACTCACAGGCTTGATGCATCTACTGACGTTGAAGCTAGAAAGTTGTTGCAAATCTGTCAACCATCTGAGCCATCTCTGAGCTTGACCTTCTGGGATATCTTCATCCCATCCTCTCTTGTCTCTACACAGCTCTCGTAGCATCAGCTTTACCGGCAGAATGAGTGGTGCCAGGAATCCAAGAGGGTCGTAGATGGAACTGACCACGGAGAGAATCCCTCGTCTTGTGGATGGTCTTTCGTTCACCATTATTCTGAAGTTGAACGTGTCTGACTCAATGCACCATTGTACACCAAGAGCTCTCTCGATAGGAAGGACATCGTGGCTCAGGTCCAGATCTTTGACTTCAGTGGCTCTTTCCTTTTCTGGGATAGACGCTAGAACTGCTCTGCTGTTGCTTATCCACTTAGTCAGGTGGAATCCTCCATTCGAACACAGAGTTCTAAGGTCTCTTGACAGTGCGATGGCATCGTCTTCTGTTGACACGGACTTCAGACAGTCATCGACATAAAAGTTTCTGAAGATTGTCTCCACAGCCTCTGATGGTGCTTTGCCTTTGCCATCTTCTGCAGTTTTTCTGAGAGCGTAGCTTGCACAGCTGGGAGATGATGTGGCTCCGAACAAGTGTACAGCCATTCTACATTCCACCATCGCTTGACTAACGTCGCCATCTGGCCACCAAAGGAAACGCAGGAGATCAGCATCTTCATCAGGGATTCTGACTTGGTAGAACATTGATTCTATGTCTGCCATCATGGCAACGAGCTCTTGTCTAAACCTAGTCAAGACGCCAATGAGGGTATTAGTAAGATCAGGACCTTGAAGCAGCTGGTCGTTCAGTGAAGTTCCTCTGAATGAGGCGGCGCAGTCAAACACTACACGGGTCTTTTTCTTCTTTGGGTGATACACACCGTGATGAGGAATGTACCAGACCCTTCCATCGTCTCTGTTCAACTGTTCCTCGGGCACTTTTACAGCATAGCCTTTCGCTATGATGTTTCTCATGAAGCCTTAGTAGTCTTCGTGAAAGTCGGGGTTCTTGTTCAGCTTTCTCTTTAGACTGATGGCGCGTTGCTCTGCTATGCAGCGATTGTTCAGCATCTTCGCGGTCTGTCTTCTCAGTGGCAAACCAATGTGATAGTGGCCATCGATGAACTGTGTAGACCTTGTCATCAAATCCATGAACTGATGGTCTTCTTGTGACATCTCTGTCTTTTCCTCGCAGCTGCGTTCTGAAAAGTCTGCGTTGAACTGCTGTATCAACAGCTCTTCAATGCTTGCGATAGAGATGCGATTAACTGTGACATTTTGTCATTCCTCCTTGTTCGACTTGTTGCCATCATCTCTCCTTAACGGTCCATTGACTACCCATCCAAGGGCTGTCCTGACGGCGTAGGGTCCGTCATCCTTGCTGTTTATCACCTGCCATGGCTCCATAGTTTTGTAGGCATTGGTTCCAATTAATAGGCCAATTTCTGCTTCAATGTATGGAAGACGCACCTTTTCTAGGTAAGGCCATCTATCCACATCCTTCTGCAGGGCTAAGTTCCCTATTCTAACAGGAATCTCCCTCTGTGTGAAAACATTAGGCAGGCCTATGAAGTCCTTCTCTTCAAGTCCACACACTTCTAGGTCTGACAGGATATAACTTTGCATTGACTTCTCATGACCCATGGTGCGTAATAGGATTTCTGTTCTTCTGCCTCTAACGTTCAGCTGTCGCATGAGTGATTCTGTGCAGAACGTTGCTGAACTACCTGGATCCATGAAGGCGTAAGTCGCCATGAACTTCTCACTCCTCTTAGACCTGATCTTTACTGGTACGATGGCAAGAATACAATCACTGTCACCGGCCCCAGTGAATCCACAAGTCTCTGGTTCTAGCGACACCAGAGCACTTGAAACAACCTTCTCGTCGGTATTGTTTTCTTCACTCTTCTTAGAGACTTGTTCTTCTTTATGGATATGCAGCAGACTGGGATGTTTCCGAGTGCACTCTCTGCATGTCGTTCTTTGCTTACAGTTTCTACTCAGGTGCCCCTGAGAGAGACATCCAAAACATAGGCCATTGTACTTCAGGAATTCGATTCTGTCCTTATGTGGCTGTGCTTTGATGTCACTGCAGAAATCCAATGTATGATCCTTCTGGCAGAATAAACATGGCTTCTGAAAGGCATTAGCAGGCGTCACTGTGCTGCTCTTTTTGGGAGATGAGTTCTGAGACCTTTCTTCCCCAGCCTGAGTGACGATAGTTGCAAAGCTGCTTCCCCTGGAACCACCTTTCCTGAGAGTCTTTGATTCAACAGGCTTGGCTTTCACTCTTCCATCAGTAGTCGGGCTGACATCCTGGATGTTTCCAAACAATGGGTCCCTAGCAATTTTAGCCTGTTTGTCTATGAAATTCACTAAGTCTGCAAACCTGGCTCTACTTTTCCGTCTCTCCATTATCTCAAAGGCTGTTCTTCTCCATTGTTCTCTCATCCTGTAAGGAAGCTTAGAGATGATGATTCGCATAGTCGTAGGATTGTCCATCTCTTCCATGAATTCAACATCCTCCATGGTGTTGCGACATCCTATGAGGAAAAGAACATATGCGTTCAATGCCTCTCCATCCTCCGATCTGATCTGTGGCCACTTGGTAGCCTTTTCAATATATGCAGTGGCTATCTTCAGCTCGTTACCATAGTGCTCCTGCAGCAACTTCCTGGCTTCGATGTATCCCCGGTCCGGTCTCATGTGTTCACAGCTTCTGACCAGGTCTTGTGGTTTACCACTGGTGTACTGTCCCAGGTAGTACAACTTATCACTGCTGCTCTCTGTTTTGGAGTCAATGGCTTGTTCGAAGGATCTGATGAAGGGCTTATACTTGAGTGGGTCGCCTTGGAACACTGGTATGTCTCTTTGAGGGAGTCGAAACAGATTCTGTTGTTTTACAAGCATCTCTGTAATTTCGTTCTGACGTTGCATCACTCGGTATAGGCTTCTCCCTGTGTCTTCAGGCCTCTGGTGGTCATCAGCAGGGTCTAGTCTAGACCGTCTGACGTCTGGGGTAGCATCACGTGCTCCTGTTAGTGGAGAGGCCACTCTTCCACGCTGTAATGCCAGGAGATGGCCTTCGGACTCTCTTGTAACTCTTGAAGGTGCCCTGGATCCAACTCTATGTGACAACATTGACTGGCAGTATTCGCTCACGCCGTCCCGTGAGCCTTCGTAATCTTCATACACACTCAACCTGGCATCTGAGACCGCAATAGCTGTTTTTATCTCCAGCTGTTCTTTCTTTGCCTGCACTTGGGCCTGTTGGGCCTGTTGGGCCTGCAGTTGGGTCTGCAGTTGGGCCTCTTGGGCCTGCAGTTGGGCCTCTTCCCGTTCAAGAGCTTGCTTCTCCACTAAAGATGCTGCGCGCGCCATCAACGCCGCCTGTTCAACCTCCTCTCTCATGCGTCGCGACGAGCATGTGGTAGAAGCGACCGACCTGCGTCCAGAAACAGAGCTACCTTCTTTTCGATTTTTGCTCAGTCTGGCTGAAGTCTCTGAAATGCTATCATCTGGTCCGACTTCATCGTCAACTTTATCTTTCTCTGCTGTATCAGCATCTTGACGAATCCTTAACATCCACTGTTCTGTGGCCTTGACATAGTCCTTAATGCTGGATGATTTAAGACCAAACCAGTTGTGCTGATCGGCTTTTCCCTCTTCTTCAGACAAAAGTGCTGATACATCTTCATTGGCTACATTAAATTCTTCATGCAGCTTGGAGAAATCGTAATGCATTATGTCTTCAGCTTTCTTAATATTAGCATTATCTTCCATGAGACAATCAATTATCTTCATTTTTCCAGTTATCTGAGCAAATTTAGCCTTCCTTGCACCTATGCTTCTATGTAACTTCTCTTCCATTGCCTTTGGGGTGAGCTTTATTTCCCTCTTTTGGCCAGCAATCCTTCTGGCTGGGGGAAGCTCCTGGCTCCGTAAGGCCTCGGCCATTTTACCCGCAGCTCTTATTTAGCTTCTCAATAGAATGAACAAAGCAAGTAACAGTCACTGTACCTTCGCTTTCTTATATTGTCGTCTGGCTCCGTGACCATTCATGTATACGTTCGCCGACAATTCCGTCCTTTCCTCCTTAGGGAGCTAGTTTTTGACTAATGTAGTGGCGCTTCTTAGTTTCCAAACAGGCAGCCACTGAGCTATGGGGCTTTTAACAACGAGTAGACGCGTGTCGAAATAAAACGTTCCCAAACGTAGCTTTGTCTTTTAAACTGTTTACTATAACACTTTACGAACAGAATTACAAAGCAAACACGTATAAACGAACACGGTCAAAAACTGTATTGCTCCAGCCCTCACAACTTCTGCCTCCTTCAGCCACGTGGAGTTTAAACTGTAAAATGGCTGCTGGCTATGTGACGATCTTAAGGACTGTACCATTGTGGCAAGAATGAAGGGGGTATCTCGGACTATACTACTGGAGCAAGAAAATAGGGGGTTTCTTAATACAATAAGTCAGTTAGGTAAATTAACTGTATTATGCTATTTAACCAATATTTTAAAGTATTTTCTTAAACTTTCATGGCTCTTACAACATATATATCCTTTTTAGGTATTTCCTGGCCTTTATATATCACTTTCACCCTTATTTTTCCTTTGGGGTAGACTTTTTGCCCCATATACGTCTTCAAGACAATCTCTGTAGCTTTCAAGGGTATATGTGAAAATAGCCACTTGTAGTCCCTTTGGTTGATGACTGTTAGGGCTGATCCTGTGTCCAATTCCATTTTCACTTGAACTCCGTCTATCTTGAGTGTAACCCAGATAGTCTGGTGATCCTCCATTTCAGTTACCTTATGTAGTTTCAGACAACCCAGCTCCTTGCTTCCGGAGTCTGTGTCACTTTTCTGTTCGTCTGAACCACTGTCCATCACCTGGTGTACCTTTTTGTACTTCTCCTGTGGAGATTTCTTACTGTTGGTTTTCTTCCCAGACCTGCAGACTCTTGCTATGTGTCCTGCTTTCCCACATTGTCTGCACACTTGGTCCTTGAACCAACAATCCTTCTGGTCATGTGTTGTTCTGCTGCAGCGATAGCACTTCCCTGTTCCATAGGACATTTCATTGGTGCCATATTCTTGTGGTCTCCGTTGTATCTCTGCAGCGCCCCTTGCAGCTGCTTCGTGTGATACTGCCATACTGAAAGCCTTGTCCAGCGTAAGATCCTTTTCTGATAGAAGCTGTTTCTGGGTTCCTTCACTTTGTAGCCCACACACAAACTTGTCCCTTAACGTATCTGCTAGTCCCGCTCCAAACTGGCAGTGTTTCGATAGCTTGCGCAGTTCCATTAGGTACTCAGCATTGCTTTCGTCTTTGTGTTGGTTCCTTTTATGGAACTTAAATTGTTCTGCTATCAGCAGCAGTGTGGGGCTTAAGTGGTCCTGTAGGATTGCTACTATGCTTTCGAAATTCTTGTTCACCGGCTTCTCTGGGGTTATTAGATTTCGCAGTAACCCATAAGTTTTTGCACCCATGGAATTTAACAAAACCAGTGCTTTATTAGCATCTGACACTTCATTCGCCCTGCAGTACAGCTCAATACGTTCCACATATGTCGCCCAATCTTCGACTTCATTGTCGAACGTAGAGATACTGCCACTCTTCGGCATCCCTGGGTGTGATTTAACTGTCAAAAATGGCGTCTCCCGTGCTTTCCTTCCTTCCCGCGCTCGCCCTTCTTCTCCGCTGCAGCTTCTAAAAATGGCGTCTCCCAAGCTCTTCCTTCTTCTCCGCAGCTCAATGGCGTCTCCCGCGCTCTCCCTTCTTCTCCCCGTGGACCCTGTTCAGCCCGTGAGCCCTGGCTGTGCTCTGCGCGTTCTTCTTTTTATTATTTTTTTTCTCGACGCCGCTCAGTCTTGAACCCGGCTGTTTCTTTACCCTCTCTCTCTCCGGTTTGTTTGTTTTTTTCTCGACGCCGCTCGGTTTTCAACCCCCGGCTGCGCCCTGTGTGCTTCACCCTCTGTCATACCCCATCGACGCTGCTCAGCTTTCTCTCTGCCGTTGGTCGGCTCCAGCCGCCGCTGCCCGGGAAGGGTCTGCGCTGGACCTGACGTCAGTCTCTTGCTGATCGTCGTGGCTGGGGAACCAAGCCTGGCTCTCCACAGCCTCCCCTGCGATGTTCACTCTCTGCCTGACGACTGGGCGGTTGCTCGTGGTCGACGCCCGTGTTCCTGGCCTCGACTTTTTTTTTAGTTGCAGGTAGATTCGAATCGACACTCGTCGCCACTGTTAGATTCGTGATTCTGAGGGTATGCTGTTTTTCAATAACCACACGGATGCTGTAACTTAACAATAAACAGGTATTTACTGGAGGAGGGTAGTCTCAAGACTGGGGGTACAGAGGCATGCGCAAAGCTTATATACAGGTGTGGTCACTGCCGGTACTGCAGTATACAGGAGCTGTAAAAGTAGTTCTGTCTTAAAGGCACATACACTACAATACCCTTCCAGCACTATCCATTTGTCTCCTTTAAACAGCATTCCCTCCTTAATTTCTACCTCTCTGTCTCCATACGGTCCTTCTATCTCTGACCCTTCCTCTTTCTGTTTTTATGACTGCCTTCAGTAGTACATCTTTCAACTGAATAGTTTTAAGGTCGAGAGGGAGAGGCACTGCAGTTGCGACATTCACTACCCCCGATTGATACGGGTTCCAGAAAACTCCTTTCTCTGCACCCTTCCTGGCCAATTGATCGGTCTTCTGATTACCTTCTCATCTAGTTTCTGTTTTCGATGGGTCCATACTGGGCCATGTAATATATGTGAAAGAAGGTAATGGATCCTGTTTCGAATGTGAATCAAACACATTCCTATGAAAGGATGCGAGCAATAAAACACAAGCTAATTTTAATACAACCGGGGGGTGGTCACTTACGCGAGAGAAATTAAACAAATTTTCTGCTGGAGAAATTTTTGGCAAAAGGATGTGGGGATATATGTATGTGAGACAGTATACAAAAATAAATGTATCAATACCATATATCCACAAGGACTGAAGCTACAAATTAAACCCAAAGAAAGTATCCCTGAATACCTCCACTCTCCAGACGGCCCCTGCCCTATCAATACCAACTAACGGTTTAGTTGTTATTCCTACATGCATGATCCTGTATCATGATATCCATCTTGAGGTAGCGCCTGTAATAATAAATTTCACAAATATGGGGTTACCGGAATTTTGTAAGCCAAAAACCACCCTCTTGTTTGAAAGCCTGTTGCAACAAGTTGTTGATGATTTCTGGGCTAGAAATGGTAATAGTTATGGGTCTCGTCACGAGGACCAGATCTATGGGAACCCGAAGGGGGGAGATACCCATGGTAGAGGGAGGCGAAGTTTAGTAAATGATGCAGCAACCGTCTTTAATATAGGAACATCACTTGTAAATAGCTTAGATTTAGCCGCTTTGGATAAACAAATTAAAGAGACGAAAGCACAGCTCAAGAAAATTTTACAAGAAACAAATACTGTAGTGTATGTGCTTTAAGTCAGAACTACTTTTTACAGCTCCTGTATACTGTAGTACCGGCAGTAACCACACCGGTATATAAGCTGTGCGCATGCCTCTGTACTCCAGTCTAGAGATGACCCTCCTCCAGTAAAGACCTGTTGTTTGTTTATGTACAGCATCCGTGTAATTCTTTATCCACTGAACCACGGATCTAACAAATACCACTCAGGATTGAGAACTTAGTGAAGATCAAATCATGACAGTACATTTACAAGATGTAATTACACAACTGGAATCTCTCGCCACAACAATAAATGTAATAATCAGAGAAGATAGAAATGCTTCTATCGAGGCAGCACAGAATGACGTGTGCATAATTTACGGATCCTGGTTAATAGAACAAGCATGAGAGAATTTAAGATTGGTTGAAGAAGGTAAAATTCCCTCTTGGATAGAGGATCTGTATCTAAGTGCTCTGGTCAAATATCATAGTAATGTGTGAATTGAGGGGGGCTAATACAAGTCTACCTTGTAAGACGTGAATGTAAATCAGAATCAAACTTGACTATGTTGGGATTAGTCTTATACTTTCCCATAGTTCCAAAGGGAGAAAATCCCATCCCAATTTATCACTTAGAAAATATTGGCACAATAAAAGGGGAGATGCATATACAATATCACCAACACCATACTTATCTCGTGAATCTCAGTGGGACTTTAGTCGAAACAGAACTATAGGGTTTAAGAAGCATAGACAGACCATAATGTGCCCTCATAGAGTCCAGGAACACGATGAATCATTATGCGGTTTCAACCTTACTAAACAAACAATTAATTCTACTATGGAGGTACTTGGGGTGGAATTTTTCCACACCAAGTCAGTATATCGAGGCAGAGGGGAATATTGTGTGACTACTAGTGAAACTCAATATAAGTATGGGGAGAAATTCGGTTGGTTGCGCCACCCATTAGCGCCTAAAGAGGCTGAGAAGTGGGGAGATAACCAACTAGCACCCGGGTGCAGCGAACCCTGCGCCTCTTCCCATATTGTGCGGACATTTTGCACCGGCGCTAAACCTTAGCGCCCGCTCACGGGCACAGGCAGATCATGACGTCATTTCAGTGTGCAATGCCTTTTGGGTGCCCCGGACCGGAAATTCAGTGGTGTGGCCCTCCGTTCCACCTGGCGCTAATAAGGACAGCTTACCTGGAACATTCCCCAGTCGCTCTCGGGCTGGGGGGCGTTCTTTAAAGGGGACTGCTGCGGTATAAAAGCGGCAGCCATTTTTGGAGCACAACTTCTTCAAGAGTTAGAGAGAGTTGCTGAGCTGCACACTGAGAGGCATTTCACCACTGAGCCAGCGCTGGCAGAAGAACTTCAGCCTTCTGACCATCACCTTGCTGTTGGTGAGCATTTCAAACGGGGGGACTTTCTGTGCGCACTTATTATGGAGGCTGCATTGGAGGGGAACGTCCTGCTGCTGAATCATCTGGAAAGGGCACAGAGACGCAGGGAGAGAGGGGCAGGCATGGCCAGACGGAGGAGGGCCAACAGACGTCGCCACACCAGACCTTACGCTGCCAGGGTTTTCCGACAGCAATTTTCCTACATGAACATGTCGGAGGAGCAGTGTATCAGAAGGCTGCGCTTTAGAAAGGAGGTGATGACTGAGCTGTGCCACCTGCTTCAGCCAGATCTGCAGCCTCAGATAAGGTGCAGGACATCTCTTTTGGTGGCTGTGAAGATGACTGTTGCCCTAAACTTCTACGCAAGCAGCTCCTTTCAGGCCGCAACCGGGGACATAGCCAACATCTCGCAGTTTGCGGTGCATTGCTGCATCCGTCAAGTGACTGATGCCCTGTTTAAAAGGAGGCGGCAGTACATCTCCTTTCCAATGACCCCGGACAAGCAGCAGGACCGCGCAGAGGGCTTCGCAGCAATAGCGGACTTCCCCATGGTGTAGGGTGCCATTGACTGCACGCACGTGGCTTTGCGGGCACCTGTATTGAATCCAGAGGAGTTCCGCAACCGCAAGGGGCTCCATTCCTTGAATGTCCAGCTGGTCTGTGACCACCGACAGCTGATCCTCGCAGTGAATGCGCAGTTCGCAGGCAGCAGCCACGACGTCTTCATCCTGCGCCAGACTTCTGTTGCAGACCTTTTTGAGGCCCCGGCTCACCCAGGAGGCTGGCTTCTCACGGACAAGGGCTATCCTCTGTGCCCGTGGCTGATGACCCCGCTCCGTTCGCCCAGCACCCCTGCTGAAGAATGCTACAATGCGAGCCATCAGGCAACGAGAAACATTGTGGAGCACACAATCGGCGTCCTGAAGCAACAGTTCCACTGTCTGGACCATTCCGGAGGAGCCCTGCAGTACTCGCATGAGCGAGTCTCCCACTTCATGGTTGTATGTTGCATGCTGTATATCCTCGCTATCCTACATGCCCAGCCAATGCCACCAGACATTGAAGCACCAGCAGAGGAGGAGGACGTGGAGGAGGAGGAGGAGGAGGAGGAGGACCAAGACGGAAGGGAGGCACAAACTGGAAGGGCCGTCCGTCAGAGGCTGATCAGAAGTCGCTTCTAGGCCCCTCTCATGGAATGCATGCTGACATTCCAAGAAGAGGAATGGAACCGTTCTGATACCCCAAAGCCTGTGAAGGGCAAAATGCACGTAACTAGCAGACATGGCCATTGTAAATAAAGAAAGTTGTTTATTGTACAAAATGTGCTTCCTTCCAATAAGACAAAGCAATGGCAACAGAAAGCAAAACTAACACACTGACACATAAGTGTATCGCACACCCGGGAGACTGTCCAGAACATAACTACCATTCAGACCAGCATCCTCGGCCTTGATTTCTACAAATAAGACATTACAGCAGCACCTTCTACTCTTTCCCCCTTGATGGTGATCTGCTTCTCTTGCGAGATTGGCCCCTTCCCTCCCTGCAGCTCCTCCGTAATGTGATCCCAGTGGCTGCAGCAAGGCTGGGGGAGGCCTGCTGACTGTCCGAAAGTGCAGATGCCCCTGAGGGACAACCTGGACGACCTCTGGCCCTGGAGGGCCCGGCTGCTGACTGCTCCAACTGTGCATGGGTGGAAGCAGTCTGTCCTGCAGGTGGTGGCAGCTGCAGTGGAGACATGCCAGCGGTGGCATCAGGAATGCTGTCATCCTGAGAGCGGACAGCAGCTCCCTGGTCGTCCGACACACTGGCACTCTGATGGGGCAGCACCAGAGCATGCACAGCAATCGGATGGTCCACAGATTGCTGGCCTGCTGTGGTGCTGCAAGGGCCCCGGGTAATCCTGCCTGATCCAGCGAGGGTGGCAGCAGTCAGTGGTCGCGTGGCCTCAATCTGCGTCTGCATGAGACCAGCGAGTGACTGCGTGGCAGCACTCAGCAGTTGCGTGGCAGGTGCCAGTGCTTAGGTGAAGCCCTGGACAGTCCTTTCCAGTGCTGTCCCGAAGCCCTGGACAGTCCTTTCCAGTGCTGTCCCAAAGCCCTGGACAGTCCTTTCCAGTGCTGTCCCAAAGCCCTGGACAGTCCTTTCCAGTGCGCTGCCGAAGTCCTGCGCACTCCTTGCCTGTGCTGCGCCGAAGTCTTGGACACTCCTTGCCAGTGTCTCGATGGATTCAGGCATCCTTGCCACTGCAGCCATGAGCTCAGTGTGCCTGAGCCCAGCCTGGGCGCTCATTTCTGCGAGGGAACGCACCTCTTCTGCGCTCTGTGCAGCAGTACTCGCGGCCTGACTCGCCCTCCGGGGAGATGGCCCCCGAGCTTCCCTGCCCCCCCCTTGCGTTGCTGCAGCCTGCTGGTTCCTGGAAATGGTTCCTCCTCAGAGCATTCCCCCCCGCTCCCCTCCAGGGAAGTAGTCTCCCCAGTCTGCAGAGGGGCTGGCTCGCCTGAGGGTGGTAGGGATGGTCCGGCTTCCTCCTGCTCGTCGCCTCCAGAATCAGCTTGAGGGCCCGGCTCCCGAGCTGGTGATGCAGCATCTGAAAGCAGGGAGGTTGAAGAGTGGCTTTAGCAAAAGGACAGGGTGGCAGCAAGGGATGCATGAGTGCTGCAATGCACTGACTTGGGTCCAAAGTGAAAAAGCATGCTGGTGGGGGAAACAAGTGGAAGGAGAGAGCTCAAAAAGGTGATGACCTTAACATCGCTGTGCACAATGGGGTCGGCAGCTCCAGAGGTGACAGGACCACTCATCCGGCTTCCAACAATCTGGTGGACTCGCTCCTCAAGGTCTGTGAGGGTCTGCAGGTGAGGCCGGCCTCCTCCAGTACGAAGCTGCTCCCTACGGTTCCTGGCCAGCTTGGCCTGCAGGAGAAAGGACGGGAAGTGATGAAACATGCTGCCCTGAGCTGACATTACATGCCCCCCATGGTAGAATAGCCTTTACATTATGCACTGAGCTGAATGTGCGTGTGTGTTTGCAGAAAGGGCCATGGGTGCTAGCTGGCAGATGGCCATTGGGGCTTCGCGCACCCTCTGGCCATAAAGTCAGGTGCAGACAGAGGGATGAAGATGATTGTGAAAAAGGCACTCACCCTAACGACCCTAGTGAGGTCATTGAACTTCTTCCTGCATTGCACAGGAGTCCTGGGCACCACGCTGCTGGAGGTGACTCTTTGGGCAACATCCCTCCAAGCTCTGCGGTATTCGCTCTGATGAGGCCTCCTGCCATTCTCGGGGTACAGCACAGCTCGCCGGCGCTCCACTGCGCCAACCAGATTATCCAATGCCCCATCGCTAAAGCGCTCCGCTCTCTGCCTGACCCTCTCCATGTCTTGGAAGTTTTGAATGCCACAGGTAGGTCACCACCAATTTTGAGGCCTACAAGGCGTAGAGTGTGGCTGCTGATGTTAATTGACCCGCCCCTTTAAGAGCTGGCCGGCGTCAGCATGTCTCGGGGTAATCGATTATTGACAGCACCTGCGCTGCGCCCGGCCACCGAGAAATTGAGTAGCGCCGCCGGGTTAGCGCCTTAAGAGTACCGTGCAGCACCTGATTTAGCGCCGCAATCACCTTCAGGGGCGCTGCAACCCAATATCGCTCGAGGTGGCGATAAGTTGCGCCTGGCGCTAAACTTTGCGTACCACCAATACTGGCGCCCCAAACGGGGCGATACCGAATTTCTCCCCCAATGGGTCTAATAGCACTTATCAGATTGATCATCATAACTTCTGCTTTACCCCGATTAAACCAGTTAGAAGAGGGATGCAAGAGTTAATTAACATATATCAGCATGAGGTCGCTACCGAAGTGCTTGTAAATAATACGCTTAGATTCAGCTTGCTCAAATATATTACTAAGTTTGGTTATGACATCCCGCCCTGCCCGAACATTTAACAAAGCTTAAAGTGGCCATTGATCGGTCAAGGAAACATTATTATCAGTTACAGCAACACACTTGGGCAACCAGGACATGAATCAACAATATAAAAACCACCACATCCTAGTGGGACATTGTATGAACATCAAGATTCACCCTGGGTTCAGGATCGTATCTCATGTCCTAATGATGGTACAGTTGGTCATCATTATCTACCTCCTTACAGAATCAATTAATTGATATAGAAGAAAACGGTACAAACGTTTGCCTAATATGGTGGAGGAAGCCAAAAGGAAACAACTATTAAAAGTGTCGCAGAGCGTCAAGTCACACAAGACACTTGAGGGAGGACTGTAAGGAAGAGAAGCCTTTTTCTTTTGACACAATTTTCAAGCTAGACATTAAAACTTGCAAGAGCTGTAACAAAGCAGAGAAACCAGACATGCTATCAATAAGGAACAAAGACATGGTGTAGCTAAAGGAGACGTCTGTGTAAACAATGAGGGATTAGGACTTGATGAGATAACACAAAACTCAGTGGGCCTCTTCAATAAATAATCCTTATCAGAAAGTTTGCCAGCTAGACAGTTGAGATTTGTGTGAGCTATCCAGCCAATTAACTGTTACTGTGATCTTCACATGCTGACTTTAACTTTAAGTTTAAACAAAAACTGCAACATATTATTGGCTATCATGATCTAAGGCTATCATCGATAGGTCAATGAGGCCTTGGCGATGTAACATCCTGTCTACCATTGAAAGGAAAAGATATAAAAGAAGCTGTTAAGGTAATAACAACAGAAAACGCTGGAAAAACTCAGCAGGCCAGGCAACATCCATGGAGAGAGAAATAGAGTCAACATTTTGGGTCGAAACCCTTCTACAGAACTGAGAGAAAAGGCAGGAAATGAAACAAAAGGCAGTTTGGGGGCTGGGAAATGGGGGAGGGGATGAAAGAAGAGACATTAAGAGATATTCAAGGTGAGACGAGATGGTAATAGGACAGGTAAAGAAACAGACAATGGCTCTAAATGAAGTGTGAAATGCGCTGGCGGAGTGAAAGACAGCTGCCATGTGGGGGAGAGAGAGAGAAAAAGGAAAAGTCACAAACCAAAAGTGTGGATAAAAAATATAAAAATATAATAGGGGCCGAGGTTATGATCTGAAGTTGTTGAACTCGATATTGGCTGTAAAGTGCCTAATCGGAAGATGAGGTGCTGTTCCTCAAGTTTATGGTGAGCTTCCGTGGAACAATGCAAGAGGCCGCAGACGGTGAGGTCCGAGTGGGAATGGAACGGTGAATTGAAATGACAGGCGACCGGAAGCTCGGGGTCACCCTTACGATTTCCATTTAAATCTATATAAGCGTTTTTGTTTTCTTTTCTCCCCTTTTTCCTTTAATAAATGACCTTATTTAACTTAAGAGCTTTTGAGTGATTCATTAATTATTTCCCTTATAATTCACAGGTCAAAACGAACCCCAAGCCTGAGAATAGGACAGCGAGGCTTACACTATCAATCTATTCTCATACTCTCTCTTTGTACCCGAACCATCTCCTCTTTAAAGGCAGCCCATTGTTCGATTACAGTTTTGCCTGCCAATCTTTGATTCCAATTTACCCGGGCCAGATCCATTCTCAACCCACTGAAATTTGCCTTCCTCCAATTAAGTATTTTTACTCTAGATTGCTCCTTGTCCTTTTCCATAGCTAATCTAAATCTTATACTATGATTACTGTTCCCTAAATGTTCACCTACTGTTACTTGCTCCACTTGACCCATCTCATTCCCCAGAACTAGATCCAGCAATGCCTCCTTCCTCGTTGGACCGGAAACATACTGATCAAGTAAGTTCTCCTGAACATACTTCAGAATTCTTCCCCCTCTCTTCCCTTTACACAACAACAACTTGTATTTATATGGCGCCTATAACGTAGTAAAACATTCCAAGGCGCTGCACAGGAGTATTTTAAGTCAAAAAACAAAATTTGACACCGATCCACATAAGGATAAATTAGGGCAGGTGACCAGAAGCTTGGTCAAAGAGATAGGTTTTAAGGAGCATCTTAAAGGAGGTAAGAGAGGTAGCAAGGCAGACTGGTTTAAGCAGGGAATTCCAGAGCTTAGAGCCTAGACAACAGAAAGCATGGCCACCAAAGGTTGAGCGATTATAATCAGGGATCCTCAAGAGGGCAGAATTAGAGGAGCGCAGATATCTCGGGGGGTTGTGGGGCTGAAGGAGATTACAGAGATAGGAAGGGACGAGGCCATGGAAGGATTTGAAAACAAGGATGAGAATTTTGAAATCGAGGTGCATACTTAACCGGGAGCCAATGTACGTCAACGAGCACAGGGGTGATGGGTGAATGGGACTTGGTGCGAGTTAGGACATGGGCAGCCGAGTTTTGGATAACCTCAAGTTTACGTAGGGTGGAATGTGGGGGGCCAGCCAGGAGTGCATTGGAATAGTCAAGTCTAGAGGTAACAAACACTATTATTATCCCAGCCTATATTAGGATAATTGAAGTCCCTTATTATTACTACTCTATATTTCTTGCACCTCTCTGTAATTTCCCTGCAAATCTTTCTCACTAGTTGGTAGCCGAAAGAATACACCTAGTAGTATAATGGCACCTCTATTATTTCTTAACTCTAACCAAATAGATTCTGTCCTTGACCCCTCCAGGACACCCTCTCCAGCAGTGTAACATGCTCCTTAACCAATACTGCCAAGCCACCTCTTTTCGTTCCTTCACTATCTTTCCTCAACACCTTATATCTAGGAATATTTAAAAACCAATCCTGCCCTTTTTTCAGCCTGGTCTCCGTTATCGCCACAACATCATATTCCCATGTGGCTATTTGTGCCTGCAGCTCACCAACCTTATTTACCATGCTTCATGTGTTTACACATATTCACTGTAAACCTGTCTTAGACCATCCTATATTCTCTCTTAGTCTGGCCCCACCTAATACCGTACTATTTCTTACTCTAGTGCTACCTGTCTCTCCCCATCCTTTGTGCACTTTGTTTCTTCATCCTAATATTACATCCTGGTGCTCATCCCCCTGCCAAATTAGTTTAAACTCTCCCTAATTTACAGTATTATTAATGACTTAGATGATGGCATAGAAAGTCAGATATCCAAATTTGCCGATGACACAAAGATAGGCAGCATTTTAGATGAAAGCATAAAATTACAAAGGGATACTTATAGATTAAGTGAATGAGCAAAACTGTGACAAATGGATTTCAATATCGGCAAATGTGAGGACATCCACTTTGGACTTAAAAAGGATAGAACAGGGTACTTTCTAAATGGTGAAAAGCTAAAAACAGTGGCGGTCCAAAGAGACTTGGGGGTCCAGGTACATAGATCATTAAAATGCCATGAACAGGTACAGAACATAATCAAAAAGGCTAATGGAATGCTAGCCTTTATATCTAGAGGGCTAGAGTACAAGGAAGTTTTGCTGCAGCTATACAAAACCCTGGTTAGACCACACCTGGAGTACTGTGAGCAGTTCTGGGCACCACACCTTAGGAAGGATATACTGGCCTTAGAGGGAGTGCAGCGTAGGTTTACCAGAATGTTACCCGGACTTCAAGGGTTAAGTTATGAGGAGAGATTACACAAAGTAGGGTTGTATTCCTTAGCATTTAGAAGGTTAAGGGGAGATTTGATTGAAGTTTTCAAGAAATTAAGGAGAACAGATAGGGTAGGTAGAGAGAAACTATTTCCGCTGGGTTGGGGATTCTAAGACTAATGGCATAGTCTCAAAATTAGAGCCAGATCTTTCAGGAGTGAAGTTAGAGAATGCTTTTACACACAAAGGGTGGTAAAAGTTTGGAACTCTGTTCTGCAAATGGCAATTGATGCTAGGTCAATTGTTAATTTTAAATCTCAGATTGAAAGCTTTTTGTTAAACAAAGGTATTAAAGGCTATAGGCCAAAGGCGGGTGTGTGGAGTTAGGTCGCAGATTAGCCATGATCTCATTGAATGGCGGAACAGGCTCGAGGGGGTCAATGGCCTACTCCATTTCCTATGTCCCTATGACAGTGCTATCAAGCGGCAGTTATTCACCAATAACATGCTCACTGATGCCCAGTTTGGGTTCCGTCAGGAGCACTTGGCTCCAGACCTCATTACAGCCTTGGTCCAAAGATGGAAAAAAGAGCTGGATTACAGAGGTGAAGAGAGAGTGACTGCCCTTGACATCAAGGCAGCATTTGACCGAGTCTGGCATCAAGGAGCCCTAGTAAAATTGACGTCAATGGGAATCAGGGGGAAAACTCTCCACTGGCTGGAGTCATACCTATACACAAAGGAAGATGGTTGTGGTTGTTGGAGGTCAATCATCACAGCCCCAGGACATCACTGCAGGAGTTCCTCAGGGCAGTGTCCTAGGCCCAACCATCTTCAGCTGCTTCATCAATGACCTTCCCTCCATCATATAGTCAGAAGTGGGGATGTTTGCTGATGATTGCACAGTCTTCAGTTCCATTCACAACTCATCAGATAATGAAGCAGTTCATGGCCGCATGCAGCAAGACTTGGATGACATTCAGGCTTGGGCTGATAAGTAACAAGTAACATTCGCGCCACGTATGTGCCAGGCAATGACTATCTCCAACAAGCGAGAGTCTAACCACCGTCCCTTGGCATTCAACGGCATTATTATTGCCGAATTCCCCACCATCAACATCCTGGGGGTCACCATTGACAGGAAACTTAACTGTACCAGCCATATAAGTACCGTGACAACAAGAGCAGGTCAGAGGCTGAGTATTCTGCGGCAAGTGTCTCACCTCCTGACCCCCCCAAAGCATTTCCACCATCTACAAGGCACAAGTCAGGAGTGTGATGGAATACTCTCCACTAGCCTGGATAGGTGCAGCTCCAACAACATTCAAGAAGCTCAACGCCATCCAGGACAAAGCAGCCCGCTTGATTGGCACCCCATCCACCACCTTAAACATTCATTCCCTTCACCACCGGCGCACCGTGGCTGCAGTCTGTACCATCTACAAGATGCACTGCAGCAACTCGCCAAGGCTTCTTCGGCAGCACCTCCCAAACCCGCGACCTCTTCCACCTAGAAGGACAAGATCAGCAGACGCATGGGAACACCATCACCTGCAAGTTCCCCTCCAAGTTACACACCATCTTCCTTTGTGCTAGGTATCACTTCAGCTAGTGGAGAGTTTTCCCCCTGATTCCCATTGACTTCAATTTTACTAGGGCTCCTTGATGCCACACTCGGTCAACTGCTGTCTTGATGTCAGGAGCAGTCACTCTCAGCTCACCTCTTGAATTCAGCTCTTTTGTCCATGTTTGGACCAAGGCTCTAATGAGGCCTGGAGCCGAGTGGTCCTGGCAGAACCCAAACTGTGCATTGGTCAGTAGGCTATTGGTGAGTAAGTGCCACTTGGTAGCACTGTCGACGACATCTTCCATCACTTTGCTGATGATTGAGAGTAGACTGATGGGGCAGTAATTAGCTGGATTGGATTTGTCCTGCTTTTTGTGGACAGGACATAACTGGGCAGTTTTCAACATTGTCGGGTAGATGCCAGTGTTGTAACTGTACTGGTACAGCTTGGCTAGAGGCACGGCTAGTTCTGGAGCACAAGTCTTCAGCACATCAGCCGGGATGTTGTTGGGGCCCATAGCCTTTGCTGTATCTAGTGTGCTCAACCATTTCTTGATATCATGTGGAGGGATTCAAATTGGCTGAAGACTGGCTTCTGTGATGGTGGGGACCTCGGGAGGAGGCCGATATGGATCATCCACTCGGCACTTCTGGCTGAAGATGGTTGGAAACGCTTCAGCCTTGTCTTTTGCACTTGTGTGCTGGGCTCCGCCCTCATTGAGGATGGGGATATTCATGGAGCTTCCTCCTCCCATTAGTTGTTTAATGGTCCACCACCATTCACGACTGCATGTGGCAGGACTGTAGAGCTTTGACCTGATCCGTTGGCTGTAAGATCGCTTAGCTCTGTCTATAGCATGTTGCTTCCGCTGTTTAGCATGCATGTAGTCCTGTGTTGCAGCTTCCCTAGATTGGCACCGCCACCTGGTGCTGCTCCTGGCATGCTCTTCTGCACTCCTGCTCTCCTCATTGAACCAGGGTTGGTCCCCTGGCTTGATGGTAATGGTAGAGTGAGGGATATGCCAGGCCTTGAGGTTACAGGTGGAATACAATTCTGCTGCTGCAGATGGCCCACAGCGCCTCATGGATGCCCAGTTTTGAGCAGCTAGATCTGTTCTGAATCTAGTACGATAGCAAAATACTGCAGATGCTGGAAATCCGAAATAACAACAGAAAATGGCAGCTGTCTCTCATTCTGCCAGAACATTTCACACCTAATCTGAGCCGTCTTTTGTCTCCACTAGTCCTATCACCATCTCGTCTCGTTTTGAATACCTCTTAATGTCTCTTCACTTCTTTTGTCCTCTCCCAGCCCTGCCTTTCGATCTATTTCATTTCCTTTCCAGTTTTGAAAAAGGGTTAGAACCGAAACGTCGACTCTAATTTCTCTCCACGGATGTTGCCTGGCCTGCTGAGTTTTTCCAGCATTTTCTGTTGTTATTTCTGTTCTGAATCTATCCCATTTAGCACGGTGGTAATGCCACACAACACTTGTCTAATTGTCTAACTTAAAATAGTGCTCCATATTTAGCTTTCCTATTCTACTTAGTATTGTATATGCCTCTTAGATCCCTTTTCATTCAAATCCTTTCAAGGTTAAGGAGTACAAGTTTTTCTAACTTATCCCAATACTCAACCCTCTGATCCTCGGATCAACATCATAGCCCTTCTCTATACCACCTTGCTATAATTGCATACTTATGTCATACTTATGCAGAAACTGTGAACTCTTGGCTAGGATTTCCTGCATTTGCGCTCACCAGCCTGTAATTTTGCATCCATTAAAATGAATGGGTGGAGAATTGTGGACTACCAAGCACGAAGAGAAAAACCCTGCCCTCTAACTGTTGTTTCTGTTTTAAACACTGAACAATTTCCTGTAATCTCCAGACCCAGTGGTAAGTAAACAATCTTTCTTTAGTTTTACTTTTTTACGCAGGTGTCCATATTAGCGCAGTTGTACTTTTTTTTGCATGGCATTTACAAGAAGGTACATCGATAAAATGGCCCTGATTTTCAGGGCCTCTGACCAGTGGGAACGGGTGGTGGTGGGCTGAAAATGGTAGTGCACCACTAACCACCTCGTTCCTGCTTCCAATATGGCCGCCACCATTTCCAACCAGAATGCTGTCAAGCGGAAAGGCTGCCTTTAATATGCAATTTTGAAGTACCAATGGGCGGAGCATGCAACACACAGGCTCCTCCCATTGGTGCTCGGTGTTGAGCATCCTAACCAGCGGCTCTTAATGGGGCCACTGCAAACTACTTATAAAACAGCCCAAGGTAAGTTTTTAAAAAGGTTTTTGTGGCCCCACAAAAATCTTCCGGCCTGGTGCAGACCTGTCTGTGCCACCCACAACTCCTCCCAAGATTACCTCTCTCCCTTTCAGTCCCTACTTCCAGCTCATTTCTGCATTGGAGCTGCTGGAATTCCTGCCATCCACAATCCTCCCCTCCAAATGGCGAGCTGCCTGTGAGCGCTGGTTCTGTGCTCACAGTTCACCGTTGATATTGATATGCCAATCAGCCCTTAAAATGGCTTGGTCGTCTCATCAGTGCCTTCTCCCACCCAAAGTCTGCCCAAAACAAAAATTGCCCCAAATGAATCTGTTGGCATATTTCAGTGGTTTTCAAACGATTCCATGCAGTGAAGCCCCTAAAAATATTAACACTCCCAACAACTTCCTGTCCTACCTTCCAAAAGATAATATCAGGTAGCCAAATGAAATTAGAACTGCCAAAATAGAAAAAATATTTTATTCACAATAATAACAGAACTAACATGCTGGCAAGAGAATAAATACAGACAAATTCAGAAATCTGATGGCCTCAGGGACTCGAGTTAGAAAAGCCATGGCACAGTTGTACATATAGGTGGAACAATGTTACACGCTTCAAGATCAGGGTGTTTAATTGTTGTGGAATTGGGGAGGGGGATTTGCTGGATTGAAGTACACCCTACCTTGTTTGGGGTTAATTTGAGTAGTCACTAGATTGCTTAGATTTCAGCTGTGGCTCACTGGAATCACACTTGCCTCTAAGTCAGACGGTTGTACCCTACTCCAGATAACATAGGCCCGTATTTTCCGATCCCTATGGGTGTGTACGAGCTGTGTACACACCTGTAGGAACCTTGCAAGTACCGGTTTCAGGCATGCAAAGCGCACACGCTGAAAACCGGCACTTCTGATCTGTCAGGAATCCTCGACAGATCCTGCGCCTACCCTGGAGAAGGGCCTTCAGCGGTGGAGTGTTCTGCTTTCTGCAGAACCTCCGCCCACTGAAATCCCTTAAAAATCTTATGCCTGGTAAAAGCAGGTGTAAGGCCTGATTTTACCAGCATAAAAGTTTTAAAAAGTAAAAAAAAAATGTTTTCACTCATTTATAATTTTTAAATACTTAAAAAAAATACTATTACATTTTTGTATAAAATATTTAATTTAATGTAATTTTAACTAATTTTAAAAATGTGATTTAAAAAAAATTATTTAATGTTTTGATGTGTTTTTGGAGTGATCCCCATTCATACTTTTGACGGGTCTAAGCTAAGAGACCTGTCAAAAGTATGAAGGGGGGATTCCCTTCTTTCATTGGTTCCCCATGGCCCACGTGATCCCAGGGACGCTTGCGAACCGCCTGCGCCCCTGGGATACCTGGGTCCTGTGCATTTCGTAGAGCAGAGGCCCAGGAGCGGAAATGTCCGGACCTCAGGTAAGGGCATAGATTTTTTCCAGTTCAGAGGCCTCCGCGTGCAGGAAGCCTCTGATCGGAAAATACGGGCCATAGTCTTCGTTGGCACTCCAGTACAGCACAGAGGGAGGTGCTGTCTTTTGGATGAGATGTTAAACTGAGGCTCGCTCTGCCCTCTCAGGTGAATATAAAATATTCCATGGCACTATTCAAAGAAGATCAGGTGAGTTCCCCTGGTATCCTGGCTAAGATTTATCCCCCAAACAATATCACTAAAGCAGATTACTGGTCATTTATCACACTGCTGTTTGTGAAACCTTGCAGTGTGCAAACTAGCTGCTGCATTTCCCGACATTACAGCAGTAACTATGTGTCAAAAGTGCCTCATTGGCTGTGAAGCACTTTGGAATATCCTGAGGACATGAAAGGTGCTATATAAATGCAACTTCTCTCTCCCACTCTTCTTGTGGTGCCTGTAGTAGTGATATGTCCTTGCCTTTCTCCTCTTGTTATCAGCCTATCCCTCTGTCATAAATGTTAAATTGGTTTGTTTACTTCCTAATTAAAGGTGATAGAGACTTTTGATCCTAGGTTCAAAATGGTTCCTATTAATATTTGATTGAATGATTTGTGGGAAATTGATAAGTTGTTTGGATATTCCTAACACAGACATTACTTTCCTGCTGAATGGATTATATGAATCTTGGTGATCTCTGCACTTGCATAATGTACATTATTCATAATTTGCTAAATTTGTCCACTCTTTATTTGACATGCAACTTCCTGAAGTTTATTTGTATAACTCAACTTCAGAGAAATTAAGCAGTTATAAAGAAGGCTTACATTTTTAGCTCTCTATTTGAGAGAAATTATTATTTATGTTAAGTTGTGCTGATACTGAAAGTTATACGAGAATATGAAACCATTGAATTCATTTTGCCAGGATTTTTGTTTTTCAAAACAGAAAGGATTATCATGTTACTTCAGAAACAGTTATTAAGGGTAATTGGCCCACTACAGATATTTTTCAAACATATATATATATTTATTATATTGGACCATTAGCATTCACTGAACATTTGTGTTTCATCATTCTATTTAGCTGTAAATAAATGTATTCATTGTTTTGCTTGTAAATTCTGATCTATATTTAAGATATGTCATTTAGAAATTATTGATCGCAATGCACACAAATATGTATAACCTATTAAACAGATTACTGCAAATAGAATTTTTTTAAATTTGCATTTATATAGCACCTTGTCATGTCTGTCAGAAATGTCTCAAAACACTTCACACTCGAATGGTTAGTTTTCGGGGTGCAGTGACTGCTATGCAGGCAAATGCTACAAAAATTTTGCTTGCAGAAGATTCCCTGAGGTTAGATGAGTGACCAATAAATGTGTTTTTATTGGTTGAGGGAGGAGCAACATTAGTCAGTGCTGCCAGGAGAATTCCCTATTATTTCCTGAATGGTACCACGGAACCTTTAATGTACACCTAAATTGGTAGACAGGGCCACATTTTAACAACTCATCAATTCTTAATTCTAGATTATGTATAAAAATAGAGCTTGCAGATTGTAAGAACAAGCCCCACTTATGGGTTCCGCTGTGAAACTGTTGAGAAAAAAATTGGTCCTTTTAAATCCCAAAATATAACAACCTCCATCTGTAGCAGGTGTTCAAGTTCATTCCGGTTGTGCCCCTTTCTCATGTAATTAAAAAGTTAAACAATGTGTTATTCTACTGTTTCTTCTTCCAGGAATAGGGATTGCTGAATTAATCATACTGCTGTTTTCACTTATGTTGTTAAGTGTTATGTTAACTGCTGAATTTTCAGGCAGGCAACCATCAACCTCATCATGAGATCTGTGTAATGGTGGTTCAGTTTGAGAATTATTAAAGTAATTTGCCCTTTCTGAATTAATCTGAGGATGACAAAAACTATAGTACAACACAAGACAAACAATCCCTATAAATAGTGATAGCCCTACAGTTATACTAATTGGCAGATCATAGCTTTTATCAATCGTAGAGCCTTTCAGTAACCAGCATAGGAAAAGTACTGTAATGATTTCAACGGTTCTAAATGTATAATAGAGAGCCATAACTACTTTTGTATTCTGATCTTTTATATTGAAAAAGGTGAAAACTAAGATGATGCCAACCACTATCCTGTAAATACACTTTTGGCATGTGGATGTACCAAACGTGGTCTTCTGCTTCAAGACATAGATGATCATGATCAGCCACAGAACACACAAGTAAGCAGCAACAGCTATGATATGTAGAGTAGCCAATAGCGTTATGCTCAGAATCTTTGCACAAAGTGTCAACAACTTGTAAAAAAAGTACATCACATAAGGGAATCCACAAGCTAGATTCTGTCCAGTGGACAATGATTTTTTTAGTGCCGCATAGTAATCCAAAGTCGCCCATGAAATGCTCATGCACGATATAATCACAGACCCATCTGCAAAAGAAAAGGAACATAGTATGGTGACATAATTCAGTGCCTTTCGGAGCTGCAATACTTTATTAATAAACAGCAATCTTGAGCACTCCAGAACTTCTCTACCATTGCAGCCTCAAGATCAAACTCAGAAAATACAAAATACTCCATATCATGTTATTTTCATTCACTGTACTTTAATTCCAGGCCTCAAAAGTAAGATTTTGGACTATCTGTGAACCATCTGCGTGTGGTCTAGTAATAAATTACCACCAGGATGATGTACCACTGCAGTAAGGTGAGAGGGAAATGGAATACTTTTAGTGTTGGCTCAGTCACTGTGGACTGGGACAACATCCCCAATATAAATTGCTTTTGTGCCAGGCATTAGTTGTAGAAATCTCACAGTGGCCATTGTGGAATTTCACCTTCTTGCTCTTAGCTCTGCCAACAGAAAGAACCAGGGACTGACACATGCATGCGTAAAGAATATACGTCTCCTAGAGGAGGATAAAACATTTTTGTTTCAAGATAAAACAGGAATTTGTTCTAAAAAATTAGCCAAACTGAAGGTGAATAAGTCACTGGGCCCTGATGGCATGCACTCTAGGCTGTTGAAAGGAGTCAGGGAGGAGATAGCAGAGGCTCTGGCCACAATTTTTCGATCCCCTTAGTTATGCAAATGTACAGTGAGACTGCAGAGTCGCCAGTGTAACACGTTTGTACAAGGATAAACAAGTAACTATAGACCAGTTAGTCTAGAGTCAGCTATGGCAAATTTAAAATTTTGATTGCTGTAGCAAAAAGCTGGCACAGACACAATGGGCCAAATGACCTCCTCCTGTGCTGTAAAATGCTATTGTTCTCTGGTTCTAAATGGATGTGTACTGGGCGAACCTAATTGGAAAACTGAATGTAAATCTTTAACATAGACTCTCCATCTACTTTACACATCATGCGCATTTATGGCAGTGAATGAAATAGGAGCAGGAAGCTGCTGCTTGAAACAATACCTAAATCAAATTACATCACTTTGACATTCACACACTTTTCTGATGTTTGTGCAGTGCATTGAGTGAAGTAAATACCCATATGAAATGACGTATATGGTTGCTAGGGAATGAGCTGTATGTGCAAGTTCATTTAAAGAGCCTAGCAAGAGGATTAAGCCAATCAATTTTGTGGCCATTTTCTTTGATAATTTTTTTTTCTGCTGCCAATTAGGCTTTGTAGCAATTGTTCTGTTGCTGCCTTTTTTCCCCACAGCCCCAATAATATCACAACGGGTTTTTCAATGGGAGAAGAGGATGACCAACAAAGGGATGCTCGACAGGTCAGGCTGCACAGAGGCGTACTTTGTCCATCTGCTGGTACCGTTTACCCGTATCTTCAGACAGAGGTGCACATACCTTGCAATGTCAGAGGATTACTGCATGCAGAGGCTACAATTACATGACAGTAGACTTGATGGCACAAATTTTATTTGTGAGGACCTGCCTAACCATTATGCTGGATCGGTCTTTGGAAGCATTCCAATCACTGCACGGTATGTATTAAGTGGCTTGAAAGCAGGTATAGTTTGGTGGTCAACAGCCAGCATAACCAAACCTGCCAAGATCCTACCAACTACATGAACAGGCCCTGACACACCTACCTGGTAATGACCATTGGGAACTGGGTTCACAGGCTCCAGGTCAGCAGAGAGCTAGATGCTGAGTTGTGCCGTGTGCTGCAAGGACACCAGCAGCTAAAATACACCATAGGACGAGAACAAATCAGCTATGCTCTTATATCATAGGCGTTGGGAGTGTCACCAATGCTGTTGGGTCAGTTCTCACACTAATCAGCTCACATGGTGGCAATGAGGCCACAACCAGGGATGACATGGGGTCTTTGTTCATGGATGCCACACATTCTCAAGCCTGCAATACCATGAGCAAGTCCAAAACCCTCTTCCATTGAGTCATAGTCATAAGGCACAGAAGGAGGCCAATCGGCCCATCGAGTCCATGCCAGCTCTCTGTAGAACAATCCAGTCAGTCCCATTCCCCTGCTCTATCCCCATAGCCCTGCAAGTTTATTTCACTCAAGTGCCTATCCAGTCTCCCCTTGAAAACATTGAGTGTCTCCGCTTCCACCACTTCCGTCAGCAGCGAGTTCCAGGTCCTCACCACTCGCTGCGTAAAAAAGTTTTTCTTCACATCCCCCTGTATCTCTTGCCCAAAACACCTTCCTAAAATCCATGTAGACAACATCCATTGCATTCCCTTCATTAATCCTCCCTGTTACTTCATCAAAAAATTCAATTAGATTAGTCAAACACGATCTGCCTTTTACAAATCCGTGTTGGCTCTCCTTATTTAGCTTAAACCTCTCCAGGTGACTGTTAATTTTTTCCTTGATTATTGTTTCTAAAACTTTACCCACCACTGATGTTAAACTAACCAGCCTGTAGTTACTAGAATTGTCTTTATACCCTTTCTTGAACAATGGTGTCACATTTGCCACTTTCCAATCCTGAGGCACCTCCCCCACATCTAGGGAAGATTGAAAAATTATGGCAAGCACTTCTGCTATCTCCTCTCCCAATTCCCTTAGCAACCTGGGATGCAAGCCATCTGGACCAGGCGACTTGGCCACTCTAAGCATAGCCAGCCTTTCTAGTACATCCTGTCTATCAATTTTCACCCCTTCCATTGCTTCTACCTTATCCACATTTACTGATATTTTGTCAGCATCCACCTCCTTCATAAACACCGATACAAAGTAGTCATTGAGTATTCTAGCCTTGCCCTGCGCATCTAAGCATATATCACCACCTTTGTCCCTAATAGGCCCCACCCTGCCTCTTACTACCCGCTAACTGTTTACATGCCGGTAGAAGATTTTTGGGTCCCCTTTTATGTTAACTGCCATTCTATTCTCATATTCTCTCTTTGCCAATCTTATTTTCATCTTCACTTCCCCTCTCAATTTATTGTATTTGGTCTGGTTCTCCCTTGAAGAATTCACCTGACATTCATCATACACCCTCTTTTTTTGTTTCAACATCTTCTCTATCTCCCTCATCATCCAAGGAGCCCTTGCTTTGGTTCCCTTACCCTTCCCTCTTGTTGGAATGTACCTAGCCTGTACTTGGAACATCTCCTCCTTAAAGATCACCCATTGTTCCATTACAGTTTTTCCTGTTAGTCTTTGGTTCCGTTTTACCCTGGCTAGATCCTTTCGCATCCCATTAAAGTTAGCCCTATTCCAGTTTAGAAGTTCCACTCTAGATTGTTCCTTGCTCCTCTCCATTGCTAATCTAAATCTTGTGATACGATGATCACTCGTACCCAAGTGTTCTCCCACAGACACTTGGTCGACCTGGCCCAACTCATTCCCCAGCACCAGATCCAGCAATGCCTCCTTCCTAGTTGGGCCAAGAACATACTGGTCAAGGAAATTCTCCTGAACACATTTCAGAAATTCCTCCCCCTCCTTTCCCTTTACCCTAGCATTATCCCAATCTATATTTGGGTATTTAAAGTCCCCCAATATTACCACTCTATAGCTCTTGCATATCTCTGCGATTTCCCTGCAGATTTGCTCCTCTACCTCCCTCTCACTATTTGGAGGCCAGTAGATTACCCCCAATAGCGTGATCATACCCTTTTTGCTCCTCAACTCTAACCAAATGGATTCTGTCCTTGTCCCCTCCAGAACATACTCCCTTTCCAACAGTACAATGTCTTCCTTAATCAGCACTGCCACCCCACCTCCCATTTATCCATTCCTATCACCTTGGGGGAGAAATTGAGTATAGCCCCGTTTGGGGCGCCAGCCTCGCCAGGGTGCTAAAAGTAGCGCCCTGGAAACATTCGCGCCCCCGCACCGGAAATTGAGTTGTTGCGCCCCAAAGAGAAGCGCGGCGCTACTGGAGGCGCCCCGCATCCCTCTTGGGGCGCTGCGGCACGTCGCACTGCGGTATTGCAGGCCTTCCTCCCCTTCTTAAAGGGGAGGGGCCTTGTGCAGCGCGATCTGGGGCCCAGCTGGGCCCCCGGGGATCGGGAGTGCAGGCAAAAGAGCCCGGCACCGAGGAGACGTGCCAGGCTCTTGGAGCGCATCCGGCACTCCGCGGGGGGGGGGGGTCCAGGAGGTCGGGGACGGGAGCACAGGCAGGTGCTGGCAGGCGGCCAACAACAAAAATGGCCACCCCGCACCTCGCCTTTAATTTGCACCTCCGCGGCCACAGGCAGGCCCCCCTGAACCGGTCGGACATAGCGTCCGGCGGTAAATCAGGGGCCGCTGCCAAATATCGTGGCTGGGGCGTCAGCGGGGCGCTGCGCACACCGATTACGTCATCGGCATCGGTGCAGCGCTAACGGTTAGCGCCACCACTAACGTCCCGCGGAATTTAGCGGGAGGCGTGGGCAGTGCCGCGCCCCGGCGCCAGTTGGCTTGCGACCGACTTAGCGCCCTCTTAAGGCGCTAACGGGTGGCGCAACCTACTGAATTTCTCCCCCCTTGTACCCTTGAATATTATGGGAGAGAAATTCAGTATCGCCACGTTTGGGGCATAATACTCGAGCGGGTGCGAAATTTAGCGCTTTGCGCAAATTATCGCCACCTACTGCTAAATTGACCTGCTTCGCCCCAGGAGGTGCTTGGAGCACTAAAACAGGCGCTGCACAACTGTCTTAAGGCGCTACGGCGGAGAAGTGAGGCGCTACCACCGAGGGCGGGCGCAGCGCAGGTGTGGCCAGTTAGCGATTGCACGCAGACACGCTGGCGCCGGTCAGCTCTTAAACGGGAGGTTCGATCTTGGATTGCAGCCACACCCTGCGCATCGGAGCCCTGATTCTCGGCCTGGACAGACCTGCTGCCACATTCTAACGCCTAGGACCATGGAGAGGGCCAGGGAGCGAGCGCAGCGGTTCAGTGAGGGGGCCTTGCAGGTTCTGGTTGGCGCGGTGGAGCGCAGGCGATCTATCCTGTTTCCGGACAGTGGCAGGAGGCCACTGCCCAATGACTATCGCAAAGCTTGGAGGGAGGTGGCTCACAGAGTGACCTCCAGCAGCATGGTGCCTAGGACCCCTGTGCAATGCAGGAAGAAGTTCAACAACATCACTCGGGTCATCAGGGTGAGTACCCTTTTCAGTATCCTCTTCATCCCTGCATGCCCACCTCACTTTATGGCCAAAGGGTCCTGAAAGCCCCAATGCCCAGCCCTCATCCAACACCTATGGGCCTTTCATGAAACTCACGCGCACATTCACCACTTTACACACTGTAAGGGCTAATCGACCATGGGAGGCAGTGCAGCCAAGATCAGGGCTTCACACTGTAAGGGCTATTCGACCATGGGAGGCAGTGCAGCCAAGATCAAGGCTTCACACTGTACTCAGAGCCCGTCCTCTCTCTTGCAGGGCAAGCTGGCCCATAACAGGAGGCAGCAGCAATGGACTGGGGGAGGCCAGCCTCACCTTCAAGACCTCAGCGATCTGGAGCAGCGAGTCCAGCGGATTATGGCAGGCTGGATGATTGGCCCCGTCGCCACTGGAGATGCCGACCCCGTTCTGGACAGCAATGGTAAGGTCATCACCTTCTTGACCTCTCTCCTTCCACTTGTGCCTCACACCAGCATCCTTTGCCACTATCGAACCAATACAGTGCATTGCAGCACTCATGCCTCCCTCGCTGCCGCCCTGTCCTCACGCTAAAGCAACTCTTGTACCTCCCTGCTTTCAGATGCTGATTCGCCAGGCGAGGAGGCGGGCCCTCAAGCTGCCGCTGTGAGTGATTCTGAAGGTGAGGAGGAAGAGGAAGCCGGACCATCAGTGCCACCCTCAGCCGAGGCAGCCCATGGCCATAATGGGGACACGTCTTCCCTGGAGGGGAGCAGGGGGGAATGGTCTGAGGAGGGTGAAGCTCCGGGGCTGCGGGCTGCAGCAATGCGGGGGGGTGGGTAGGGAAGCTCGGCGGCCTTCTCCCCGGAGGGAGAGTCTGGCCTCGAGTCCTACTACAGTGAGCGCAGAAGAGGTGCGGCTCCTCGCTGAAATGAGCGCCCAGGCGGAGCACAGGCACACTGAGCTCATGGCTGCAGTGGCAAGGATGCCCGAATCCATTGAGTCACTGGCAAGGAGTGTCCAGGACTTCGACGCAGCACCGGCAAGGAATCTCCAGGACTTTGGCGCAGCACAGGCAAGGAGTCTCCAGGACTTCAGCGCAGCACAGGTAGCACAGGCGGCTTCCACGCAAGTGCTTAGTGGTGCAATGCAGTTAGTGGCTGGTCTGATGCAGACGCACATTGAGGCCACATGAGCACTGACTGCTGCCACCCTCACTGGATTGGGCACGAATCGCCGGGGCCCTCGCCGTGCCGCAGAAAGCCAGCAGTCTGTGCTTCAGCAGATTGCTCCGCATGCTGCAGTGCTGCCCCGTGGGAGTGCCAGTGTGTCGTCCGACCAGGGAGTGGCTGTCCTCTGTCAGGATGGCAGCATTCCTGCTGCCAACACTGTCACTTCTCCACTGCAGCTGCCACCACCTGTAGGACAGACTGCTGCCGCCCATGCAGAGTTGGAGCAGTCAGCAGCCGAGCCCTCCAGGCCCAGAGCTGGTCCAGGCCGTACCTGAAGGGCATCTGCCGACTCAGTTTCTGACACTCAGTAGCCTTCCCCCAGCCTTGCTGCAGCCACTGGGGTCCCATTGCGGAGGAGCTACAGGGTGGGAAGGGGCCAACCTCGCAAGCGAAGCAGATCACCCTCGAAGGGCAAAAAGTAGGAGGTGTGGCAAAATGCCGTTAATTTTTTTATTGAAGGCCGAGGATCATGGTCATTTTTTGGTTACTCTTTTGTTCATTGTCTCCAGGTTGTGAGAGCCAGTTATGTGTCTGACTGCTTTTTTGGAGGTTTCTCTCTATTACTTTGTCATGCGGGAAGGGCACACAGTTTGTTAAATAAAGAAGTGTCTTTATTCAGAATGTGCATGTTTGCTCTTTGAACTATTTGTTGCCTTGACCGGCTTCGGGGTTGCGGAACGGTTCCATTCATGTTCTTTCAATGGCACAAGCCATTCCCTCAGAGGGAGCCTAGAACCGACTTGCAATAAGCCGCTGACGGACGGCCCTTGCACTTTGTGCCTCCCTCCCGTCTTGGTGCTCCTCCTCCTCCTCCTCCTCTGCTGGTGCTCCAATGTCTGGTGGCAGTGGCTGAGTCCTGAGGATTGCCAGGTTATGCAGCATGCAGCACACTACAACAAAATGGGAGACTCGCTCAGGTGAGTACTGAAGGGCTCCCCCGGAATGGTCCAGACAGCGGAACCGTTGCTTGAGCACGCCGATTGTGTGCTCAATGATGTTCCTGGTCGCTTGATGGCTCTCATTGTATCGTTCTTCAGCAGGGGTGCTGGGCACATGGAGCGGGGTCATCAGCCAGGTGCACAGAGGATAGCCCTTGTCCCCAAGAAGCCAGCCTCCTGGGTGAGCGGGGCTTCGAAAAGGTCTGCCACAGAAGTCTGGCGCAGGATGAAGGCGTCGTGGCTGCTGCCTGTAAAGCGAGCATTGACAGCGAGTATCAGCTGTCTGTGGTCACACACCAACTGCACGTTCAACGAATGGAACCCCTTCCGGTTGCGGTAATCCTCGGCATTCTCTTGCGGCACCCGCAAAGCCACATGCGTGCAGTCAATGGCGCCCTGGACCATGGGGAAGCCCGCTATTCTTGCAAATCCCATTGCGCGCTCTTGCTGCTTGTCCAGGGTCATGGGGAAGGAGATGTACTGACGTCTCCTTTTAAAGAGGGCATTCGTGGCTTGACAGATGCAGCAATGCACCGCGAACTGGGAGATATTGGCAATGTCCCCAGTAGCGGATTGGAAGGAGCCGGTGGCATAGAAGTTGAGAGCCACTGTCACCTTCACTGCCACCGACAGAGACGTCCTGCTCCTCAGTAGAGGCTGCAGATCTGGCTGAAACAGGTGACAGAGCTCAGTGACCACCTCCCTGCTGAATCGCAGCCTCCGAAAACACTGCTCCTCAGATATGTTGAGGTATGAGAACTGTTGGCGGAAAACCCTGGGAGGGTACGGTCTCGTGTGCCGCCGCCTGTTGGCCCTCCTCCATCTGGCCATGATTGGCACTCTCTCTCTGCGTCTCTGTGCCCTCTCAATGTAATGGAGAAGCCCAACGTTTCCACCCATTGCAGCCCCCATAGTATGTGGCCACTCAAGGTTATGCCAGTGAAAAAGCAAACCAACTACAAAGTTCTGGTCAGAAGACAGAAGTACCTCTGTGAGCGCTGACTCAATGCAGAAAGCTCTCTCCTTTTGTCTCTCTGCAAGTCTCTCTCTCTCTCACAGAAGGAGTGGTCCAAAAATGGCTACCACAAAGAAGCCAGGAAGAGCCCCCTTTAAATAGCGTCCCCCCAGCCCCACAGCGACTGGGAACCGTTCCAGTCAACCAGTCGCTGGGAGCGCCAGGCGGAAAGGAGGGGGGCGCCACTGAATTTCCGGTTCGGGGCGCCCCAAGGGCGTTGCACCATGAAATGACATCAGGAGCTGCGCGCGCAGCTGAGCGGGCGTTGCGGTTTTGCGCTACCGCTAAACGTCCGCTCAATTTCGCGAGAGGCGCAGCTCTCGCCGCGCCTGGGTGCTAGCTGGCTCGCGCCCCACTTATCGCCCTCTTAAGGCACTAATGGGTGGCGCAACCAACTGAATTTCTCCCCCTAAGTGCCTAGTCCTCACCATTTTTAAGCCACGTTTCCATTATTGCCACAACATCATATTGCCACATGGCTAATTGTGCTTATACCTCACCAACCTTATTCACCACACTTTGTGCATTTACGTACATGCATTCTAAACCCATTCTTGAATTTTTCGTAGTCTTTCTTAGTCTGCTCCTATCTAATATGGTACTACTGCCGCCCCCAGTACTATCTTCTCTAGTACTATCCAACACACTCACTCTTTTATACACCTTATTTCTCTTTTCTACTCCTATATGCTGGTGCCCATCCCCCTGCCAAGCTAGTTTAAACCCTCCCCAACAGCACTGGCAAACCTCCCCGCGAGAATATTGGTCCCGAATCTGTTGAGGTGTAATCCGTCCGGCTTGTACAGGTCCCACCTTCCCCAGAAACGGTCCCAATGCCTCTGGAATCTAAAGCCCTCCCTCCTGCACTATCTCTCCAGCCACGCATTCATCTGTTCTATCCTCCTATTCCTGTACTCACTAACACGTGGCACCGGGAGTAATCCGGAGATTACTACCTTTGATGTCCTGCTTTTTAACCTCTTTCCTAGCTCCCTATAGTCTGCCTGCAGGACCTCATCCCTTTTCCTGCCTATGTCGTTGGTACTGATATGGACAATGACCTCTGGCTGTTCACCCTCCCCCCTCAGAGTGTCCTGCAACTGCTCAGTGACATCCTTGACCCTGGCACCAGGGAGGCAACATACCGTCCTGGAGTCACGTCTGCGTCTACAGAAACGCCTATCTGTTCCCCTAACCAATGAAACCCCTATCACTATGACTGCTGCTGAGATTGAGAGCAGGCAGGGCTAGACTGTTGCCCCATTACCCCCAACAAGGAGGAGTCGCAGCCTGAGGCTTGAATTTCTGGGTCCCGAGCATACACAGATTGAGAACCGCCTCAATCCCAGGAGCCAGCTACGGAGAGAGTCAGCTGCCAGCCTCCAGCCACATTCCTGTCTTATGGGTTGTAATAAATAGAAGCACAAGGATAGGAGTAGAACACAAAAAATACCTCATTATCGAAATGGTATGCATGGCGGGAAAATCATTTAGAGATTGATAAATGGATATGTAAATAAAGAGTAATGGAGCACTGTAAATGTTTTTTTATGTTATTGTGCTGAATTCTTTTAGATGATAACTGATGGGAGTTTGAGTAGGCTGGGGTACAGATATTTTTCGGAGGGGGCAGATCGAGGTTAATATAATGGCTCTGTTTGCCCCTTGGAGCAGTGAATGCATAACTCAGGCTATATGGTGGTGCTTTGCTGACTGGTTATTGTTTTCCATGTCTCCTGTCACCCCTTGAAAAGTTCCTGCTGCATGGAAATTTTATAGTGACATGAGCTATCCCTGCTCCATGGTTTCAAGCCTTCTCTCAGGAGGTCACAAATTTCTAAGACCACCTCCCTGGAAAACCAGATAACACTCAATTTATATGGGGAGAAACAGCATCTGACCGGCATCTGGAACAAATACAGGATAATGGAGCCTAAGATACTGTGACAACATCTAAACCGCAATAACATGGGAACGCAGTCCCCCCACCCCACCCCACAAGGTGCAAAACAGTGCAGGTGCTAAATTTGACTGCCAGTAATGTCAGTAGGGGGGTTCCCAATCTTTGATGGACGATCAGCAGACACCCCAAAGAAATGGTGCAATTTGCCATTTACACCGTTACTCCAGGGCTTCAACCAATGCTGAACCAAAGTTACAGTGGGAGATCAGCGAATTGCCGTAGAAATTCTACCCTGGCAACAGGAAAAACACGGGTAGTGCTTTTGTGACACTAAATGAGCACTGTGGGATAGCACACAATTTTACTTTATGTTATAAGATAGGTGCTAATTGTATTAAACCCAGGAAAGTCTACCCTAAATAATCCATAAATCCAGTTCCTCAAACAATGGTACCTAGAGTCAGTGACATTTTAAATAAAAACAGCATCAAACAAACTTACACTGAATATAGCCTCTGTCATCAGACTCCAGCAGGATGAAGGTCTGAAGAACAAGTTGAGGTGCGGTTTCCAAAAATGCCTCAAACAATCGTAACATGCTCAAGTCTGTTACTGCACAAATGACATCGAAGTGAATGTCTTCTTGTTTGTATGCTGCCTTGTATCCAGAAGCAATTGCTTTTATGAACCTTTAAAACAAAAAGAGAAAAATGTTTTGGAAATACAAGGCAACATAGACTCAAGGGAGGAAAAATTCGGTATCAACCATTTTGGGGCGCTAACATCGCCCAGGCGCAAACTTTAGTGCGAAATTCAGTTTTAGTGCCCCAAGAGGGCAGTGGAGCGTTAAATCAAATGCTACACACTTCTCTTAGGGCGCTAATGTCGGGGAGCGGGGCGCTACCGCAGAGCGCTACTCAAGTTCAGGCGCTGTCAATTACAAGCACTCAGACAGACTGGCGCCTTCCAGTTCTTAAAGGGAGGTTCAATCATGCTGCAAAGCCTCACTCTGATCATTGCTGCTTGTGACCTGGGCCTGCAAGGACCTGCAATCCATCAACCACAAATCTCATGGCTGATCAGAGGCCTGGGGAGAGAGCAACCAGGCATTGGAGGCTCTGGTTGTGGCTGTGAAACGCCGACGGGCATTGCTGTTCCCAGACACTGGCAGGAGGCCATTGCCGCAGGAGTTCAGAAGGATGTGAAGGGAGGTGGCCCAGTTCGTCTCGGCCAGAAGTGTGGTCCACAGGCCTCACGCCTGCAAGAAGTTCAACGACCTCACTCGGATGGTCAGGGTGAGTACATGTTTCAAAAACCTCTACAGACCACCATCTCAACCTCACTCTGTGCACAGACGGTATAAACCGCCAAATCCCCAACACACACTCACCAACTATGCCCATCTACTAAAAGTCACATCCACATTAACAGCTATTCAGCTATGGTAGGCACATCTGCTAAACACATGGCTACACACTCACTCACTCACATGCTGTCCTTTTTCTTAAAGGCTAAGCTTGCTCATGCACAGGAGGGAGCAGCAATGCATGGGAGGAGGTCAGGCGGAGCTGCACCCCTTTAAACAGCTGGAGGAGTGAGTGCGCAGCATCGTCGCGGCCCAGGTCGTGGGCTCTATGGCAGTTGGAGAGGTCGACCTCCTTGGGGACAGCAACGGTACGTTCATCACCGCTCCCTCTTCTCTCATACCAGCTCCCCCTCACAACACCAGCCCTTCCCACTTTCCATCTAAGTACGCTGACTCCATTCCTTGCTCCCTTCCTGCCCCCCTTCCTTGACGTTAAACCCACTCTTGTGCCTTCCTGCTTTCAGATAATCATCCACCATCTGACCAGTCTGTCCCTCAGCCTCCCAGTGGCAGCGACGCGGGAGAGGAGGAGGAACACCAAGCCGGAGCCTCACTGCCTGTGTCTCCCAAGTGTGAGACATCCGATAATGGGGCTACCCGGTCGCTGGAGGGGAGCAGAGGAAATGGCTCTGATGTGGGTGAAGTTCCGGGACCCAGCGGGCTGCAGCAATGCCATGGGGAAAGGGAAGCTCAAGGGCCATCTCCCTGGAGGGTGAGTGTGCGCATGAGTTCTGCTGCACAGGACTCAGATGAGGACCTCACTGTCGAGGTGATGACCACACAGGCGATGAGCATGCATACTGAGCTCATGGGTGCAATGGCAATGGTACCCGAGAGCATGGATACACTGGCTAGGAGTGTGGAGACGTCCGCCTCCAGCATTGCTCTCATCTCTGCACAAACCATCGAGCCCATCCATGGCACTTTGCAGAGGATGGTTGACTCGCAGAGAGACCGTGGGGGCCCAGACCTCATGCTGCGTGTCATGGGTGAGGAGGCAGCAGCTATTGCAGCATAGGCTGAGGCAACTCAACGGCTTAGTGCTGTAATGGAGTCAGTGGTTGGTGGCATCCAATCTCAGGCTGCTCTCATGCAGTCTCTGATTGATGCCACGCAAGCGTTGACTGCTGCCATCGTGGTTGGGTCACACATTGTCCACTGGGGATCTCACGATGCCGCAGCAGGCCAGCAATCTGTGCTCAAGCAGATTGCTCCGGATACTGAGGTTCTGCCCTGGGGGAGTGGCTGTGTGTCGGTCGAGCAGGAAGGTGCTGTCCTCTCTCAGGATGACAGCATTCCTGCTCCCACCACAGCCATTCTGCCATTGCACTTGCCGCAACCTGTAAGCCAGCCATCAGAAACTGCTGCCGCCCATGCTGAGTTGATGCAGTCTGCAGCTGGGCCTTACAGGCCCAGAACTGGTCGAGGGAGTCCTGCAAGGCCATCTCCAGTCTCTGGCTCCCAGGCTCAGCAGCCTTCCACCAACCTTGCTGCAGCCACTGAGGCCACATTACGAAGGAGCAGGAGGGTTGGGAAGGGGGAATTGCAAAGGGGAGGGAAATCATTGAGGAAGGCCCATTAAAAAAAGTTTTATTCGTTTATGGGATGTGAGCAGTGCTGGCAAGGCCAGCATTTATTGCCTATCCCTAATTGCCCTTGAGAAGATGGTGGTGAACTACCTTCTTGAACCGCTGCAGTCCGTGTGGTGAAGGTACTCCCACAGTGCTGTTAGGTAGGGAGTTCCAGGATTTTGACCCAGCGACGATGAAGGATCAACGATATACTTCTAAATCAGGATGGTGTGTGACTTGGAGGGGAACTTGGAGGTGGTGGTGTTCCCATGTGCCTGCTGCCCTTGTCCTTCTAGGTGGAAGAGGTCGTGGGATTGGGAGGTGCTACCAAAGAAGCCTTGGCGAGTTACTGCAGTGCATCTTGTAGATGGTACACATTGTAGCCACGGTACGCCAGTGGTGGAGGGAGTGCATGTTTAAGGTGGTGAATAGGGTGCCAATCAAGCGGGTCGCTTTATCCTGGATGGTGTTGAGCTTCTTGAGTGTTGTTGGAGCTGCACTCAGCCAGACAAGTGGAGAGTATTCCATCACACTCCTGACTTGTGCCTTGTAGATGATGATGGAAAGGCTTTGGGGAGTCAGGAGGTGAGACACTCACCACAGAATACCCAGCCTCTGACCTGCTCTTGTTGCCACAGTATTTATGTGGCTGGTCCAGTTAAGTTTCTGGTCAATGGTAACCCCCAGGATGTTGATGGTGGGGGATTCGGTGATGGTAATGTCATTGAATGTCAAGTAGAGGTGGTTAGACTCTTGCTTGTTGGAGACAGTCATTGCCTGGCACTTGTGTCACGCGAATGTTACCTGCCACTTATCAGCCCAAGCCTGAACGTCATCCAAGTCTTGATGCATGCGGGCATGGACTGCTCCATTATCTGAGGAATTGTGAATGGCACTGAACACTGTGCAGTCATCAGCAAACATACCCATTTCTGACCTTATGTTGGAGGGAAGGTCATTGATGAAGCAGCTGAAGATGGTTGGGCCTAGGACACTGCCCTGAGGAACTCCTGCAGCGATGTCCTGGGGCTGTGATGATTGACCTTCAACCATCACAACCATCTTCCTTTGTGCTAGGTATGACTACAGCCAGTGGAAAGTTTTCTTCCCAATTCCCATTGACTTCAGTTCTGCTGAGGCTCTTTGATGCCACACTCAGTCAAAAGCTGCCTTGATGTCAAGGGCAATCACTCTCACCTCCCCTCTGGAATTCAAATAAAACGTTAATAGCAAATGGGGGGAGTGTGTGTACAAAAGTTGATGTGTTTGTAAATATATTGTTCAGTTTGGTAAGAAATAGTTCCGCTTGCTAGAACCAGTAGTGTTTGTTCATAAATTGTTGTGTTTGTTTATTATTGGTTGTGTTTGAAAAGATAGAGTTGTGCAGAATAATAAATGTTTATTTCGATGGAGCAAATTTTGTGATGTTTCTCATTTGAGCTTTGCCTGGTCATAGGGGCTGCGAGCTGGCTGTAATGATGTGGTTGTTCTGTACAAATGCCTTGTGCTATCTCATTTATTAGAAGCGCTGTGTAATGAGGAGTTCACAAACGCGGCCCTTGAAGAAGCAACATTGAGCAGCTCCCTCCTACGTTGGTGTGGCTCCCCCTCCTCTTTATCCTCATCCTCCGCCTCCTCCTGTCCCACTTCCTCCTCCTGAGGTTGACCTGCAATTCCTGGTGGCAATGGCTGGGCCCTCAGAATGGCCAGGTTATGCAGCATGCAGCACACAACAAGAAAAACGGAGACTCGATCAGGGAAGTACTGCAGGGCTCCTCCAGAGCAGTTAAGGCAGCGGAACCATTGCTCTAACATGCTGATAGTCTGTTCGATCATGTTCCGGGTGGCGCTATGGCTCTCATTGTATGCGTGCTGAGCAGGAGCGTTGGGGTTGCGGAGGCATGTCATCAGCCAGGTGGCGAGCGGATAACCCTTGTCTCTGAGCAGCCAGCCGCGAGCTTCATGTGGTGGGTGGAACAGTGCCGGGACACCAGTCTATCGCAGGATGAATGCATCGGGGCTGCTGCCAGGATAGCAGGCATTGACAGAGAGTATGCGCTGTCTATGGTTGCACAACAACTGCACAGAAAGTTATAGCCTTTGTGGTTGTGGAACACCTCTGCCTTGTGATGAGGTGCCCGCAATGCCACGTGGGTGCAGTCAATGGTGCCCTGAACCATGGGGAAGCCCGCAATCCTTGCGAGGCCACATGAGCGTTCATGCTGTTTGTCTCTGGTCATGGGGAATGAGATAAACTCCCTTCTCCTTCTGTACAGAGCATCTGTTAACTCCCGGATGCAGCAATGGACGGCAAACTGTGAAATGTTTGCAATATCCCCTGTTGAAGCTTGGAAGGAGCCGCTGGCATAGAAATTGAGAGTGACTGTGACCTTCATTGCCATTGAGACATCCTGGTCCTGAGCTGAGGCTGGAGCTCTGGCTGCAGGAGGCGGCAGAGCTATGTGACCACCTCCTTGCTGAAGCGGGGCCTTTTTTAAAATTCATTCATGGGATGTGGGTGTCGCTGGCAAGGCCAGCATTTATTGCCCATCCCTAACTGCCCTTGTGAGCCGCCTTCTTGAAGCGCTGCAGTCCGTGTGGTGAAGGTACTCCCACAGTGCTGTTAGGCAGAGAGTTCTAGGATTTTGACCCAGCGACGATAAAGGAACGGCGATATACTTCCAAGTCAGGATGGTGTGTGACTTGGAGGGGAACTTGGAGGTGGTGGTATTCCCAATGTGCCTGCTGCCCTTGTCCTTCTATGTGGAAGAGTTTGCAGGTTTGGGAGGTGCTGCCGAAGAAGCCTTGGCGAGTTGCTGCAGTGCATTGGTAGATGATACATACTGCAGCCATAGAACGCCGGTGGTGGAGGGAGTGAATGTTTGAGGTGGTGGATGGGGTGCCAATCAAGCGGGCTGCTTTGTCCTGGATGGTGTCGAGCTTTTTGAGTGTTGTTGGAGCTGCACTCATCCAGGCAAGTGGAGAGTGTTCCATCACACTCCTGACTTGTGCCTTGTAGATGGTGGAAAGGCTTTGGGGAGTCAGGAGGTGAGACACTCGCCGTAGAATATCTAGTCTCTGACCTGCTCTTGTTTATGTGGCTAGTCCAATTAAGCTTCTGGTCAATGGTGACCCCCAGGATGTTGATGGTGGGGATTCGGCGATGGTAATGCCATTGAACATCAAGAGGCGGTGATTAGACTCTCGCTTGTTGGAGATAGTCATTGCCTGGCACTTATGTAACGCGAATGTTACCTGCCACTTATCAACCCAAGCCTGAATGTTGTCCAGGTCTTGTTGCATGCGGGCATGGACTGCTTCATTATCTGAGGAGTTGTGAATGGAACTGAACACTGTGCAATCATCAGCGAACATCCCCACTTCTGACCATATGATGGAGGGAAGGTCATTGATGAAGCAGCTGAAGATGGTTGGGCCTAGGACACAGCCCTGAGGAACTCCTGCAATGATGTCCTGGGGCTATGATGATTGACCTTCAACCACCACAACCATCTTCCTTTGTGCTAGGTATGACTCCAGCCAGTGGAGAGTTTTCCACCCCGATTCCCATTGACTTTAATTTTACTAGGGCTCCTTGATGCCAGACCCGATCAAATGCTGCTTTGATGTCAAGGGGAGTCACTCTCACCTCACCTTTGGAATTCTGCTCCTTTGTCCATGTTTGGACCAAGGCTGTAATGAGGTTGGGAGCCAAGTGGTCTTGGCAGAATCTAAGGCACTGCTCCTCTGACAGATGAATGTAGGAGAACTGCTCTCGGAATACCCTGGGAGAGTAAGGTCTCCTGTTGACCCTTCTCCCTCTGGTCACATTTTCCAATCTTTCTCTCTGCCTCCAACGGTGAAGCTGGAGGCCGAGGTCCCATGCCAGTACAGCCCCCATTAAGTGTTGGAAATGCTGCAGTATCAAAAGTAAGACAAATTAATCTGATAAATTTTTGTCAGAAGCAAAAGTCCCTCAAGTAGGAAAACCTCAAAAGGGTCAAAATGCCTGTCTGCTTCTGTCAAAGTGACAAGGCAGCATCACTTGCTGACAAAAAAAACCAGGAAGAGCATGCCTTTAAATAGCACTCCTGCAGCTCCCACCCGACTGCAAACCGCCTCCTCTACCTGTCATTCCTAACGGCAGGCGCGGAGGCAGGGGGCGAAAATGAATTTCCGGTCCAGGGCGCTACCAGGGCAATGAGCGACTGGATGACATCATGATCTCCGGGCGCAGGAGATCGTGGCGGTAGTGGTTAGCGCCACCGCAAACCGGAGGCGCTAATTGGAGGCGCAAACCAACCGAACTTCTCCCCCAATTTATATTAAGTACTTACTTTATGCACAACAGCCCTAAATTTTATGATTGAGAGCAAATAAGAAGCACCATGTCAGAGAAACTAGTCAATGAATATCATTTAATGTATTTTCTATGTAAGAACTTTGGTGGAGTGGAAGCATAGAATGGATGGTGTCAAGCTTCTTGAGTGTTGTTGCGGCAGCACCTATCCAGGTGAATGGTCAGTATTCTAACACTCTCCTGAATGGAGCCTTGTAGATGGTGGAAAGGCTTTGAGGGGTCAGGAGGTGAGCCACTCTTCAGAGTACCCAGCGTCTGACCTGCTCTTGTAGCCACCGTGTTAATATGTCCGGTCCAGTTCAGATTCTGGGCAAATATGAACCCTAGGATGTTGATGGTGGGTGATCGGTGATGACGGTGTCACTCAAGGTCAAAAAGAGATGGCTGGGCTTTCTATTGTTCAAGATGGTCATAATCTTGCACTTGTGATGCAACTGTTATTTGCCACTTGTCAGCCCAAGTATGGATGTTATCCAGGTCCTGCTGTAGGTTAACATGAGCTACATAGAAACATAGAAGATAGGAGCAGGAGTAGGCCATTCGGCCCCTCGAGCCTGCTCTGCCATTCAATGATGAGATCATGGCTGATTATCCAAATTCAGTACCCTGTCCCTGCCTTCTCCCCATATCCCTTGATCTGTGGTGTATGTGCCTTTAAGAGCAATTATGGTGTATGTGCCTTTAAGAGCCCCAGGTGTGCATAATGCCGGTAATTGCCACTTGGGCTATATAAGCCTGTGTATTGTGTATATCCTTTAGAACTCCCCCCCCCCCCCCCCCCCCCCCCCCCCCCCCCCCCCCCCCCCCCCCCCCCCCCCCCCCCCCCCCCCCCAGACTTGCTTAGTAAATACCTATGAACCAACTCCTGTCTTCAGTGTCTTTATCTACACACGGACACTACATGATCCCTTTAGCCTTAAGAAATATATCTAACTCCTTCTTGAATATATTTAATGAATTGGCCTCAACTGCCTTCTGTGGTAGAGAATTCCACAGGTTCACCACTCTTTGGGTGAAGAAATTCCTCCTCAGCTCTGTCCTATATGGCTTACCACTTATCCTTAGACTGTGACCCCTGATTCTGGACTCCCGGCCATCGGGAACATCCTTCCTGCATCAAGTCTGTCGAGTCCTGTTAGAATTTTATAAGTTTCAATGAGATCCCTTCTCATTCTTCTAAACTCCAGCGAGTATAAGCCCAATCGACCCAATCTCTACTCATATGTCATTCCTGCCATCCCAGGTATCAGTCTGGTGAATCTTTGCTGCACTCCCTCCATGGCAAGAACATCCTTCCTCAGATAAGGTGACCAAAACTGCACACAATACTCAAGATGTGGTCTCACCAAGACCCTGTACAACTGCAGCAAGACATCCTTGTTCCTGTACTCGAACCCTCTCGCTACAAAGGCCAACATACCATTTGCCTTCTTAACTGCCTGCTGCACCTGCATGCTTACCTTGAGCGACTGGTGCACAAGGACACCCAGGTCTCGTTGCACTTCCCCTTCTCCCAATCTATTGCCGTTCAGATAATAATCTGTCTTCCTGTTTTTGCCACCAAAGTGGATCTGCCCAATCACCCAACCTGTCCAAATCATACTGGAGTTTCTCGGCATCCTCCTCACAGCATACACGCCCACCCAGCTTTGTGTCGTCTGCAAATCTGGAGATATTACATCTAGTTCCCTCATCTAGATCATTAATATATATTGTGAATAGCTGGGGTCCAAGGACCGATCCCTGCGGTACCCCACTAGTCACTGCCCACCACTCAGAAAAAGACCCGTTTATTCCAACTCTTTGCTTCCAACCAGTTCTCTATCCAAGTCAGTACCTTGCCCCCAATCCCATGTGCCTTAACTTTACACGCTAATCTCTTATTCGGGACCTTATCAAAAGCCTTCTGAAAGTCCAAATACACCACATCCACTGGTTCTCCTTTATCTATTTTACCAGTTACATCCTCAAAAAATTCCAGTAGATTAGTCAAGCACGATTTACCTTTTGTAATCCATGTTGACTTTGTCTGATCCTGTCACTGTTTTCCAAGTGCTCTGCTATTACATCTTTTATAATGGGCTCTAGCATTTTCCCCACTACCGATGTCAGGCTTACCGGTCTATAATTCCCCATTTTCTCTTGAAGTAAGATATTAAAAAAATTGGGTATAACAGGGCAGGACAACCAGGATTCAATTGCAACACCAATGTACAAGGGGGAGGGAATGGGTTAATTCATACTCTGAGTTGAACAATAGAGGTCTGTATATTGCATTTACCCAGCTAAGTTTTAAACATGATTAAGTGATTTCAAATGTTGAGAGATTAAACGCAGAACCACTCATGAGAAGATTGAAGAGGATGTGTGTTTGGTCAAGCGGGGCGACACATATGCACCGAAGAATTTGTTTATTGTAAATCACAACAGGGTTCTATTCTTCAAAATATAGTGGGACTAATTAGAATGTGTTTGCTTTGCAGAGATGACCCGAAGCGAGACCGAAAGTCTGTGTTTTGCACGCCTTAACAAGGACCGGTATCTTAAGAAAACACTTAAGAAGCAAAACCATCTGACTATGGGCAAATGGATGGTTGTAAAGTAATTAAGATGAGGCCCATGGTCACAAGAGGTGACGGGACCAACTGATAACAAAATGTGGGGATTGGGGGCGGCAAGAAGATGAACTGTCATGGTTTTATAATTACAATTTAGCTATAACTCTGTATATGCTGATAAGCTTATCCCCGACCCAGGGCAGGGCCTTAATTTTTGTATAACTGTGTGGACTTTGAGAGGCTCATTGGAGTTTGAGTCTTGTGTAGGGACACAAGAAATTTCTCCCCAGGCCTGAATAAACCATTTTGACTTCAATTATTGGGTCTGTCTTTCTTTCAACAAGCCAGTGACGTCGACCTTGTATATCACTTGGTCCGCACTTTGGGGACTTATATCAATTGGCGATGAGGATGGGATACGCGATCTGAACAAGACTCTCGGACAACGATAACCTAAGACGGGTGAGTATGTTTTAATTACCACCCGTAAAATTAGAGGTTAATCACTGGCGAGATGTCAAGTAAGAATCGACGTATAAAAGAACTATAAAAAGAAAGACACCTTTAATTGAAGGTGGTTAAAAAGTAAACTGCAGTTAGGGGCAGGGCATTCCCTAAAGCCGTGAGGCGGCGAAACCTCAGATAGGGGCAGGGCATTCCCTAAAGCCGGGAGGTGGTGAAACCTCAGATAGGTGCAGGGCGTTCCCTAAAGCCGGGAGGCGGCGAAACCTCAGATAGGGGCAGGGCGTTCCCTAAGCCAGGAGGCGGCAAAACCTCAACAAATGAATGAATGGGTGCACCACAGCGAGTGAATGAAATAAACCCCTACAGTTACAAAGACCTCGGGACTAAAGGGTTGGTGTGTGTGTGTGGAATGAAACGGAGTGATTGACAGGAAGTAAAGAAGGAACTCTGAGAAGAGATATATAAAGTGAGACAAGTGAATTTAGAATCATGAAAAAAAGAGATGGAAAGGAGGATTCCCCACTGGGGGGGACCTGGATTCTATAACCCGATTCCTGGTAGATAAAAAAATTTTAAAAAACAGTGCAGAGTGCCAAAAGGCTTAGTGGGGGGGAGAAACCAAAGATAAAGAGGGAATGGTAATCTGAGCTTGGTACCAGAAACAATGTAAGGAATCGAAACAGAAGGGAGAGATAAAGAAGGAAAAAGATCTAATTTGCAGGCGAACCAATTTGAAAACCCAGCAAAGGAAAAAACAAACAAACAGGGATTTGGAAGCTAGGGAAAGCTGGTGAGTCACCGATTGAAAAAGGAAGAAAAAGATAAACTTAAAGCTTTACCAACATGGAAGTTATTAGCATCTGTGCTGAGACAAGTAAAACACAAGATTTGCTGAGTGAAAGGAACCTTAAAAGTATGCTGGAATTTCAGGCTGTATAAAATTGTGTGTTAAAGTGTGAATGTTTTCCTGACTAGGAATGTTTAAGAGGTTACAGTATTCCTTTGTCTGAAAGTCTGTCCTTAAAAAAAAAAAGTCTGCTGTGTGTGTGTTTTAGCTCCACCTACTTCTCTGTGTTAAAGAAAAAGCATTTAACCCTTTTGTCGTCTCCGATTTTGGAAGTTTTAAGAATGTGCGAATAAGATTGTGCCCTCAGAATGAAAAAACCTACTACAATTTGCGTTAAGCTGGAGTGTAAAAAACTGAGAAGAGCAACAAAAAGTTTGTTTAACAAAAGATTAAGTTTCAGTCTAAGATGTAACCTTGAAGTTATGAGGTAAATTAACCTATTAAAACCAGACTTTCATTGTGGCCACAGTGAAATTCTGGTTGGCGTAAATAGGTGTAGTCCGAATTGAATAAGATAACTCCACTCCGCAAGAATATCCGATAGTGGCAGATCCCTCTACAATATTTAATTGACTATGGTACTGGGAGCCCTATAGAATGCGGGACTAGAGTTAAACCCTAGAACGTACAGGTAGGGAAGGACGAAGTAATCTACCTAGGATACATAATAACACAGGGGAAGAGACAAATGCCCGAAGACAGAAAGGTGGGTTAATAAAGAACAGTGCCTTGAGAGCCAGGTGATAAGTAATCAGAATCAGAGTGACATGTGGCCATTGAAGGAAGCAGACCAGAGACTTAGGGTTGCTCGATCGGGAGTTTGTGATTCTGTGTAATACAGAGGATTTAAGGAAATTGTCCAGTAATATGAATAAGTTGGGGTTAGGAAGGGATCCTTTTAAAAGCTATAGCAGACGAAGAGCAAGTGAGGCTCCGGCAGCATATGCCGACAGACTGTGGCCCACATGGGAGGAGCACTAGGACCAAGAGGACAGTTAGCGGACGGGTACGCAATCACTAGCTGCATGCTTTGATTTATCAGTCCAGTACTTACAAGCAGCTATGGTCAGATTTTGAACCAGGAGATGGGGTAAATACAAAGGCTAAAGTCGTGAGGAAAAATGACCCTGCGCTTTGAGGTGCGCCATACAGGTAAAAGGGATATCGGGGTAATGAATAAGCCAAAGGGCAAGGTTTGTGAAATGAAAAGGGGAAGCCCTCAGAGATGGCAGCAGGAAGGGACCATGCCAGAGAGGGGATGGGGTCCGGCAGGTACTAGGGCTATTTAATTATTGCCAGAACGTTATCCCAGATTATGCAGAAATGGCCCAGCCTATACAGGATTTGATCAAAGGGGGGAAACCATCCCAGAAGCTGCTGGACTGGGGCCCGACCATGAAACAGCTTTGTAAAGTGAAACAAGCCCTGAGGTTAGCCAAAGGAAAAAGTGTAAACATATACAGATAGTCGGTATGCCTTTGGGGTGGTGTCTGATTACATGGTAATCACGCTACAATATTTAATTGACTATGGTACTGGGAACTAAATACGATTAAAATCACTAAGGAAGTGGTACTTGGTAAAATAATGGGACTCAAGCCGGATAAATCCCCTGGACCTGATGGCTTACATCCTAGGGTCTTGAGGGAAGTGGCGGTAGGGATTGTGGATGCATTGGTAATAATTTTCCAAAACTCCCTGGACTCAGCAAAGGTCCCAGCAGATTGGAAAACTGCTAATGTAACACCCTTATTTAAAAAGGGTAGTAGGCAGAAGGCTGTAAACTATAGACCTGTTAGCCTAACATCTGTGGTTGGTAAAATTTTAGAGTCCATTATTAAGGAGACAGTAACGGGACATTTGGATAAACATAATTTAATCGGACAAAGTCAGCATGGTTTTATGAAGGGGGAGTCATGTTTGACAAATTTGCTTGAGTTCTTTGAGGAAGTAACATACAGGGTGGATAAAAGGGAACCAGTGGACGTAGTGTATTTAGACTTCCAAAAGGCATTTGACAAGGTGCCACACAAAAGATTATTGCTCAAGATAAAAAATCACAGGATTGGGGGTAATATTCTGGCATGGGTGGAGGATTGGCTATCTAACAGAAAGCAGAGAGTTGGGATAAACGGTTCATTCTCAGACTGGCAATCAGTAACTAGTGGTGTTCTGCAGGGGTCAGTGCTGGGTCCCCAACTCTTTACAATCTATATTAACGATTTGGAGGAGGGGACCGAGTGTAACATATCAAAGTTTGCAGATGATACAAAGATGGGAAGGAAAGTAGTGAGTGAGGAGGACATAAAAACCTGCAAAGGGACATAGACAGGCTAAGTGAGTGGGCAGAGATTTGGCAGATGGAATACAATACTGGAAAGTGTGAGGTTATGCACTTTGGCAGGAAAAATCATAGAGCAAGTTATTATCTTAATGGCAAGAAACTGGAAAGTACTGTAGTACAAAGGGATCTGGGGGTCCTGCTGCACGAAACTCAAAAAGTTAGTATGCAGGTGCAGCAAGTGATCAAGAAGGCAAATGGTATGTTGGCCTTCATATCAAGGGGGTTCGAGTATAGGAATAGGGATACCTTACTACAGCTGTACAAGGTGCTGGTGAGACCGCATCTGGAGTATTGTGTACAGTTTTGGTCGCCCCATCTGCGGAAGGATGTTCTTGCCATGGAAAGAGTGCAACGGCGATTCACCAGGCTGATACCTGGAATGGCGGGAATGACCTACGAAGAGAGATTAAATAGTTTGGGCTTGTACTCACTGGAGTTTAGAAGATTGAGAGGGGATCTCATCGAAACATATAAAATTATGGCAGGCCTGGACAGGCTGAATTCAGAGAGAATGTTTCCAATGGCCGGGGAGCACAGAACCAGGGGCCACAGTCTAAAAATAGCGGGCAAATCATTTAAAACAGAGATGAGGAAGAATTTCTTCACTCAAAGAGTGGTGAGCCTGTGGAATTCCCTGCCACAGAGGGCTGTGAAGGCTAATTCAATAAATATTTTCAAGAGAGAATTGGATATATTTCTGAAGGCTAAGGGGATTAAGGGTTACGGAGAAAAGGCGGGGACGGGGTACTGAACTGGTAAGATCAGCTATGATCTCAGACGAAGATCAGCCATGATCTCATTGAATGGCGGAGCAGGCTCGAAGGGCCGAATGGCCTACTCCTGTTCCTATCTCTATGTATCTATGTATCTATGAAACATATAAAATTGTGAAGGGGCTTGATCGGGTGGATGCGGTGAGGATGTTCCCAATGATGGGTGAAACTAGAACTAGGGGGCATAATCTTAGAATAAGGGGCTGCTCTTTCAAAACTGAGATGAGGAGAAACTTCTTCACTCAGAGGGTAGTAGGTCTGTGGAATTTGCTGCCCCAGAAAGCTGTGGAAGCTACATCATTAAATAAATTTAAAACAGAAATAGACAGTTTCCTAGAAGTAAAAGGAATTAGGGGTTACGAGGAGCGGGCAGGAAATTGGACATGAGTCTAGGTTCGGAACAGTCATGGCCCTGTGGGTAGCGGAGTGGGCCTAGGGGCCGTGTAGCCTGGTTCTGCTCCTACTTCTTGTGTTCTAATTCTGTGTTAGATTTCAGGAGATGGTTCTATTCCTGTTCCTGGCTGGGGTGGAGATCACCTTTTACAGAAAGTAAGTACTGTAGAAAATATAGGGACAGAGTGATCTCCTGGACGAGTTTCAATCGCCTAGATGGGTCGGAGAGGAATTTCCCAGATTTTTCTCCCAAATTGGCCATTGGGATTTTTATCTGGTTTTTCGCCTCTCCCAGGAGATCACATGGGTTCCGGTGGGATGTAGAGTGATAGTAGATTTGAGGTTAGGATCAGATCAGCCATGATCTTATTGAATGGTGGAGCAGGCTCGAGGGGCCAATTGGCCTACTCCTGCTCCTATTTCTTATGTTCTTATGGTAGCCGGGAGTAGGCGAGGATATATGACACCAGGAGGAGGACCCATAGGACACAAGAATATAATCAAGGAATTAGTAGGAGCCTCTCTCCTACCCAAAGAGTGCGCAATAATAAATTAAAGCACACAAGAGGATTACTGACCGACACCAGCAGGGCAATGCAGCGGCAGACGAGGCAGCTAAGCGGGCAGCTGAGAAAGGGAATCTGACCAAGGAAGCCCAAGTGTTCATGTTTAGTTAAAGTGTGAAACCACAACTGTCTTCTCGGTCAGGGATGTTTTTTTAGGTTACGTGAAGTGACGCAATAATGTTTTGCTCCACCTTCAAAAGCCTGCAAAGGAGTTAACCCTTTCCACTGACAGCTATTTGAGTTCACCAAGCAACAACTTCAGTATTACTGAATAGAATTTAAAGATATTGGACATTATCAAATGTAAGTGTCTTAATGTAACCATTCTATGATTCTACATGTGACTCCAGTCCCACAATATTGTGCATGACTCTTAATTGCCCGCTGAAGTGGTCCAGCACAGTGGTTCTCAAACTATTTTGGTTGAAGGACCCCTTTTCAAATGTATTAGTTCCAATGAAGCTCACCGTAAGCTCGAGGAACAGCACCTCATCTTTCGATTGGGCACTTTGCAGCCTGCCGGACTCAACATTGAGTTCAACAATTTCAGATAATTATCCCTGCCCCCATTTTACATGCAGTATGATTTTTGCCATTCCCATTTGCAACATTTTATCTTTCCTGCCTTACAAAAGTACAGAGTGTTCTTTCAATTCCTTCCTCCCCTCCTAAACGTCCCCCTCTCCCCCCACCTCCCCCTGTCTCTGCACCTGCTTAATATCTGTTACATCTCCAGCTTTTTCCAGTTCTGATGAAGGGTCCCAGACCTGAAACGTTAACTCTGTTTCTCTCCACGGTTGCTGCCTGGCCTGCTGAGTATTTCCAGCATTTTCTGTTGTTTCAGATTTCCAGCATCTGCAGTATTTTGCTATTATATTATAGTAATCACACTCCCTGCCTCCCCCATCTAAATTATAATACTTCAATTCCTGTACGCTTACATTTCTGAATGTAAAATTCATTAGTGTCCTGTTAAAGGGACTTGCATGAAATTTTGCCAGGGCTGTCTGATATAGTGAACATTGATGTGATTGGTGATGTAAAAACTTTTGTCTTTCCTTCAGCTAAAAGGTTCAGCAACATGCCTGCCGAATAATTCACTGCACAAAGCCTCCCTGCTCTTCCTGGAGTGGGATTAAGCTTGGTGGCTCCTTTCAGATGTAACCCTCCACTGCCTGCCTATTCACTGCACAGTTGTTGAGTGTTTCAGGGTTTTTTCCCTTCCCCTTTGCTGTTTACCAGCCTGTCTGTGCTGGAATATCGCTGACACGCTGCCTGGTGTGTGGCATTTATGCCATCGGGACACCGTGAGTAATTGGGACCACGGCTTTAGACTGGGTCCAGTCACAGGCCCAGCTACTGTACTCAGTGAACAAAGCTTGGCTTGACCGTCATTCCAGGCCCTTGGACAAGGCTGACGTGGCGGCTCCTTCTTACCCTCCCCAAGCTCCAGCCCTGCAAATCCACTGCTGGTGTCTCTGTGGCCTCTTGTCTCTGGATTCTCAGTCAGTCTGAGGCCCGGCTAATCCAATTACCTGTCCGTTTCCAGAGCTGCCTCGGCCCCAGTGTCTGCCCGGAGATTGCTTACCAGTGTCTCGCTGTGAGAGTGCACCAGGCCCCTGGGCCTGACATCAAACGCCCCAGCTGTGCTGCTCGAGTGGACGAAGTAAATCAAAATAATGGCCAACAGCGCGAGCCCGACCCACGCCGTTGCACCAATGGGTCCCGTCCGTTCACATTATTTCGTAGACCCCCCTAGAAAGTCTCTACGGACCTCAGATTGAGAACCATTGGTCTCGCAAGCCACTCCAGTTATATCCAACCTATAGGGTTGGATATAACTGGCGCAAGTGATTAAGAAGGCCAATGGAATGTTGGCTTTCATTGCTAGGGGGATAGAATATAAAAATAGGGAGATATTGCTTCAGTTGTACAAGGTATTGGTGAGACCGCACCTGGAATACTGCGTACAGTTTTGGTGTCCATACTTAAGAAAAGACATACTTGCTTTCGAGTCAGTACAAAGAAGGTTCACTCGGTTAATCCCGGGGATGAGGGGATGGACATATGAGGAGAGGTTGAGTAGATTGGGACTCTACTCATTGGAGTTCAGAAGAATGAGAGGCGATCTTATTGAAACATAAGATTGTGAAGGGGTTGGATCGGGTGGATGCGGGGAGGATGTTCCCGATGATGGGTGAAACTAGAACTAGGGGGCATAGTCTTAGAATAAGGGGCTGCTCTTTCAAAACTGAGATGAGGAGGAACTACTTCACTCAGAGGGTGGTAGGTCCATGGAATATGCTGCCCCAAAAAGCTGTAGAAGCTACATCATTACATAAATTTAAAACAGAAATAGACAGTTTCCTAGAAGTAAAGGGAATTAAGGGTTACGGGGAGCGGGCAGGAATTTGGACATGAGTCTAGGTTCGGATCGGTCATGGCCCTGTGGGTAGCGGAGCGGGCCCAGGGGCCGTGTAGCCTGATCCTGCTCCTATTTCGTGTGTCTAATTCTGTTAGATTCAGGAGATGGTTCTGTGATAGTGGATTGGCGGTTAGGATCAGATCAGCCATGATCTTATTGAATGGCGGAGCAGGCTCGAGGGGCCGATTGGCCTACTCCTGCTCCTATTTCTTATGTTCTAATATTTCCCCACAGTGATAGAAGGAAAATTATGATTTGATAAATGGAAGTTATCTTATAAACTAATTGCAGCACCGTCTCAAATGGCCGGAAGACTGCTTGGGAGGCTGTCCTGTTACCCAAAGATAAATTTATACAGATAGAGACATGAGGCCAAAGACCAACAGATTATGCGGGATTTAGAACAGGATACATGGGACGACCAGAAGGCAGTCCCAGCAATAGGTAGCAAGGTGATGGCAGAAATAATACCAGCCAAACCAGGGCTAGCACCCGGATGGTCAGGACCTTATGAAGTTTTAACGAACAGTGACACGTGCGTTTGTATAGATGAGTCCGGAACAGGTGAAGGAAGGTGGAAGCACTGGACTCAGTTAAAAATATATAACAAAGACAATGAGTAAGCCAGAGATGGTGCCCTTTTGAGCAGAGTGAGGAGTATGCTGGACGGTATGAAGAATGGGAAGGGGAGTTACTACATATAGCAATGATAGGGCTGTGTATGATGATAATGTTATATGCCATAATTTGCATCTTCAGGTATGTCTGGGGACAGAGCCACAGAACAAGAAATGAACCAGATGTACAGCATTTTGAACTGATAAAACGGGTAAGAGCAGAATAATTCTAATTGGCTGGTGACGACCAGCCCCCTTTTTGTAATTACAGGAACACTGGACGTCCGGAATGAGATGGAGCATCCTCGCCTTGATCCTAGAGATGAACATAAGTATTGCCGTTGTTGAGGGGGATTAGTAATAAGGAAAACACAGGATGAGGTGTATTTTAGTGTGGCACATAGAATTATTAAGCTTGCCATTAATATGAGTACTTTTGAGATACAAAAACAAATATGGAACTCCCTGTGGGAAAAACAATTAGAGGGTCCACAGGGGAAATCTATCTTACAAAGACATAAGAAACGAGGAGTATTGGAAATGGCCGGAGCAGGGTATGCGGCCGGGTTAGCAACAGTTAATAGCTTGGACATAAAAGGAGTAAACGAAGGAGTAGAAGAATTACACGCAAAAATAGAGAAGTTACTAAAACAAGCTACCAGAAATAGCCAGCAATTGACACTGGCAGGGAAACAAACAATAATGCAATTGTTGGGGGTGGAAGAGATAATAGCCCCCCATGCAGAAACAATCAATACAATCATTGATCGACTTAATAATGCTTCTCGCCAAACCGATAAGGAACTAATATGTGCCATGCATGGCTCATGGCTATTGTCGAATGCTCAGCATAACATGAGGCAATTGTCTGACCCCATGGACTAAGATGATTGGCTTTGTACTGGCCATCCCATAACTCCCAGAAGAGGGACAGCCCTTATACGACGTGCTTAATATAGGAGAGATACAAAGGGAAAGTTGGGTTAAATATCATGATGTCCCTACCAAGGCACTTTGGGAAAGGGATGAAGATAATAAAAAGAATGGAACCTTAAGGGGGGTGGTAATGGATGGGTGCCACCACAAGGGAAGGACATGGGTGTGCACACACCCCCCCACCGAGGGAGACACATCGGAGTGTGGATTTACAAAATTTACCAATTGCACCCTCGAGGTACACCCAAGGGGGATACACCGGAGAAGGGTAGCACCAAGGAACAACGGGACATTTTGGGTCACCACAATTGAACAGAAATATGAATATCAAGATATGACTTGTCCCATTCCCCAACCAAACCTTTGTTTTGGTCTAAAGATACTTACACAGATAGGAAAACCTGGTCACTTGATAATATGGGACTAAATAAAAAGGTTGAAACTTATGTCATACCAGAGCCCAAGGCAATTCCTAAGTTACAGCAGGAAACGAAGGAAATTTTAAAGTATTATCATAAAATAGAAGAAGACTTAAAGAAACAACAAAAAGACATTAGTGCAACATTAGAGGAAACTCACCCACTTCCTCCTATTTTGGTAATTGGGGATCAGGATGGTCGGGGACATTGGGCGCCTTAGTGTTACAAGGCATACTGATATTCCTCATGATTGTTATTACAATATATTGTGCCTCTGTACCAGAATGAGTAAAGCCGAAATTGGTGCAGTGAAAGAAGTTGAGCCTGAGGAGAGGCAGGTAGCGAAGTTAAGTATGGAAAACTCCCCCGCCTCTCCAAGGCAAATCGTGTAAGATGTGATAGGAAGCCCTGAAATTACGAGGGATTAATTGGGCATGGTAATTAAGGACCGGGCCGGCCAACCGTAAGACGGAGGTGGCAGAAGGAGGGTGGCAGAAGGAAGGTGGTGAATGAGGATTGGTGAGTGATGACAGTCTCAAATTGGCATGTCACGCACCCAACGTGGGAATGAGGGATAGGCCTGAGTGAAAAGCCTAAACCATTAATGTAGGGTCTCAGGGGCCCCGGGAAAGACCACCATAAAAGGAAAGACCACCATAAAGGAAAGCCCACCGTAAAGGAAAGACCACCATACCGCATGGAAGGGGAAAGTCGGCCTCCAAATTGATAGGATATATGCACATGTATAACCTAGACTGGTAGAAGGCCAGGGAGTGCACGCTCTGGCAGACACCAGGAAATGGAAATATATGTTGACCTGTTTTGGAACAATTGTCCAAAAGGTCAAAAGGGGGGAACTGAAGTAAGATATTAAAAAATTGGGTATAACAGGGCAGGACAACCAGGATTCAATTGCAACACCAATGTACAAGGGAGAGGGAATGGGTTAATTCATACTCTGAGTTGAACAATAGAGGTCTGTATTGCATTTACCCAGCTAAGTTTTAAACATGATTAAGTGACTTCAAATGCTGAGAGATTAAACTGCAGAACCACTCATGAGAAGATTGAAGAGGATGTGTGTTTGGTCAAGCGGGGCGACACATATGCACCGAAGAATTTGTTTATTGTAAATCACAACAGGGTTCTATTCTTCAAAATATAGTGGGGCTAATTAGAATGTGTTTGCTTTGCAGAGATGACCCGAAGCGAGACCGAAAGTCTGTGTTTTGCACGCCTTAACAAGGACCAGAATCTTAAGAAAACACTTAACAAGCAAAACCATCTGTCTACGGGCAAATGGATGGTTGTAAAGTAATTAAGATGAGGCCCATGGTCACAAGAGGTGACGGGACCAACTGATAATGAAATGTGGGGATTGGGGGCGGCAAGAAGATGAACTGTCATGGTTTCATAATTACAATTTAGCTATAACTCTGTATATGCCGATAAGCTTATCCCCGCCCCTAGGGCAGGGCCTTAATTTTTGTATAACTGTGTTGACTTTGAGAGGGTCGTTGGAGTTGAGTCTTGTGTAGGGACACAAGAAATTTCTCCCCAGGCCTGAATAAACCGCTTTGACTTCAATTTTGGGTCTGTCTTTCTTTCAACAAGCCAGTGACGTTGACCTTGTATATCACTTGGTCCGCACTTTGGGGGCTTACATTACTCTCTACCACCTTTTTTGAATAGTGGGGTAACATTAGCTACCCTCCAATCCATGGGAACTGTTCCAGAGTCTATAAAATTTTGGAAGATGACCAGCAATGCATCTATTATTTCTAGGGCCACTTCCTTAAGTACCCTAGGATATAGATTATCAGGCCCTGGGGATTTATCAGCATTCAATCCCGTCAATTTCCCTAACACCATTTCCCTACAAATACTGATTTCTTTCAGTTCCTCCCTCTCATTAGACCCTATGTTCCCTGACATCTCTGGGAGGTTATTTGTGTCCTCCTTTGTGATGACAGAACCAAAGTATGTATTTAATTGGTCTGCCATTTATTTGTTCCCCATTATAAATTCCCCTGATTCTGACTGCAAGGGACCTACGCTTGACTTCACCAATCTTTTTCTCTTCACATATCTATAGAAGCTTTTACAGTCAGTTTTTATGTTCCCTGCAAGCTTACTCTCATACTTTATTTTCCCCCTCTTAATTAATCCCTTTGTCCTCCTTTGTTGAATCCTAAACTGCTCCCAATCCTCAGGTTTGCTGCTTTTTCTGGCCAATTTATATGTCCTCTCCTTGGATCTTATGCTATCCCTAATTTCCCTTGTTAGCCATGGTTGATTCACCTTTTTTGTTTTATTTTTATGCCAAACAGGGATGAACAAATTCTGTAGTTCATCCATGCGATCTTTAAATGTTTGCCATTGCCTATCCACCATCAACCCTTGGAGTAACATTCCCCAATAAATCCTACCCAACTTGCGCCTCATACCATCGTAGTTTCCTTTATTTAAATTCAGGACCCTAGTCTCCGAGTCAAATACTTCACTCTCCATCTTAATGAAGAATTCTATCATATTATGATCACTCCGCCCCAAGGGGCCTCACACAACATGATTGCTAATTATTCCTTTCTCATTACATAATAACCAGTTTAAGATGGTCTGATCTCTAGTTGGTTCCTCGACATTTTGGTCCAGGATACCATCCCGTAAACACTCCAGGAATTCCTCCTCCACAGTATTGTTACTAATTTGGTTAGCCCAATCTATATGTAGATTAAAGTCACCCATGATAATTGCTGTGCCCTTATTGCACGCATCTCTAATTTCCCATTTAATGCCATCCCCAACCTCTGCATTACTGTTTGGGGGTCTGTATACAACTCCCACTAACGTTTTCTGCCCCTTGGTATTTCTCAGCTCTACCCATACAGATTCTACATCATCAGAGCTAATATCCTTCCTTGCAATTGTGTTAATCTCCTCTTTAACCAGCAATGCTACCCCACCTCTTTTCCTTTTTGCCTGTCTTTCCTGAATATTGAATACTCCTGGATATAGATCTCCCAGCCCTGGTCACCGTGGAGCCATGGTTCCGTAATCCCAATCATTTCATATCCGTTTACATCTATTTGCACAGCTAATTAAGAACATAAGAACATAAGAAATAGGAGCAGGAGTAGGCCAATCGGCCCCTCGAGCCTGCTCCGCCATTCAATAAGATCATGGCTGATCTGATCCTAACTGCCAATCCACTATCACAGAACCATCTCCTGAATCTAACAGAATTAGACACACGAAATAGGAGCAGGATCAGGCTACACGGCCCCTGGGCCCGCTCCGCTACCCACAGGGCCATGACCATTCCGAACCTAGACTCATGTCCAAATTCCTGCCCGCTCCCCGTAACCCTTAATTCCCTTTACTTCTAGGTAACTGTCTATTTCTGTTTTAAATTTATGTAATGATGTAGCTTCTACAGCTTTTTTGGGCAGCATATTCCATGGACCTACCACCCTCTGAGTGAAGTAGTTCCTCCTCATCTCAGTTTTGAAAGAGCAGCCCCTTATTCTAAGACTATGCCTCCAAGTTCTAGTTTCACCCATCATCGGGAAGATCTTCCCCGCATCCACCCGATCCAACCCCTTCACAATCTTATATGTTTCAATAAGATCGCCTCTCATTCTTCTGAACTCCAATGAGTAGAGTCCCAATCTACTCAACCTCTCCTCATATGTCCATCCCCTCATCCCCGGGATTAACCGAGTGAACCTTCTTTGTACTGACTCGAGAGCAAGTGTGTCCTTTCTTAAGTATGGACACCAAAACTGTACGCAGTATTCCAGGTGCGGTCTCACCAATACCTTGTACAACTGAAGCAATACCTCCCTATTTTTATATTCTATCCCCCTAGCAATGAAAGCCAACATTCCATTGGCCTTCTTAATCATTGCTGCACCTGCATACTAACCTTTTGAGTTTTGTGCACCAGGACCCCCAGATCCCTTTGTACTTCAGTACTTTCCAGTTTCTTGCCATTAAGATAATAACTTGCTCTATGATTTTTCCTGCCAAAGTGCATAACCTCACACTTTCCAGTATTGTATTCCATCTGCCAAATCTCTGCCCACTTACTTAGCCTGTCTATGTCCCCTTGCAGGTTTATTATGTCCTCCTCACTCACTACTTTCCCTCCCATCTTAGTATCATCTGCAAACTTTGATATGTTACACTCGGTCCCCTCCTCCAAATCGTTAATATAGATTGTAAAGAGTTGGGGACCCAGCACTGACCCCTGCGGAACACCACTAGTTACTGATTGCCAGTCTGAGAATGAACCATTTATCCCAACTCTCTGCCTTCTGTTAGATAGCCAATCCTCTATCCATGCCAGAATATTACCCCCAATCCCGTGATTTTTTATCTTAAGCAATAATCTTTTGTGTGGCACCTTGTCAAATGCCTTTTGGAAGTCTAAATACACTATGTCCACTGGTTCCCCTTTATCCACCCTATATGTTACTTCCTCAAAGAACTCCAGCAAATTTGTCAGACATGACTTCCCCTTCATAAAACCATGCTGACTTTGTCCTATTAAATTATGATTATCCAAATGTCCTGTTACTGTCTCCTTAATAATGGACTCCAAAATTTTACCTACCACAGATGTTAGGCTAACCGGTCTATAGTTTCCAGCCTTCTGTCTACTGCCCTTTTTAAATAAGGGTGTTACATTAGCAGTTTTCCAGTCTGCCGGGAATTCATCCACCTTATTACGAATGCTCCTCGCATTAAGACACAAAGCCTTCAGGCTTGTTTTTTTAACACTCTTAGACCTTGTAGAATTATTATTTACTGTGGCCATGTTTGATTTAAACCCTTGATTGCTCTGACTGCCACTTTTGCTTTTCTCCTTTCTGTCTTTTGCTTCTATCCTTGTTTTCCTTTCCTCTGTCTCCCTGCACAGGTTCCCAACCCCCTGCCATTTTAGTTTAAACCCTCCCCCACAGCACTAGCAAACACTCTCCCTAGGACCTCGGTCCCAGTCCTGCCCAGGTGCAAACCGTCCATTTTGTTCTGGTCCCACCTCCCGCAGAACCGGCTCCAATGTCCCAGGAATTTGAATCCCTCCCCCTTGCACCATTCCTCTAGCCACGTATTCAGCTGAAATATCCTTCTATTTCTACTCTGACTAGCACGTGGCACTGATAGCAGTCCTGAGATTGCTACCTTTAAGGTCCTATTTTTTAATTTACCTCCTAACTTCCTATATTCAGCTTTTAGGACCTCATCCTGTTTTTTACCTATATCGTTGGTACCTATATGCACCACGACAACTGGCTGTTCACCCTCCCCTTCCAAAATGCTCTGTAGCCGCTCCGAGACATCCTTGACCCTTGTACCAGGGAGACACCATACCATCCTGGAGTCTCGTTTGCGGCCGCATAAACGCCTATCTATTCCCCTTACAATAGAATCCCCTATCACTACAGCTCTCCTGCTTTTTTTCCTCCCGTCCTGTGCAGCAGAACCACCCACAGTGCCAGGAAGTTGGCTGCTGCTGCCTTCCCCTGATAAGCCATCTCCCTCACCAACATCCAAAGCGGTATATCTGTTTGAGGGGGGGGTGGCCACAGGGGACCCCTGCACTACCTGCCTGCGCCTACTACTCTGCCTGGTGGTCACCCATTCTCTTCCTGCCTGTGCATCCTTTATCTGCGGTGTGACCAACTTCCTAAACGTGCTATCCATGACGTCCTCGGCATCACAAATGCTCCAGTATGCATCCATTCGCAGCTCGAGCGCTGCAATGCAGTCTGCCAGTAGCTGCAGCTGGATACACTTCCCACACACATGGTCGCCAGGGACACAGGAAGTGTCCCTGATTTCCCACATAGTGCAGGAGGAGCATACCACGGCACCGAGCTGTCCTGCCATCTTACCCTTTAATTAATTCAAATTAAATTCAATCAAATCAATCCCACCAATTACACTACAATTAAATGATATACTCAAGTGCCCTTGTTTAACAGCAGTCCCCGCTACACAACAGAGACCCTAGAAACTATAAACCACAACATTTAAGTTTGGAAAAAGCGAGAAAGAGCAAAATACTCACCAACCAATCACTTACCTGCTTTCTGGTGACGTCACACTTCGATTACTTTTTACTTCTCTCTCACACTCTCGGAGCTCTGAGATTGGTAAGCCAACCTATGCCTCGGGCTCACCTTTTATCACCGCCCCCGCTCCTCCCAGGTCCGCACTGTTGCTGCTGCTGTGGGGCCTACCTGCGCCTCGGGCTCACCTTTTATCGCCGCCCCCGCTCCTCCCAGGTCCGCACTGTCACTGCTGCTGCTGTGGGGCCTACCTGCGCCTCGGGCTCACCTTTTATCATCGCCGCCGCTCCTCCCAGGTCCGCACTGCCGCTGCTGCTGCTGTGGGGCCTACCTGCACCTCGAGCTCTCCTTTGATCGCCGCCGCCGCTCCTTCCAGGTCCGCACTGCCGCTGCTGCTGCGGGGCCTACCTGCACCTCGGGCTCTCCTTTTATCGCCGCCGCCGCTCCTCCCAGGTCCACACTGCCGCTGCTGCTGCTGTGGGGCCTACCTGCACCTCGAGCTCTCCTTTGATCGCCGCCGCCGCTCCTTCCAGGTCCGCACTGCCGCTGCTGCTGCTGCGGGGCCTACCTGCACCTCGGGCTCTCCTTTTATCGCTGCCGCCGCTCCTCCCAGGTCCGCACTGCCGCTATGAATCTATTCCTCTTTTTTAAGTAACTATCTAATTCCCTTTCAAAAGAATTTATGAACTTTGCTTCAATACTGTTCTGTAATAGATAATTCCATATTCTAATTATCCTCTGTGTAAAGACTTTTTCTAACCTCCCCTTTAATTATTTTTTGATTACCTTAAATATGTGCCCTCTTGTTACTGTCTTGCTGACCAGTGGAAAAATTCAATCCATTTATCCAATCATAAATTGCCCGGATAACAGGGAACTGAGGCATCAAATACAGAAGGATTTGAAAGGTTAAGAAGTTGGGCTGTCAAGTTTTTTAATGTGGATAAATGCAAAGAGATAAGACTGGGGAAGGGGAATAAGCAATGGGAACATAAGATAAACAGTGTAGGCTGAATATTCCTCTGCCAACCATAAAAATGTTGGGACAGGACCTCCGCCCACCCAGGTGAATATTAACTGTCACATCCCTCTCTTCATTTACACAATAAGGGTATGATAGGTATGGAGGTGACTCATGCTTCCAGCATTATTTCAGGATCTGCATGGGTATCTTTTGTAACCCTCCTAGGTGATGCTTAGCCAGAAGATAACTGTCTGAAGAGCAACACAGCACCTCCACAGTGACTATTCGTGCACCAGACTGACCATCTCTAAGAGGGCACTTTAATTACTTGAGCACCAACTCAGATACCACCACTCAAGTGAAGCATTGATTTCATGTGCAGATACTGTTTCCATGCATGTGGTGCAGATGGTAGATAAGTTGGAGGATCCCAGTCAGCAAGTGAAAACAGAAGACCTTGTTGAGCTGTGCACACAGTGATATTTCCCCTTGAAGAAATAATGGCTGAGTGTGAAGGCATTTCAATACTTCAAGAAAGCACATGAAGCTGACAATACCTGTGTTGAGCCTTGCTCAGCTTTTATCATGGTGTGGAGATGCCGGTGTTGGACTGGGGTGGACAAATGTAAGAAGTCACACAACACCAGGTTATAGTCCAACAGTTTTATTTGAAATCACAAGCTTTCGGAGTCCTTGACTTCACCTGACGAAGGAGTGGCTTAGTCATTATGGCTTCTGATCTCTGAAATGTCGTGTGGCCCTTCAAAATGCTGCAGCACTACTCCCCTCCCTCCCTCACATATGTAATTAGGGACTCTGGAGCAAAAGGCAGTGGGTTAGCAGCACATTGACATGGACAAGCTGAAGTCCCGCCCACTGCTAAACCACCACGGGAGAAGAACCTAGTCCCAAGGATACAAGGTTTCTGCAGGGACATAAAACTGCAGGGGGGAGAGATTCAGTATCGCCCCATTTGGGGTGCAATTATCGGCCGGGTGCAAAGATTAACACCTGGCGCTAATTATCGCCTCCGACTGCAAACTTGGCTTTTATTGCCCCTGGCGGTGATTGGAGTGCTAAATCAGACGCTACACACCTCTCTTAAGGTGCAAAGGCTGAGGAGCGAGGCGCTAACTCAGAGCACAGGCGAAGCTCATGTGATGTCAGTCAGCAATGGAACACAGACACACTGGCGCTGGCCAGTTCTTAAAGGGGAGGGTTGATCTTGCTCTCCATCCACACCCTGCTCATTGCAGCCTTGAATCTCGGCCTGGAGAGACCTGTACATCAAATCTGTTGGAAAGAACAATGGAGAGACCCAAGGAAAGAGCTCAGAGTGCAGCCCCCATATTCTCTTCTAAATCAATGCAAGGAAGATCAAATCAGAAAGAACCTGCAAAGTGCTGCTCAGTACCCAAAACTCCTCAACACAGCTTTGAATATCTCCTGCAGTCTCTCTCTCTCTCTCTCTCTCTCTCTCTGAGTGCGTGGTGCAAAAATTTCGCTGACAAAAAAGGTAGGAAGCGGTCGCCTTTAAATAGCGCTCTCCCAGTCCCTTCCCGACTGCAAAATGCTCCTCTCAACCTGTCGTTGCTAGCAGCAGGCGGTAAAACAGGGGCGCCACTCAATATCCGGTCCGGGGCACTACCGGGGCGTTGCACTCTCGACAAATGTCACAATCTGCCGGCGCAGGAGATCATGGCGGTAGTGTTTAGGGCCGTCGCAAAATGTCTAGTTAATTTCGTGAGCGGCGCAAACATCGCCACGCACAGGCGCTAGTTGCTTTGCGCCCCATTAGCGCCCTCTTAAGGCACTAATGGGAGGCGCAAACCAACCGAATTTTTCCCCCCAGGTACCTAGGGAATGTATGGACCACTTGTGTGAAGTCTGACAAGGCTGTTGCAAGAAGAAATTTAGCCTCATTTAAAATACCCAAAAGTTAAATCATACTGGTAGCAGTGAGTTATGAGAGATACCTGCCCCATCACAGTGGTCAGTGAATACAAAACAAAATGCTGATTTTGTAGAAGGTATTGGTTAAGCCACTACTGGAATATTACGTGCAGTTCTGGGTACTCCATTATAGGAAGAGTATCAAAAGGGTGCAGTGAAGATTAACTAGAACAATACTGAGATAAAGGTTATGGTTATAATGAAATGCTCAAAAAACTGAGGCTTTTTTCACTGGATCAGAGAGGTTAAGGGGGATTATAATGGTTTTCAAAATTAAGAAAGGCTTTGAGAGGTTAAATAGTGAAAGATTGTTTCTATTGGTTGACAAATCTGTAACAAGCGGACATAGGCACAAAAGATTATCACTGGTAGAATGAAGAAGTAAATTGAAAGAAATGTTTTCACAGAGGGCTTTTACAGAACAGAATGCTTTATGACAAGTGGCAATTGAAACAGAAACTATAACATCATGTAAGAATAAAAATTTATGTTTTGTCAAAATTATGATATGTGATGGACTCGAGACTATTAATATAAGATGTATGTAATAAAGATGAATTTAATGTGTATGGTTCTCCCCTGGGTGGGCGGGGCTCAAGGCAACGGCGTGAAACGTAACAAAAGAAACCTGCATTAACAAGATAACCCCCACAGAGACAGCATGACTTTCAGGGTAAACAAACCCATCGAAAACCCATCGAAACTCACCATCGAAACTCAGAGCCATTAAAAAGGTGTTAACAAAATGATTAACTTAATCAAGAAATGGCACCAGCCGCTGCAGACAGACACGTGAGTAAGGAAAGCCAATCAAGAACTACCATGAAACTAAGACCCAATCCTGGGGTCTTAGCAATTTATACTGGAGACAATGGACTTTAAAAGATATAAAAGGAGGAAAGCAAAAGCTCGCTCTCTTGATGACCACGCGGAAAAGCAGGAAGCCCCCCTCTATAGACCAGACCAAGAAAAGCAAGGAAGGAGGCCGCGTGCATTGCTTGACTCAGAGGGAAGTATAAGTCTGTTTAAATCTGTAACCCATTACCTTACCTGTTGTAATCAAGTAGAATCCATAGGATACCAGTAAACTGATTGCTTTGTCCAATAGGCCATGTGCATGTGTGTGTGCTTAATAAACTTATTCCAATTGTTTCAAAAGAATTGGTCTTGCTGTCAATTTAATGCCAGTCAAAATAAAAAGCTTACAATCATCTAAAAGGGAATAGGATACGAATTTGCAAAGGAAAAATATAAAAGGAAATGAAAAAAGGGAAGAAAAATTGAATTAGAAAAGGTAGCTTCAGTTGAAAAGCTAGCACCAGCACAGAAATAAGGAGCCAAATGGCATCCTTCGGTGCTGCAATCTATATCCTATGAACCCAGGTCACCGTGCTACAACAGGAACATCCTGGTATTTGCAAGGGCACAGCTAGCAACAAAATTGACACCTTGAATTAGGCACCTATGAGGAGAGGCTAAAGAAACTTGAAGTATTTACTATGATAAAGGGAAGGCTCAGGGGAGAATTTATTAGATATTTAAAATTCTAATAGGTACAGATAAATTGAGCTCTGATAATATATTTGACATTCTTACAAACTCTGTTAAGAAGGAGCATGGTTCAAACTCAGGAGAAGGAATGTGAACATAAAAACATAAGAGTTAGGAGCAGAAGTAGGCCATATGGCCTTTCGAGCCTGCTCCGCCATTCAATAAGATCATGGCTGATCTTCGACCTCAGCTCCACTTTCCCGCCTGATCCCCATATCCCTTGCTTCCCCTAGAGTCCAAAAATCTATCTATCTCAGCCTTGAATATACTCAACGAGTCAGCATCCACAGCCCTTTGGGGTAGGGAATTCTAAAGATGCATAACCCTCTGAGTGAAGAAATTCCTCCTCATCACAGTCTTAAAAGCTGACCCCTTATCCTCAGACTATGCTCCCTAGTTCTAGACTCTCCAGCCAGGGGAAACAACCTCTCAGCATTTATCCTGTCAATCCACCTCAGAATCTTATCTGTTTCAATGAACTCACCTCTCATTCTTCTAAACTCCAGTGCATATAGGCCCATTCTACTTAATCTCTCTTCATAGGACAACCCTCTCATCCCAGGGATCAATCGAGTGAATCTTCGCTGCGCCGCCTCCAAGGCAAGTATGTCCTTTCTGAGATAAGGAGACCAGAACTGTGCCCAGTACTCCAGGTGTGGTCTCACCAAGGCCCGGTACAATTGTAGCAGGACTTCCTCACTCTTGTACTCAAACCCCCTGGCAATAAAGGCCAACATGCCATTTGCCTTCCTAATTACTTGCTGTACCTGCATGCTAACTTTGTGTTTTTTGTATGACAACACCTAAATCTCTCTGAACACCAACATTTAATAGTTTCTCACCATTTAAAAAATATTCTGTTTTTCTATTCTTCCTACCAAAGTGAATAACCTCACATTTCCCCACATTAAACTCTATCTGCCACCTTATTGCCCACTCACTTAACCTGTCTATATCCCTTTGCAGGCTCTTTGTGTCCTAGCTTTGTATCGTCGGCAAACTTGGATACATTGTACTCGGTCCCTTCATCTAAATCATTAATATAGATTGTAAATAGCGGAGACCAAAGTACTGATCCTTGCAGTAGCCCCACTAGTTACAGCCTGCCAACCAGAAAATGACCCATTTATTCCTACTTTCTGTTTTCTGTCCATTAACCAATCCTTAATCCATGCTAATATATTACTCCCAGCCCATGAGCCCTTATCTTGCGTGACAGCCTTTTATGTGGCACCTTATCGAATGCCATGTGGAAATCCAGGCAGATTCAATTTAATTACTTTGCACAAAGGGTGGTGAATATTAGAAAAAGGTTGCCTGAGAAGGCAGTAGAGGAAGCTAGTTGCTGCATACTCAAGAGGGAACTGGACAGATATATGGCACAAAGTGATTGAGGGGTATGAGAGATAAAACAGTGTTTTGGTATTCTTGAATTTCAGAACCAATCAGATATACCACAATGGTTTCTTCTGGTCGTGTACATTCCTGTGTTCCTAACCAACTGACAGTAATGCAATTTATTCTTATTATCTGGATGTACTTTGAATGAGTTTTTGAGTTGAGTCATAACATAGTCAGTTAATGAATAATGAAATGCATTGCAGCTATTTGCTCCACCCAACAGCAACACCCATATATAAGTAAAATTAAAAATAAACATGGGTAAGAATAGACAGTAATAAAACGTCATGCAAGCATTGAAAGAATTCTTTAAACCCATTGAACATTTCCATTTTAAAATGCAAATCAGCCCATCTTCAGCTTACTAGCTACTCATGCTTGAACACAAACTGTCACTAACAGTATAGAAAAATCTTCAAATTTAGACAACAATGACCCATGACAGGTGCAGTAAACCCTGCTTTAAACAGGTTTAACAAAAAGTACAATCTAATAATCAAAAAGCAGAGTTATAGGAAAATTCCCATGGGGAAACCTATTGTGGCAACATTGCAGCTGTTGGAAAAAAAGGCTGCACCACCATAATTGCCACAAGGGTTCTGAAAAGCTACATGAAAGCAGCAGGAAAAAAAGCAAGAAAAAACAATACAGAAATTTCCTGAAAATGGTTAAAAGAAACTTCTTTCAGAGCTCTTTGAATAAACTTTGGTAAATATTGCAGTCCCTTGCAACAGTTGGCTCCCAATTTATATGGCTGCCTAGTTCACTCAGTGTAATGCAGCACAAATATTGAGAATTTATGTGACCAAAGAGACATCAGAAAATCATCTGAATGTTGACATGATACTCCCAGCTGTTTCAGGCGGCAGCTTCCTGCGCCCAATAAGTCTCCCACCAGAAATGTGCATGATGCGCAAAATGAGTGTTATGTCTCCAATGAGACTTTGGTATTGTGTTTTGTCTCCCCCTAGTGTTTACTATTTACCTCCTTATTGTTGATTTATGTCATGTGACATGATTAGAAAGTGAAAGTAAAACAGAACCACGAGGGAGCCATCTTGAACTCATGGCTGGGGATGTTTACAGAATCTAACGCCATCCTTCTTAGTTTCCCCCTTGGTTGGCATTGTCTGTAAGTAGCCTTTTATCAGATGTTCTTTACGTTTGATCTATGTCACCATTTTTTGATATTTGTGGCCAGATGAGTTAATATATTGCACTTTGTGGAGTTCCGTGGTAGCTAGCTATTAGTCTTTCCCCTGGCATTCATGTGTTAGACTTTTATTGTTGTATCATACTTACCTCAAATTGTAATAGAACCATTGAGTTATAGTAGTAACGTTTCATTCTACTATCCTAGATTTATTTTGTGTATTCAGATCATGATTGTACTACCAATCAGCCTTATTTGATGTTGTAATTTCTTGTTCTCTTTGTAGTTTCACCCTGTGTCATTAAACTGGATAAAATAGTAACAACGCCTCCTGTTTGGTGATAAGGGTTTAGCTGTCTGTCGAATCATAGTCGCGAGGAGGACAGATAGTGAAAAGACACCTTTCCCATGGGCGAATCTACTAAAGGTACAGATACTCAACACCAACACGATTCAATGCATCTCCAAATCCACACATTCCAGACATCAGTCACAAAAGCTGAAATGGAGGAACAGTCACCATTGAAACAAGCAGAGGAGACCAGATCTCACTGTTCTGGCTCCTCCAGGCATTCAAGTAGGTCTGTTACTGGTGCAGCAGCAGCGATGGCCAGCGCCAAGGCCGAAGCAGCCAAAGCAAAGATATCCTTTGCTCAAAAGGAAATGGACATAAAAATGGAAAAGGCACGTATTGAAGCAACATTAGCCGTATTGGATATGGAAAAAGAGGCAGCAGCAGTTCTAGCGGAGGCAGAAGTCCTTGAAGCAGCTGTTGAAGGTGAAGCAACAGGCAGCAACCTTAACCTCCATCTCCCTCACCAAGATCCAGTGCAATGCACCACAGAATACATACAAAGCCACTCCAGGTCACAAACTGTTAACTCTTCAATGCCTGACATAGAGCCTGTTCCAGAGTTAATACACGAACAGGAAGAGCCTGGCCATGCATCTTAGCGCCGTTGTGAGCTCAACAAAAACACTGTGGAAGAGGATGAACACAAGTTCCAACCAGAAGACCAAAGGCTAATCCATCATTATCGTTCACAACATCTGCAGACCTATCGCAGTCCAGCTGCTCTACCTCACTATGAACAGACCCAAGGCATGTCAGATTTCGTGAGGTTCTTCGCATGTCATGAACTCATCACCACCGGGTTGCTACAGTTCAACGACCAACCTGAAGACTACAGAGCATGGAGGTCTACTTTTCGGAACACCATAAGAGGGTTAGACCTGTCAGCAAGTGAAGAAATCAACCTACTTGCTAAATGGCTGGGTAAGGAATCCTCTGAGCACGCCAAGAGAATTCGAGCTGTGCACATTAACCTCCCGGAAAGGGGGTTGAAGATGATATGGGATCGTCTGGACAAGAGCTATGGCTCCCCGGAGGTGGTTGAGAATGCACTGTTTAAGAAGCTGGAGAACTTTCCCAAGATCCTCAATCGAGACCACCTGAAGCTCAGAGAGTTAGGTGACGTCCTAATGGAAATTGACTCAGCGAAAACTGAGGGAAGTCCGCCAGGTCTTCTGTACCTTGACACGGCACGCGGGATAAATCCCATTGTTGAAAAGTTACCATTCAACTTGCAGGAACAATGGATAACTCAGGGATCAAAGTATAAGGAAGATCACAACGTTCCCTTCCCACCTTTCTCCTTTTTTGCCAAGTTTATCTGCCAGCAGGCTAAAATAAGAAACAACCCAAGCTTCTTCTTCTCCACTCAAAGCCCTGGGCCACTGAAGACAGCACAGTCTGCTACAAGGTACAGCCAGAGAACTCCAGTGTCAGTTCATAAAACTGAAATGTCACTGTCCACCACCTCCTCCAGCGACGACGCAGATGGGAAAACGGATGACCCCGTCAAGCAATGCCCCATTCACAACAAGCCGCACCCGCTCAGGAGGTGTCAGAGCTTCAGAGAACGGACTTTGGAGGATCGCAAATCGTTCTTAAAGGAACGTGGCATCTGTTATAAATGCTGTTCCTCTTCAACTCACCTGGCACAAAACTGTAACACGGCCGTCAAATGCACAGAATGCAATAGCGAAGGCCACAACACAGCACTCCACCCAGGTCCAGCCCCCTGGGTCTCAACGGCCTCTACCGCCGCAGCAGAGCACGGCGGGGAGGAAGAGGAAGACATTCTGACACCTGAAGTAACCTCACATTGCACCAAGGTCTGTGGAGCACACATCAGCAGCAAATCCTGTTCCAAAATCTGTCTTGTGATGGTCTACCCTGAAGGACAGCAAGAGAAAGCCATAAAGATATACGCCATGCTGGATGATCAGAGTAACAGATCACTCGCCAAGTCTCAGTTCTTTGACCACTTCAACATAGAAGGAAACAGCTCCCGATATTCACTGAAAACTTGTGCCGGCCTAGTGGAGAAATCGGGAAGGAGGGCCAGTGGTTTCATAGTGAAGACCCTTGATGGAAAGACGAGTCTGCCTCTGCCCACACTAATCGAGTGTAACCAGGTGCCCAATAACAGGTCAGAGATCCCTACACCTGAAGCAGCGCTTCATCATGCTCATCTCAAACCAGTGGCTTACCAGATTCCACCGTTGGACCCACAAGCTCCCATCCTGCTTCTACTAGGCAGAGACATATTGAGAATCCACAAGGTACGTGAACAGATAAATGGTCCACACGGCTCACCTTATGCTCAGAGACTTGACCTAGGGTGGGTCATCATCGGTGATGTTTGTCTGGGAAACGCCCACAGACCTGCCAAAGTGAACACATTCCATACAAATGTGCTGGAGAATGGTCGCCCCTCACTCTTTGATCCGTGCCCCAACAGCTTTCAAGTGAAAGAAAGATATGGCATACAGGTTCCAAGCTCTCTCTCTGATGATCCTACTGAGCAACCAGAACACGGAAAGCAAGAGGATCGTCTTGGTCAGGCAATCTGCAAAAGGACGAGTGACGATGACAAGTTAGCTCCTTCCATTGAGGACAAACTCTTTATAAAGAACATGGATGAAGAGGTCTTCATGGACAGTAGCAATAGCTGGGTCGCTCCTCTACCATTCAGAACTCCAAGACGACGGCTTCCTAACAACCGAGGACAAGCACTCAATCGACTCATCTCTCTCCACCGCACGCTGGAAAGAAAGCCGGATACAATCGACCACTTCATTTCATTCATGCAGAAAGCCTTTGCCTCAGAAGACCACACCAATGACCTAAAGGACCTGGACCTTGGAGTTGACTTACCTCCTCTACAGCACAGCTTTGGGCTCAGTTGGGACCTGAATACGGATACCTTTACCTTCCAAGTTGAAGACAACGAAAAGCCCTTCACTCGTCATGATGTCCTTCCTACGGTGAATGGCCTGTTCGACCCCCTTGGTTTTGTGGCACCAGTCATCATCCAAGGAAAAGCTCTGCTTAGAGATCGCACGGCAGACACGAACGATTGGGATTCACCACTACCTCGAGAAAAGGAGGGATCTTGGCACACATGGAGAAGCTCTCTCCAAGACCTCAGAAAGCTTCAAATTCCAAGACCCTATACTCTCATCTCTCCCTCTGAAGCTCAACACAAAGAAATATGTATTTTCTGATGCTTCAAACGATGCCATAGCTGCAGTTGCTTACCTCAAGGTCACAAACCCCAATGGAGATTGTGAAGCAGGCTTCATCCTCGGCAAGGCAAGGTTAACACCATGTCCCGAACACAGCATTCCATGACTGGAGCTCTGTGCTGCCGTTCTGGCTGTAGAGATGGCAGAACTGATCACCTCTGAGATTGATCTCAAGCCTGACTCTATCCAGTTCTACACAGACAGTAAGGTGGTGCTGGGCTACATATGCAACCAGACTAGAAGGTTGTATGTGTACATCAATAACAGAGTCCAACGCATCAGAAGGTCAACACAACCTGAACAATGGCACTACGTGCCTACTCACCTGAATCCAGCCGATCACGCCACTGTAGTGTATGTGCCTTTAAGAGCCCCCTGTGTACTGTAATGCCGGTAATGGCCACTCGGGCTATATAAGCCTGTATATTGTGTTGTATCAGTTAGTTCACCTCCAGACTTTGTTCAGTAAACACCTGTGAAACTAACTCCTGCCTTCAGTGTCTCTATTAACACACGGATACAACAGCCACCAGATCTGTCACTGCAGCTTGCTTAAGGGATACCACATGGCTTATAGGACCTGAATTCCTGTGTCGTCCCCAGCAGAAAGTCACAGAAGTGTCATTCTTCTCCATACGTGGACCAGCCAAGCAGCTTCGATCTGACTGTGGTACCAACTTCATCGGAGCCTGCAAGGAGCTCGACATTCCTTCTTCTAACGATGACAACATAGTTAAGAGATACCTCGCAGGCCAAGGTTGCACCTGGATCTTCAATCCGCCACATTCCTCACATATGGGAGGTTCGTGGGAACGAATGATCGGCATCACACGTCGCATATTGGATGCAATGCTTCTGGAACATGGATCTTCCAGACTCACTCATGAAGTCCTCGCCACATTCATGGCTGAAGTGGTAGCCATCATCAATGCAAGACCACTCGTCCCTCCGTCATCAGATGCAGAGTTCCCACTCATCCTGATGCCTGCCACCCTCCTCACTCAGAAAGGAGAAGCCATTCCTACACCTCCAGGAGAGTTCGGCAGCAAGGACCTCTACAGACGTCAGTGGAAGCAGGTACAGAGTCTGGCCAACACCTTCTGGAGCCGTTGGCGACGCGAGTACCTGTCAACTCTCCAAGCACGTAGCAATGGCAGTCATCAAAGACCAATGTCCAGATGGGGAACATAGTTTTAATGAAGGACAGTCAGAACAAAAGAAGTGAATGGCCGATGGGGATCATCTCAAAGGTTTTCCCCAGCAAAGATTGTAGAGTTCGGAAGGTAGATGTCAAGATCCCAAGCGGTGATGGGACAAAGCTCTTCTACAGGCCGATCACAGAGATTGTGCTTCTTCTCTCCAAGGAAGACCAGACGGTTGCTCCCTGATAAGTTGTATTTTCTTTATTATGTGGCATCTTAGAGATACCAGACGGGGAGTGTTATGTCTCCGATGAGACTTTGGTAGTGTGTTTTGTCTCCCCCTAGTGTTTACTACTTACCTCCTTATTGTTGATTTATGTCATGTGACATGATTAGAAAGTGAAAGTAAAACAGAACCACGAGGGAGCCATCTTGAACTCATGGCTGGGGATGTTTACAGAATCTAACGCCATCCTTCTTAGTTTCCCCCTTGGTTGGCATTGTCTGTAAGTAGCCTTTTATCAGATGTTCTTTATGTTTGATCTATGTCACCATTTTTTGATATTTGTGGCCAGATGAGTTAATATATTGCACTTTGTGGAGTTCCGTGGTAGCTAGCTATTAGTCTTTCCCCTGGCATTCATGTGTTAGACTTTTATTGTTGTATCATACTTACCTCAAATTGTAATAGAACCATTGAGTTATAGTAGTAACGTTTCATTCTACTATCCTAGATTTATTTTGTGTATGCAGATCATGATTGTACTACCAATCAGCCTTATTTGATGTTGTAATTTCTTGTTCTCTTTGTAGTTTCACCCTGTGTCATTAAACTGGATAAAAAAGTAACAACGCCTCCTGTTTGGTGATGAGGGTTTAGCTGTCTGTCGAATCATAGTCGTGAGGAGGACAGAATAATGAGCAGAGGTCAGGAGAAACAAATCTGGCCCATTTTCCAAACCACATTGACCCCTTTACATTCAAAATTAGGCTGTTACTACAGAAAATATACTCTCCAGTGTATCGACTGAGGAAATAAAAGAGTTAGTGGCAGCTCATAAGATATATACTAAATAAGGCACTGCTGAAACTCTCACTTACTGTATAAAAGTAGGAGTGGTGTGGCACTGCTACCAAACTATAGATCAGTTTTTACATTAAATTAAAATTGATGTTCCTCAACATGGAATATGTTATGTTATTAGTCATGTTAAATGCTGTGAGCTAAATCTGATTGAATTTAATTTAAGAAAGAAACTTTAATTTGATAGTAATCTTTGTACCTCTTGTACTTGCTGTTTTTGAGAGATTTAATTAGATTTTTAAAAATTGATTAAAAATTAATTGTTATTATTATTGGATATGTGAGTGGGCTGCAAGAAAATGGAGGCTTTAAAATATCAGAATGAAATTTCATTTTTCTTCAGAGCTTCCAGATTTTGTTGCAACAAATTTAGGTATGCACATCCTTAAAAAGATAGGACCACACCTTAAATTTAACATTACTGTACATATATTAAATTGGTAAATTAAAGCTATGGTTGAAAATCAATACTATCATTGGATTTTCAGCTGAGCAAGGTGGTAAAAATCAACTGTGACAATAATTGCACAGATTTAGAAGTAGAAATTTAATTTATCAATCAAATTCTGAAATGTAACAGTCGCTAATTATGCATTCCTCCTAAGTTGTATACAACAATATAAGGAAATAAGGAGTCAAAGGAATGGTGATTGTGTGCAAGGGTATTGGCCTGGGGGAGTTTGCTGTGGTAGGGTGGGGTGAGGCTGTGAAGGGATCGAAGGCAAAGATAAGCATCTTAACATTCGCATGGCTGCAGCTCAGTGAAGTTTGATAACAATGACAGTAATAAGTGTGTGGGCCTCGGTGCAGGCAAGGGTTGCAATGTTTCGAATGAGTTGTAGTTTGTAGTAAAACTACAAGAAAATTTATAATGAGTACAAGAATGTGGGATATTGATGTCTTCACTAGTCTACCCAAGTCTACAAATAGCTGCTTCAATGGCCAATAGACTCTTGTTTATATTCTAATATGCCTATTTTGAAATTTGATCTTTTCGGCTGATTTACAAATAGCATGTTATAACAAGGATCAACTTATTAGTCACTACGGTTCAAGATTAGCGCACAAGTGAGTTCACCAAACTTTTATTAATGCAACTATCCCCTGCAAGTCAGTTCAGTAGCCTTTAAATGCAATCTAAAACAGCAACACGGGCACTGAGGTGCAGTCCCCAGAACTGAACACTTTCCAGATGGAGTTGACCAAGGATCTATACAACTACACCATAACTTCCTCCCCTTTGTATTCCAGTCCCCTTGTGATAAGGCCAACATTCAATTAGACTTTTCAATTACATTTTGTACCTGTCCACTAGCTTTTAGTGATCTATATACATGGACAACCAACTTTCTTTGCTCCTCCACAGTTTCTACTTTCTCACCATTAAGAAAAAATTGTCGTTCTTGCATCCAAAATTGATTACCTTACACTTCCCCACATTGAAATCCATTTGCCAGTTTTGTCTACTCATTTATCTATGACACTTTGTAACTTCCTGCTCCTATCTGCAAAACTTACTATGCCTCCCAACTTAGTTTCATCTGCAAACTTGGATATACAACTCTCTTTTTCTTCATCCAAGGCATTAATATATATGGTTAAAAGCTGATGCCCCCATACAAATCTCTGGGGAACATCACTTGTCCCTCCTCCTCCTCCTTAGGCAGTCCCTCGGAACCAAGGATGACTTGCTTCCACATTAAAAATGAGTTCTCAGGTGACTGATGAGTCCAATGCAGGACCTACAGTCCCTGTCACAGGTGGGGCAGATGGTGATTGAAGGGGCGGGTGGGTGGGGTGCTTGGGTTGACGTGCGCTCCTTGCGCTGGGCTTCCACTTGCTCCCGGCGAAGAGACTCGAGGTGTTCGGTGCCTTCCCGACCACTTTGTGCCTGCTGTACATGGTCCATGTCTCTGAGGCATACAGCAGGGCGGGCATCACTGCTGCTCTGTAGACCATGAGTTTAATGCCAGGTTTGAGGACCTGGTCTTCAAACACTCTCTTCCTCAGGCGACCGAAGGCTGCACTGGCACACTGAAGGTGGTGTTGGACTTCATTATCGATGTCTGCCCTTGTTGACAGTAGGCTCCCGAGGTATGGAAATATGTCCACGTTGTCCAAGGCCTTGTCGTGGATTTTGATAATCAGGTAATGCGGATAATCCCACATATCAGAGTATGTAATCTTTATCCTAACTCTCTGTCTCCTATCTCCCAACCAATCTCCAGCCCATGTCGCTAAATGGCCTCCAATTCCATGCGCTTTCATTTTTGCTAAAAATCCCTTGTGTGGAAGGTTATCAAATGCCTTCTGGAAGTCCATACAGACAACATCCATAGACACTCCCTTATCCACAATGTTAATGATCTCCTCAAAAAATTGAACTAGATGAGTCAGACATGATTTGCCCTTCACATATTCATGTCCACTCTCTCTCAATATGACTTTTAATATTGCTCATAAAAGCAATTGTGCAGCTTTGTGCTATAGACCAAATTCTTCTCTATTCTCCTTTTGACCTCACCTTTCCTATCCTTGTTGCCAGGTTTCTGTCTTGGCCTTTTCCTCTTCTGGCTGATCACCAGGATACTTTCACTTTTACAGAGCTTACTGATGTGAACTGTGGATAAATGTGCACTCTACCCCAGAGAAATCATCTGTCCTCCACATAACATGGGATGCAATACAAATTTAGGAAATTTAAATTTTAAAATGTTAATCTCTTTAAAAACTAAGACATGAGAAAATACTGTGTGAAGATAATATTTATTAGAAAAGTAAGAAATTGCAGCAAAGATATCAGTCAGGATGTAACTAATACAGCCCACCTTTATCAGCTGTGTATGAGTTAGATCCCACAAATATTCAATTTCCCATTTTTCATGTCTTGAATGTGCGTCATTTGTACAATAGTGTGATGTGTTACTCCTCCAATAAGCCACTGTAAATTTACTTTTCAACCAGTGCATCACAAGATCCCATCAGCAGCAATCGCATAGCGACCATAACAACTGTAAATGCTAATGAATATTCACTCAATGACATCCACATTTCAGCGACATTTACAATACAACCGTTGCATCAGTGCAACATGATTTTGCTTTGTTAAATGCTAAAAATGTATTATACATCAATACCTGATTCGAGAGCGAACCCGAGTGAGACTAGCTGGAAAAGGGAGTCTCGCTCCGCTTCTCTCTGGACTCAGGTCAGGCCCTGACTGCTGATCTGCACAACTGTTTCGCTTTGGTGTGAAGCAAAACCGCTTTGAAACAACACCACATAGCAGTGTAAATACAGCTTTAAATTTAAGAGTGTTGTAACTTCAACTTGACTGCTTCAAGTGAGGTTACTCCACTGTTTCTCAGTACAACTACATTAGAGTTTTTTCAGATTTAGCAAAAACATTTTTAAATAGATATATTTGTAATTCAGGAGAAACTTCTTTCCCCAGGATGGTAAGAATAAGGAGTCGTTGAGACTAAGGGGAAGCTAGCTAAGCACATGAGGAAGAAAGGAATAGAAGGTTATATTGATGGGGTTAGATGAAGAAGGGTGGGAGGAGGCTCTGTGTGGAACATACACACTGGCATGGACCTGTTGGGCTGAATGGCCTGTTTCTGTGCTGTAAATACTTTGTAATATATAAATATTACCACAATGCATGGTGTAAAAAGAGTAACTTGGAAAGGGGGTGGTACAGCCATAGACAGTCCACTGGAAACTGAGCTGTTTTGATGAAAACAGTGACACATTTAAAATGAACGGGGCTTAAGTATTTATATGCAACACATATTGCGACATAGCTAGAAGTTACATTTTATTCACGAGAAAAAATAACCTTCACTGGAAAGAAAAGTGGGACTGGATGGGCTAGGGAATTAGTAATTGACAAAAAGCAACTAGGCCCACACGTGAAATGAGCTGGGTCTGAAATAAAAACAGAAAGTGCTGGAAATACTCAGCAGGTCAGTCAGCATCTGTGGAGAGAGAAACAGAGTCAACGTTTCAGCCTGACCTGCTGTAGTTTCTGTTTTTATTTCAGATTTCCAGCATCGCAGTGTTCTGTTCTTGTATGAGCTGGGTCTGAGTTCGTTCCTTTCCATAATCCTGTCATTCTGGGTCATTTGCTCCAGTTGCGCGAATGCAGAATGGATGGAGGCGAACTGGAAAATCCGCATTTCTTCTGCATCTGATTTTTCTGAAATGATGCAGAATATGTAATCGGAAAGTACCTACCTTACCAGCATTGCCAACTGAAAAAAATGCAACACACAGAGATACGAGCAGCTGCTATTACAGTCTTGCTTGTGGGAAGGTTGTCTTTCTGATCTGTCCTGCTGACTTTTCTCGTCATCTTGATACCAAGACCAGCTGAAGCTCTGAAGTGTCAATGCAGAAACAAATGTCACCGTCAAAACCATAACACACCAGAGAACATGTCCTTCGATTAAAAACTTTGCAGCAACCCAAAGGTCGGTTCCAATGTCTGCTAAATACAGCACGAATCCAGCTAGGGTCAATAGAAAATCGCACTTGCTGAACTTGTCCTCGGTTGCCATGGTCAACCGTTAATCCTTCTTACTGTCAATCCATACTGTCTTCACTGAAGCCGCATAAAATCCCCAACTTCGGGAAGGTGTTTTTTGTCTTTCACTTTTCCATTAAATCAGGTGTCCGGAAACGTCACTCGAATTCATCCAATGTTAAATGCAGTTTGTTATCTGGGTGGAAACCATTACTCATCGTCTGATTTGATGGAGAAACCGGGCCAATAACGCGAATGACCGTCAGTGTTTAAGAGCGAAGTCCCTCGGAGAACAGCTGGGGGAGTGGCCGAGACTCTAAAGCTGGAGCTGCCAACTTTCGATATCCTCAACTTCCGTCAGATCATACTGAAATGTAATAAGATCACCACATCATTCGTCCCAAGGTTCTCATTCACGTGTTGATGGTCTTCTGACAAGCTTATGATGTAGTTTTGCTAACAATACAATATTGCTGTGTTAGTAATGCTAAATGTCAAAACTTTCTACCTCAATAAGCACCCTATGACCTGAAAACAAGGAAGTTAATTTTCGTTTTCATTGCCTGGGCAGTAATCCGCAGAGCGGCTGGCCCCACTCGTTATAGAACCAACCGGCCTTTTTCATGGAATCAATGGTATGAAAATCAGGCCGGTTCTTTAACAGGCGGGAGATCCACTCTGCCGGATTGTCGCCCAAAGGGCTGTGTAATTTAAGCGGTGAGTATAACTAACATTCCTACACTTGTATTGGAGGAAAACAACATAAGTACATAATCCAAGTGTTGATGACACAAAATTATGATGCATTTCTAGTGGGTCCAACGGCATGCTCCCTGAGAAAAAATAGAATTTTTATATTACAAATGATGCATTCTAATTTATTTTAATTACTATACTTCACAATTAATAGATTCTTTTTAACAAACCAACTAAATCATCAGTTTTCCAAAAGTTACCTCAATAATCACACTCCCACATCAACCCCACTGCAGACCCCAGTCCACAGAGGCACTCTATCCCTTCCAGACCAGTTTACAATGACAATGGCCCAAATTTTGTCGGTGCTCAGTGGACAGATTGGTGGCGGGTCGGGAACCCGCTGTCAAATTGCACACACTTGCCTTTCCCAATGTCGGGTCTACCAGTGCTGAGCAGACCCAACCGGCAGCAGCGGGGTACCTAATTTAAACAATTATTGGCTTGTTGACAAGCCCTTAAGAGTGAATTTAACCTTACCTTTTGATCTTAACAGCTTGCCCATGGCTTCCACACTGCTCCTGGACCCCATCTGTTAATCTGAGGCAGAAGTTGAGTGGCCATTGAATCAGCTGATGAGTGACAGCTTGAAATGTAGTATAAAAACTCCCACTTCACACCTGTTCACTTTCCAAGCGCAGAGGCTGTGGCTTTCTCCCTTTGGAACACAGATTGAGCCCATTTATGCACTCCAGTCCCCGCGGCGCCCACTGGTCATGGAAGTGATCGAGCGCGCCGGCGGACACCGCGTGCTCCATCTCCAGGGCCACCCGGGCGCGAACATAGCCACGGAAGAGAGGGAGGCAATCCGGCCGGACGACCCCCTCGACCGCCTGCTGCCTGGACCGATCAATGACTCTTTTAGCCAGGCCCAGGAGCAGACCCACGAGGAGGTCCTCCAACCTGCCTGCTCCCTTCCGCACCGGGTGACCGTAGATCAAGAGCATGGGACTGAAGTGCAACCAAAACTTGAGGAGCAGCCCCTTCAAACAATGGAAGAGGGGCTGCAACCTCTCACATTCAACGTAGACATGGAACACGGACTCCTCCAGACCGCAGAACAAACAGGCGGTCTGGGAGTCCATGAACCTATTTAAGAACCTATTGCACGGGACTGCCCTGTGCAACACCCTCCAGGCCAAGTCCCCAATAGAACAAGGGAGGACTCCCGCATAGAGAGCCCCCCATTGGGGACCTCCGCCTCCGTCGGAAGGCAAAACGGCACGCCACGGCGTGTCCGGATGGCAGGCGAAGATGACAAAGTGGAAGGTGTGCAGGAGCAGCCCGTACAGGAAACCCCTCTGTGCGGAATGAAAAGGCACGGAGGGCATTTCGTCGAGACGGCTCAAGTTGTGAGGCACCGGTTCCCGAGGGGGGGTTCGTGGCTGGGCGCCGACAAGGAATTCCGTCCGAACAGGGGAAAGCTCAGACAGGATCGCCCCACACGCTTGAGCCGCCTCGATACACCTTGCGGTGCCGGGGTGCACTTTCGACTTTATCGACTCGATGGCATCGGCCGCGACCCGGACGCTGACCCAGGACATGCGCCTCGCCAGCTCCTCCGGCACCATCCAGCCCACTCCTCCACCATCGAGCAGGTCCCCGACTCGAGTCACCTTGCCAGACACAGCTCTGCGCTCCGCCAGCCGCCCGAACCTGCGGACTTGGAGGTGCGGATTCCTGAACAGTGGCTCCCGAAGGACAGCCACCATTCCTGTCGGGGGAGAGCTGCGCCTGGAAGCGACCTGGTTCCAAACCCATAGCAGTTCCCGGTAGAAGACAGGCAGCTCTCGCAGGCTGGCACGCGTGCCACCCACTTTCAGTGTCACCTCATTGCAGCAATCTCTCTCACCACTGACAGATTGCTTCTGTCATCTCAACTTCAACTGCCATCTACTCCATCAGCATGGGTACCATTTACATTCTCTCATCTTGGTCCTCAGAATCTGACCACGATCAGCCCCAACACCAACAGCAACAGGCACACCAGCAGCAACAACAACAACACCACCAACCTTCTCCTCGACCATCTGATGTTGCACAGTACAGAGGGCATCAGCACCCAATCACATTGCTGCCCGGGAGGCCAAGGATGGCCTCACCATGGCCAGATTTACTTCACTTGATGCTGTACACCCTGGCTGCCACATGATGCACCAGGTTGGCACCACCCCACACCAATACCATAAAGCATCCCTACAATGCCCAAGCCATTCCTTTCACATCACCATTGTGGGGGGGTACTGTTATGTCTCACCATTCACTGCCAATGATGTCGATCTGCCGAGGTGAGGAAAATCCCAGACATTGTACTCGATCCAACACCCAACACCTTTATTACTATCTATGCCCCTTCAGTGACATCCAATCCTCTTTCATTGCCATTCAGTAATCCCTCCCAACCTCTCTCCACTTCATTCCCCCCTTCATTACACTTTGGGACATCCTGTCCATGTCCAGCTCTCCCAGTTCATACTGTCACCCTTTTCCCTTTCCCCCTCAATTCAACCTGACACTCTTCTCCTCGAATCCAGTTCAAACTAGCATTCTTCTTTCATTCTACTATTCAAACTGGCACTCTTCTTCCTCCCATCCCACTTCAAGCTGGCACTCTTGTTCCTCCCACCCCACCTCAAGCTGGCACTCTTATCCTCCCACCCCACTTCAAGCTGGCACTCTTATCCTCCCACCCCACTTCAAGCTGGCACTCTTTTCAACTTTCTCAGTTCAAGCTGGCAATCATTTCCACAAGTTCTTGTGGGAATTCCCTCCCCTCTCTCCATTAATGATAGCACCCTTTCTTCTCACATCAGCCACGGTTCAGTGGTGGCACTACTGCCTCTGAGTCAGAAGGATCTGGGTTCATAGTCCCACTCCAGGAACTTGAGTGCAAAATCTAGGCTGACACCAGCGCAGTACTGAGTACTGAGGGAGGACTGCACTGTCGGAGGTGTCGTCTTTAGGGTGAGATGTTAAACTGAGGCCTCATCTGCCCTCTCAGGTGGACATAAAAGATCCTATGGCATTATTTCTAAGAGCAGGGGAATTATCCCCAGTGTCCTGGCCAATATTTATCCCTCAACCAACATCACTGACGTAATAAAACTCACTACGCACTTGGTTTGAGCATAAAGCAAGGCTTTAATCAACTAGTTTCTTCAATGCCACTCCTGCTGCTACATGAAATGATTCTTCCCACTATATATTTTAGACAGGAACTCCTATTTGCACGATAATCCCATCTATAGTAATCAAAGGCAGGATCATTGCCATTAATGGCATTGAGAAGAGATAATGGCAGATGCCTGATACCTCATGATGCCAGTCTGGATTCCTTAGCTTGGACACACTTCCTTCATTTGGCAGCATGGTAGCCCTATCACCGCTGATCCACTTCAGCTCCATTGAGCGTTCAGGACATGAGAAATCCTGACGTTGGGAGTCCCTGGCGCAGCCTCAGTCCAGACCCAACCCCTCCTACACCACTGGCTTTCTAAGGGTTGGAGACTCCAGCCCTAACAAGATCCACAAAATCCTAATGCAGTATATGAATAATATATTTTAATCTGGAAAATGAACATTGAATATATAACTGGGAATCTCTTTCTGAAGTTCAACAACACTATTTGTAGGAGATATAAAACATTGTTAGAACTTTACTGTGTATCAAAAACAGGAAGTTGCATACATAGAGACTAATAAATTATGAGTTTGGAAGAAAAAAAGCAAAATTATGTATCGGGTTATTTCCAAAATCTAACAGAAGTTGTACAGTGAGGATGATTGTGAAATGACCTGCTGACAAATCACTGCACTTCTGATGTAGCCACAAACTTTAATTCACATTGAACTTTGGTGTGACACGTAAACCTCTTTAAGATCATTCAGTGTCTTCTTAAAACCTACTTATTAAATGGTCGAATGTGTTAGTTGCTCTTGCAGGAAAACATTGGAGCCCATTTGAGTGCATCTGAAAGGATTGTTAACCATTCTGGTATCACTTCACAATAAAATACATGTTTTTAAAAGTTTTTAGAATGTAATTTCTAGGGAAGAGACTGAAAGAGGTTTCTGTGGGCGTGGCTTAGTTTTGACAGATTTTGTGAGCGTGTCTTCCCTTACGCATAGGCTGTACGCTGCGCTCCTGGCCTTCATGATGTAATACGCTGCGCACAACTCTGCAGTACCGAAGAGCAAGTCTCTGTTCTGGGCCTCACACAAGGTAAGTATGTATTCTTTTCGAAGGTCGGCGGCATACGCCGTAGCTACGGTGCCGACCACAACTTTTGAGCCATTACTGTGCTGGTATATGTTAGCTGTTGTTGGGAATAAAAGGAATGTTGGTTTAAAATAAAGAAGCCATGGTGTGGAGATGCCGGAGTTGGACTGGGGTGGACAAATGTAAAAAGTCACACAACACCAGGTTATAGTCCAACAGCTTTATTTGAAATCACAAGCTTTCGGAGCGCTGCTCCTTCTTCAGGTGAAGTGGAGAAATGCATAAAGACACAGCTTATATAGTCAGAGAATCATGTCAGATGTTTACAGGTAACCTTTCCAACTGCCATTAATCACACCTCGGCAGAGAGATAATCACAGCAGTCAAAGGTGTGAATGGTGTCCAAACAGGTCAGTCAGGGAAACATTACATCAAAGAACAATGAGGTGGGGTCACAAGGGGTCAAATATTGCAGATGCTGGGGTCTGTATGAAAAACAAAAAAACAGACAAAAAACTTTTTTTTTTTTTTTTTGGCTGGAAATCACAGCAGGTCCGGCCGCATCCGTGTAGAGAGAACAAGCCAATGTCGACTCGAGTCTGGATGACCCTGCATCAGGTGGGGTTACATGTAGCGTGACATGAACCCAAGATCTCTGTTGAGGCCGTCCTCATGGGTGCGGAACTTGGCTATCAGTTTCTGCTCGACGATTTTGCGTTGTCGTGTGTCTCGAAGGCTACCTTGGAGAATGCTTACCCGAAGATCGGAGGCTGAATGTCCTTGACTGCTGAAGTGTTCCCCGACTGGGAGGGAACACTCCTGCCTGGTGATTGTTGCGCGGTGTCCGTTCATCCGTTGTCGCAGTGTCTGCATGGTCTCGCCGATGTACCATGCTCCGGGGCATCCTTTCCTGCAACGTATGAGGTAGACAACGTTGGCCGAGTCACATGAGTATGTACCATGTACCTGGTGGGTGGTGTCCTCACGTGTGATGATGGTATCTGTGTTGATGATCTGGCATGTCTTGCAGAGGTTGCTGTGGCAGGGTTGTGTGGTGTCGTGGTCGCTGTTCTCCTGAAAGCTGGGTAATTTGCTGCGAACGATGGTCTGTTTGAGGTTAGGCGGCTGTTTGAAAGCGAGTAGTGGAGGCGTGGGGATGGCCTTAGCGAGGTGTTCGTCGTCATCGATGACATGTTGAAGGCTGCGAAGAACATGGCGTAGTTTCTCCGCTCCAGGGAAGTACTGGACGACGAAGGGTACTCTGTTGGTTGTGTCCCGTGTTTGTCTTCTGAGGCGGTCTATGCGATTTTTCGCTGTGGCCCGTCGGAACTGTCGATCGACGAGTCGAGCGTCATATCCCGTTCTTACAAGGGCGTCTTTCAGTGTCTGTAGGTGTCCATCACGTTCATCCTCGTCTGAGCAGATCCTGTGTATTCGCAGGGCTTGTCCATAGGGGATGGCTTCTTTAACGTGGTTAGGGTGGAAGCTGGAGAAGTGAAGCATCGTGAGGTTGTCCGTGGGCTTGCGGTAGAGTGAAGTGCTGAGGTGTCCGTCTTTGATGGAGATTCGTGAGTCCAGGAATGAGATTGATTCTGAGGAGTAGTCCATGGTGAGTTTGATGGTGGGATGGAACTTGTTGATGTTATCGTGTAGTCTTTTCAGTGATTCTTCGCCGTGGGTCCATAGGAAGAAAATGTCGTCGATGTATCTGGTGTATAGCGTTGGTTGGAGATCCTGTGCAGCGAAGAAGTCTTGCTCGAACTTGTGCATGAAGATGTTTGCGTATTGGGGTGCGAATTTGGTCCCCATGGCTGTTCCGTGTGTTTGGGTAAAGAACTGGTTGTCGAAGGTGAAGACATTGTGGTCAAGGATGAAGCGGATGAGTTGTAGGATGGCGTCTGGAGATTGGCTGTTGTTGGTGTTGAGTACTGAGGCTGTCGCAGCGATGCCGTCATCGTGGGGGATGCTGGTGTAGAGTGCCGAGATGTCCATCGTGGCGAGGAGTGTTCCTGGTTCAACTGGTCCGTGGGTGCTGAGCTTCTGTAAGAAGTCTGTAGTGTCGCGACAGAAGCTGGGGGTTCCCTGTACGATGGGTTTCAGGATGCCCTCGACATACCCAGAGAGGTTCTCACACAGGGTTCCGTTGCCTGATGCGATAGGACGTCCAGGTGTGTTGGCTTTGTGTATCTTTGGGAGGCAGTAGAAGTCTCCCACGCGGGGAGTACGTGGGATGAGAGCATGTAGGATGCTTTGAAGGTCTGGGTTGAAGGTTTTGATCAGTCTGTTGAGTTGGCGGGTGTGTTCTTTGGTCGGATCTGCGGGTAACTGTCTGTAGTGTTCCTGGTTGTCCAGTTGTCGGTATACTTCTTTGCAATAGTCCGTTCTGTTCTGTATGACGATGGCACCTCCTTTGTCTGCTGGTTTGATGACGATGTTGCGGTTGGTCTTGAGAGCGTGGATGGCGTTGCGTTGTGCTCGGGTGACATTCTGGACTGTCTTGTGAGTGCGGCTGATGAATCTGGCGTTGATGCATCTCCTGACAGCTTGAGCATACATGTCAAGCTTCGGGCAGCGACCCTCCGGAGGGGTCCAATTTGACTCTTTCTTCTTCGGTTGCTGCACTGCGGATCCCTCTGTTTGCTGTTCCGGATCATTGATTGTCTCATTGGGTTCGCTGCTGACATCTTGGGATTTGTGGAAGAATTCCCGGAGCCTCATTCTCCTGATGAATTCCTCTGTGTCTGCCGCGAGACCGATGGGGTCCATTTTGGTGGTGGGGCAGAAATTGAGCCCTCGGCTGAGAACTTCAATTTCGTCTGGTTGAAGGGTGTGGTCGGACAGGTTGACGATGGATTTCCCTGTGGTTTCAACCGTGGTACCGGGGGAGGCTTGGTTGCTGCTGCTGGTGATGCCAAGTTTCTCAAGCTTCCTGTTCTTGGATAGCCAAGTTCCGCACCCATGAGGACGGCCTCAACAGAGATCTTGGGTTCATGTCACGCTACATGTAACCCCACCTGATGCAGGGTCATCCAGACTCGAGTCGACATTGGCTTGTTCTCTCTACACGGATGCGGCCGGACCTGCTGTGATTTCCAGCCAAAAAAAAAAAAAAAAAAAAAGTTTTTTGTCTGTTTTTTTGTTTTTCATACAGACCCCAGCATCTGCAATATTTGACCCCTTGTGACCCCACCTCATTGTTCTTTGATGTAATGTTTCCCTGACTGACCTGTTTGGACACCATTCACACCTTTGACTGCTGTGATTATCTCTCTGCCGAGGTGTGATTAATGGCAGTTGGAAAGGTTACCTGTAAACATCTGACATGATTCTCTGACTATATAAGCTGTGTCTTTATGCATTTCTCCACTTCACCTGAAGAAGGAGCAGCGCTCCGAAAGCTTGTGATTTCAAATAAAGCTGTTGGACTATAACCTGGTGTTGTGTGACTTTTTACATAAAATAAAGAAGTGAGTGCAGAGTAAATGATGGAGAGAAATTATATAAATATTCAAATTAAATTAATTTAGTCAATTGAAAAATAAGATGAAATTAAAGATTGGATAGTTTTTATATAGCTGTAGAGATTTATGAAATGGGGAATGTGAGTTAAAATAAATTAATATGGAATATTAAAATGAATACATAAAACAAGAGGATTATGTTGCTGACAGGAAGTCAGAAGATGTATTGTTTTATAAGGAAGTAGAAATAATGTGGTGTTCGTGATGGTAAATGGGAGAATGTGTTGTTTGGGAAATGGTGTGGGAGTAGTTTAGAGAATTGGGGAAGTGTTTTCGGGTAGTGAGCAGTTTCATGGGAGTAGAAAGCAGTTGTGGAGAAAAGGATTTGGGGAATCCTATTTGAGGTGGAGTACTAGATCCTGAAGGGATAGGGGGGTGCTGTGAGTAGTGGGGGGGGGAGGGAGTACTGTAAGTAGGAACGTAGGAACAGGAGTAGGCCAATTAAGCCCCTCAAACCTGTCCTACCATTCTATTAGATTGTGGCTGATCTGTACCTCAACTCCATTTACCCTCCTTTGTTTTATATCCATTGATATCTTTACCCAACAAAAATCTATCAATCGCGGTCTTGTAAATTTCAAGTGACCCAGCATCCACAGTAGTGATTACTGGTGGGGGGGAGGGGGGGAAGAGAGAGGATTAACAAAGTGAGACCCTTTTGGATGGGGGAAATGAGAAATTGGAGAGGGAGTAGTCTGTATGTGGTGGAAAGTTAGTGGGTATTGATGTAATGATTAGTTGAGGGGGATTTCACTGGACTCCATTCACTGAGCCAGGCATTATTCAATTAATTAGAAACAAGGAAACAGATTCTGTTCAAATAAGAACGCCAGAATTTGGCGTGACACGTTCCTTATTAAAAGAGGGTAAGTTACAGTGCATTACAAATTTAACACAATGCATTATGTATGTTTGCTCTGCCTTCACAAAGAAATACTTTGTAGAGTTTTGCACAAACATAGAAACTTTTATATGATTTTACAACTTCCAAATGTATTAAACCTGATATTTATTTCATTCTTCCTGTATTGCACAAATGTGAATAGAAATATATCTTACTGTATTTTCTGTTAAGGAATTGGCTCTCCCAAAACACTCACTCTCCATAGATTTTGTAATTGTGGAGTATCTAGAAAGTCATACAAATGTAACTTCTTTGACAGGAGAAACAATCACTGAGTTTTAGAATTTATTGATAATGCAAATAATGTGTTAAGAAGCTCTAAAGGGAAAATACAAAGAGATTAGGAGAGAAGTCAAAAAAACAATTAGGAAGGCAAAGTGGAACAATGAAATTAAATAATCAAGGAACATAAAACAAAATAGTTAAATATTTTACAGGCACAACAATAAAAAAGGAAGGTTGGGATTGGAATAGGGCCATTAAGGGATGGACAGGATGATACCACAGGCAACAATAGAGGTGGCAGAAATATTAAATAATTACTTAGCCTCTGTATTTACCAGGGAGATAGAACAGGTGGACATGACATCGGATCATGAGATTAGTAATGAAATAACTGCATTTAAAATAAAAAGAGGAGATATATTAAATAAATTAATCAAACTCAAAGAGGAAAAAATCCCTGGTCCAGATGGATTACATATTTAATAATTAATTAGAAAAAGGTGTAGTGCCAGAGGACTGGTGGATAGCTAACAGAATACCTATATTTAAGAAGGGAGATAGAAAATGTCCAAGGAACTATAGACCAGTCAGCTGAACATTGGTGGTAGGAAAAATAATGCAATCCCTGCTAAAGGGGAAAATAGAAGAACATATAGAAGCCAAAAATATAATAATGAATAGTCAGTATGGATTTCAAAAGGGAAAGTCTTGCTTGACCAATCTCATTGAATTTTTTGAAGCGGTATCAGTGAGAATAGACAAGGGTAATGCAGTACATGTCACTTACCTAGATTTTCAAAAGGCCTTCGATAAGGTACCACATAATAGACTAATGAATAAGGTCAGAGAATGCGGAGTCAGGGGACAAGTAGCAGAATGGATAGCTAGCTAGCTTCAAGATAGAAAGCAGAAAGTAGGGGTAAAGGGTAGTTATTCACAGTGGCAGAAGGTGGGTAGTGGTGTTCCACAAGGATCAGTGCTGGGACCACTGTTATTCACAATTTATATTAATGATTTAGACTTTGGAATCAAAAACGTAATTTCTAAATTTGCGGATGACACCCAATTGGGGGGATAGTTAATACTGAGGAGAACTGCAACAAATTACAGAAAGACATTAATAAACTTGCAGAATGGGCATATAATTGGCAAATAAAATTCAACACAGATAAATATGAGGTATTACATTTTAGTAGGAAGAATAGGGAGGCCACTTATTACTTGGAGGGTGTGAGTCTGGGTGGGGTAGAGGAGCAAAGGGATCTCGGAGTATAAATGCACAAATCACTAAAAGTAGCGACACAGGTTAACAAGGCCATAAAAAAAGCAAACCAAGCACTAGGGTTTATTTCTAGAGGGAAAGAATTGAAAAGTAGTGAAGATATGATAAACATGTATCGAACCTTGGTTAGACCACACTTGGAGGTACAATTCTGGTCGCCATATTATAAAAAGGATATAGAGGCACTGGAGAGGGTGCAGAGAAGATTTACAAGGAGGATACCAGAAATGCAAGGGTATACCTATCAGGCAAGCATGAACAGGCTGGGTTTCTTTTCATTTAAAAAAAGAAGGCTGAGGGGTGACCTAATTGAGGTCTTTAAAATTATGAAAGGTTTTGAAAGAGTAGATAAATGGAGAATATTTCCACTTGTGGGGAAGAGCATAACTAGAGGTCATCAATATAAGATAGTCACCAAGAAATCCAATAGGGAATTCAGAAGAAACTTATTTACCCAGAGAGTGGTGAGAATGTGGAACTCGCTATCACAGGGAGTAGTTGAGGCAAATAGTATAGATGCATTTAAGAGGAGGCTAGATAAACATATGAGGGAGAAGGGAATAGAGGGTTATGCTGACAGAGTTAGATGAGGAAAGACGGGAGGAAGCTCCAGTGGTGCATAAACGCCGGCATGGACTGGTTGGGCCGAATAATCCTATGTAATTTGTTGGCATCTATTGACTCACCAGCACATTATTTGATAGATTTGCTGGATTCTCTTCAGTCAGTCACATGTAGTTTAAATAATTTGGTGGATTCAATTGACTCACCAATCGATTTGCTGGATTGCATTCAGTCCACAACACAGGGAAGGGACTTCAAAAAGGTAATCCAACCAAGTGGATAGGATTGTGGATAGGCATGGCCAAAAGTCCGAGAATTGTGTCATCAAAAAAGAATAAACCGGGTGGTGGGAAACAGATACACATATTATTTAATGAATTCATTGGAGGCAGTTGCAAAAGGGTAAGCTGCGGGGAGGGGAGCAGGTAGACCATGGTCCAAGGTGCCGAGAATCGAATCGCAGCAAACACCTAAATTAAACAGGCGAATTAGTTATGCCTAGCCCCATGTCAGAAGTGAGCAGCCCAAAATTCAGGTGGAGGGAAGGGGTAAATGTGAAAAACAAAAAATGACAGGCAAAGCTGCGATGTGACCAGGTTGACATAACAGGGCCAACTAGTGTCATGAAGCCTTCAATTACAGCATGACAACCAAATGCTGGCATATGGTTGTGAGAATCTCTTCGTGAGATCTTTGATTCTAAATGATTTAACACTGACCCGTATTGGTGGCACTGGTTAAAACTTTATTCAGCACAAGCAAGGATCAACACAATTACTGTATCTTACGCAGCAGTTTACAAGATTTAAAGAATTTTAAAGACCTCAATTAGGTCACCCCTCAAGCCATTTATGCCTTGAGTGAAAATCATGGTCAGAGTTATCTGCACCCATCTCTAGCCGTGCCTCCTGGCCCATTTAACCTCTGAGTGTCCCCTAGAATTACTTGAATCCTCCTCTGTTAACTTCTACACTTAACCCCTGCTGGTGTCCCTTTCTTATACCATTTATTTAAATTCAAGCCTATGGAACTTCCCTCGACTCTATCGCTCAACTTCCCTTTCTCCCGATAGGTCCTCTCTCTTTTCCCCTCATCTCATACCGTCCCTCCCCTTCTGTTACTTTACACTGAAAAGCACCTATTTCAAGAGATGTTATTGTGATAAATGGCCCCTTCTTATCTGTCGAGTGAACCTCCCATATCAGTCTGGTTCCTATGGTTGCATAGATTCTAGCCCCAGCTGTGTCTTGTTTTTCCCCAAGTTGTTAAACTCCGGTCTTTTCAAGGTCTGTGATCTTATTTTTTTACTGTGTCTTGTTCAGCTATAGCCTACTCGGATAAAAATGTCAAGTTGATCAGTGTTTTCCTCATCAATCTTTTTGCTAAGCTGTTTATGATTGGTTACATTGCTTTGTGAGCGAATTCTAATTACATATACTTTGCTTTGTGAGCTAATTCTAATTATTACATATATGCATGTGTGTGTTTTAGTGTTAACAAACAAATTAGTACCTGCATGAATATATATGTATAATAAAGAAAGTAACTGTTAATAGACAAATTAATAAGTAAATTGACTATAATCTTACACGGTTTACCCATTATAAAATGTTGACACAAAAGCAAAATACTGTGGATGCTGAAAATCTGAACTAAAAACAGAAAATGCTGAAAATACTCAGCATTGAAGGGTCATCGACCTGAAATGTTAACTCTGTTTCTCTCTCTACAAATGCTGCCTGACCTGCTGAGTATTTCCAGCATTTTCTGTTTTTATATAAAATGTTGACATGTTGACATTAAAAAGTGTGACTGAAAAATCATGTCACAGTTAATATGGACAGGAAATGTGTGTTGTATGCAAGACTTGTAATATTTTACTCGTAGCTCTCCTGTGTTAGTGTACATAAAGGAGTAGAAATTAATCTTGGGCAGTATCCCATTGCCTGCTGATTATACGCCTCACTTGTTATTTAGTTCCAATGGAACACCAGAGAAGTTACCAGGGTGTGTAGACTCAGAACTTGTTATTTGAATGTATCTCTAGAATTATGCATAAGGGGGCTGTGGTTCAGCTCAGAAGCTGTGGAAAAGCTTTGCACCTTCCGAAAGGGAATTCTACAAACGTGCTCAAGAAGCAGGACAGTGTTTGCTATGGCACTGAAAGACAATACTATGTTTGATTTCTTGGCCCCTGGATCCTTCTAAATGGCAACAGGTGACTTCTCCCAGGTCTATTTGCTACCCTTTCCTGTATAAGGTAAGTAATTAATGCCCTGTTTGCCAAGAAGTCCAGTTTATTACATTTTATGCAGGATCAATGGGTGAGTGAGCCATTCATTTTTATTGGATCACAGGTTTTCCACATGTGCTTGAAGCTACAGATTGCACTCGTAGCCATAAAAACCTCTATTATCAACACACACCATTATGTGAACCAAAAGATACTTCATTCCCTTAATGTCCAATTAGTTTGTGACCACAGGCATATGTTTCTGTATGTCAATTCCCAGTATACAGACAGCTGCAATGATTCATCCATCCTTCGGCAGTTCACCCTCCCTGCACTCTTTCAGAATCAAGAACTTTTCTTCTTGTAGACAAGGGCTGTCCAATGCTACTGTGGTTTCTAACAATATTAAAAAGGACCACTAGAGAAACAATGCAACAAGTGTTATATCTGCCCTTGAATTAAAATTGAGGAGGCCCTTGGCACACTGAAGGGAAGATTCAGGCACCTAGATTTTTTTAAATTAATTCTTGGGATGTGGACATCACTGGCAAGGCCAGTATTTATTGCCCATCCCTTGTTGCCCTGAACTAAGTGGTTTGAATCAACCATGTTGGTTGGGTAGTGGAGTCAAATATAAGCCAGACCGGGAAAGGATGGCAGGATAGGGCAGCAGCTTGCTCCAATATGTTCCCAATGATACCTCATGAACTTGGGAGGCCTATTGTGTCCTCTACAGCTTTATTCTTCAAACGGCCTGGAAATTATGGTTCCTGAGGAGGAGATTGAGTCAGAATCTGAATTACACCCCGCTCCACCCCCCCCCCACCCGAGAGAGAGAGAGAGGGAAAGAAACTCAGTCATGAGGAAGACACAGCAGGATCACAGGCATTTTCTGTGAAAGAGCTGTGACACAGAGGGCTGCCAACTCTGGTTGGGCATAAGCCTGTTGGGGAGGGTTATCAACCCTAGTCAGACAAACTCAGCAGAGAGACTTTTGTTAATGTCTGATCTTATTATAGCTATACCACATTGAACAACATTTCTGACAACAATCATTTAAGGTTTCTGGAACTTCATAACTTTGAAATCATTTAGTGCACTCCCCTTGTGACTTTACACTTTTTCCTCATTCCTATTCTAACACTTCTTCCAAGTGCAACCTGAGGGCCTGGGTGTGAGATGTGAACAGCTGTTTTATGTGACTATGAGCCACTTGGAATGCAGGTGGCCCTTGTCTCAGGGCTGCTGAGTCCAGGGATGGTCCCATGACAGACTGCTTCTCAGAACTGGGAATCTACACAACCATGGCTTTGTGACTTTCTTCTACCCGGGAAGGCATCTAAGGGGATGATTCTTGAGCAGAGGATTCTTGGCACTGCTGTTCAGAGGAAAGGCAGAATCCTCTGAGCCATCTCCTGGTCTCCCACTAGGCATGAGATCAGGATGTTGGTTTCCACTGATCTGTGAAAAACAGACCTTATGGAATTACTAATATCTCTTAATCCCTAGAAGCATATACCGAATATCCTGCAAATGCTCCAATATGGTGTTCTGGAGATCTCAGTATCCAGTAGATATTGCTCTCTCCATTCTGTCCATTCCATCACCCCAGGCCTCAATACCACAAGTCAACGCCAGCATTTAGAGGTGCTGACTTACTTATAGGCCTCTGTTTTGTGAGACATAAGAAATTTCTGCAGCTGCCACTCATTCCAGGCTGCTCTGCATTATTAAGGAGGTTTATCTGATGTTGCAGCAAAATACAGCATTGAACACCATTGCCAATCCTGCCATCTGCTGCACATGGTCAGCAAGACTTTGCACTGTCTTCATATGAGTTTGATGTTCTGCTAGCATCCTTCTTTTCATGGTATGACCCCTGATATTATTATCCAAATGCTCTTCAGCCATGGACTGATATTCCCTTAGCCTCCACTCAGGAACATTCTCCCACTACTTCATCTAGCTTCTTGTGCGTCATGCAACACCTAATGTCCATTCCTCATCTAAACTATCTATATCCCCGAGAAGCTCGATCTGGGCTAGTGAGACTTTGAGAGGGTGGGAGAAAATTTCTGTTGGCTGCCCCTTCTGTTCAGGGTCAATCATTGGGTCATTTTCTTTCTCCTTCTATCCTGCATACAACTCATGTGGAGAGAAGAGAACAAGAGAAATGCACCGAGTTTCAGAAATGAAAATATTTTCTTGATTTTTGAATATCAACACTTGTTCTGCATAACCCAGCTGTGGGTGCAGAAACTCCCACATCTTATGTCTGTATCACTTCAGTTGAGTGGGGTCCCAAATCTCAATTGCCGCCTCCTCCTGCTGAGTTGACTGAAAAAGTCTGTCATTTCTTCTCCTGTTGTCCTCGCAAATTACGTGCAATATTTTTCTGCACGAGAACAGAACAGATGTTACTTTCAATCACAGACTGGTTTATTTGACAACTATTGAAAAACTTGTATCACTTCCCTTATGTAGTTCCCACAGACAAAATGATTCAACAAAGAGCAAAGATGCTTCCCAGGATTCTTCTGTGATATGTTGTAATTGTTCCAATTCCTTCACATACACCTTTCCCCAGCAAAACCTTTACTCTCTCCTTTCCCAGTCAATCCCCATGGTATGGCCCTCATCTTCTCTCTCTCACGTCTCAAACTTTTATCCTAAGGTTCAGATTCCTTCATGGCCTCACGCCTCTCTATCTCTGTAACCTCCTCCAGACCTACAACCCTCTGAGAACTTTGCACTCCTCTAACTCTAGCCTCCTACCAGCCCTACTCCCTTCGCCCCACTACTGGCAGATGTACCTTCAGCCATCTAGGCCCTAAGCTCTGGAATTCCCTCTGTAAACCTCTCCGCCTCTTCAGCTCCCTCTCCTCCTTTAAGAGTTCCCTTAAAACCACCTCTTAAACTTTTGGTCACCCCTCCTAATATCTCCTTCATAGGCTCATGTGCATTCTTGTCTAATTGCACCTCTTTGAAGCATCTTAGAATGTTTTTCTATGTTAAAAGTATAAATGCAAGTTATTGTTATGGATGGGATACAATAACTGAGATTATTGCAGACCAGCACAGTGCAGTCCAGTATTTTTAATTAGGTCTGTATTTTTTTATACAGATGATACATGTTGATGGTTCAGATTCTTGACCCTAGTAGTACTGCTGAATTCAAAAGCACTTTGATCAATCATTGAACCTTGATCTTTAACATAAAATTGCCTGCAGCACTGAAAACGACTTCCTTTATTGTGTTTCTATTTTTGTAAATTTGGGCACCTTCTGATAGCTGGTTAAATCCCTGGAACTGGTTTATTTGACAGTATTAATGCAATAGTTAGGATGAAATATTTCAGTTTCACCAATATACCATCTCTTTATCATTTTGTTTAATATGAGCACATACCCTGTGAGAAGGTTTGAAGCCTGCCTAAGTTGTGCAATAAATCGATATTGATTCATGCTTGGAGATTTAAAACAAAAGTAAATCTAAGAGCAATAAAAGCAAAAGGATCCATTTTTAAATCAATATTCACAATTTTATGCGCTAAATTTAATGCACTGCAGTTATATGGCAGGCTGAGGACGGAGAGATCAGAGTGGGAGTGAAGTGTACATTGGGGAGACCAAACGCAGATTGGGTGACCGCTTTGCAGAACACCTCCATTCAGTCCGTAAGTGTGACCCCGAGCTTCCGGTCGCCTGTCACTTTAATTCTCTACTCCACTGCCACTCTGATCTCTCTGACCTTGGCCCCCATATTACTTTTTTCTTTTTTCTTTTTTTCTCTCACATGGCAGTTATTGATGATTCTGCCATTTCCATTTGCACCTCATCTAAATTCATCTTTTGTTTCTTAACTTGTCCCATTACCATTTCCTTTTGCCTTGCGCCATCGTCCCTTTTGTCTTTTAATCTCTCCTGCCTTCCACCCTATCACAGACCTTCCCTTTTGTTCTTTCCTCCCCTCCCCCCTTTCCCTGCCCCTGCACTTGCTTAAAAATCTGTTACATCTCTAACTTTTTCCAGCTCTGATGACGGGTCATCGACCTGAAATGTTAACTCTGTTTCTCTCAGCCTGACCTGCTGAGTGTTTCCAGCATTTTCTGTTTTAAAGCAGAACCATCATGCTTCTGGTTGTTAGAGTGCGCAGCACACTTCTGTGCAGCTTCCAGTTCATTGGTAGCAGTCACTCCATAGTATAAAACAGGTGATATTCACTATCATGTATTTTATACTACCAGTCAAAATTACCCCCCCAACCCGCCAAAGCCTCAGGAGATCGATGAGTATATTGAAAATTATTTTATCTGTGTAGACTTCTTGTTCATTAATTTTGAGTCATGACTCTTTTCATCACGATTCTCTGTGAACACAAGGCATTGTATTTTTAACCTACAAAATAAACACGAAAGCGTGTATACATTATACTCACCATCTGCCACATCAATTATTCCTGGCCTTAGGTGGCTCTGTTCCTCCTTTCTCAGTTCTGTAAACTTACATTTTTATTTTATAATTTTGTTCCTAAAACTTAATTCTCACTCCCTTCACTTGCCTCCTCGACCACTTTCAACATCCTTCTCTCCCCAAGAAGTCCCATCCTCCCACCTGCTGCTGCACACCAACTGCTCCCAGCAGTTTTGACTGAGCACTTTGTGTTTTACAATTTGCTGCACTCTGCTCCCTTTCCCCTAACAGGAGAGCGGGCTCTGACTCCGTGTTTTATCTTTTCCTGGACTCTCCTCCCTTTCCCCTAACAGGAGAGCGGGCCCTGACTCCGTGTTTTATCTTTTCCTGGACTCTCCTCCCTTTCCCTGAACAGGAGAGCGAGTCCGGACTCCGTGTTTTATCTTTGGCTGCACTCTCCTTCCTTTCTCCGAACGGGAGAGCGGGCCCTGACTCCGTGTTTTATCTTTTGCTGCACTCTCCTCCCTTTCTCCGAACGGGAGAGCGGGACCGAACTCCGTGTTTTATCTTTTGCTGCACTCTCCTCCCTTTCCCAGACCAGGAGAGTGGGACCGGACTCCGTGTTTTATTTTTTGCTGCACTCTCCTCCCTTACCCCGAATAGGAGAGCGGGCCCTAACTCCGTGTTTTATCTTTGGCTGCACTCACCTCTCTTTCCCCAAACCGGAGAGTGAGTCCGGACTCAGTGTTTTATTTTTTGCTGCACTCTCCTCCCTTTCCCCGAACAGGAGAGCAGGCCTGGACTCCGTGTTTTATCTTTGGCTGTACTCTCCTCCCTTTCCCCGAACAGGAGAGCGAGTCCGGACTCCGTGTTTTATCTTTTGCTGCACTCCTCCCTTTCCCCGAACAGGAGAGCAAGTCCGGACTCCGTGTTTTATCTTTTGCTGCACTCCTCCCTTTCCCCGAACAGGAGAGCAAGTCCGGACTCCGTGTTTTATCTTTTGCTGCACTCCTCCCTTTCCCCGAACAGGAGAGCAAGTCCGGACTCCGTGTTTTATCTTTTCCTGCACTCTGCTCCTTTTTCCTGAACAGGAGAGCAGGCCCTGACTCCGTGTTTTCTATTTTGCTGCACTCTCCTCCTTTTCCCGGAACAGGTGAGCGAAACTGGACTCCGTGTTTTCTATTTTGCTGCACTCTCCTCCCTCTCCCGGAACAGGAGAGCGGGCCCTGACTCCGTGTTTTCTATTTTGCTGCACTCTCCTCCTTTTCCCGGAACAGGTGAGCGAATCCGGACTCCGTGTTTTCTATTTTGCTGCACTCTCCTCCCTCTCCCGGAACAGGAGAGCAGGCCCTGACTCCGTGTTTTCTATTTTGCTGCACTCTCCTCCTTTTCCCGGAACAGGGGAGCGAATCCGGACTCCGTGTTTTCTATTTTGCTGCACTCTCCTCCCTTTCCCGGAACAAGTGAGCGAACCCTGACTCCGCGGCCTGTGGTTGAATGGCGGTGGATCTTCCGAAGGTGCAGCGGCTGTCGTCGCGCGTGGTTCGGGTGCTGGGCTGTAACCCGGGCCCGATGACTCTGCAAGGGACCAACACCTACCTGGTGGGGGTCGGCCCCCGGTGAGTGAACCCTGAGGCCGCCGGGAGGGGGGCCAGTTCCCTGGCACTGCTGAGCGAGGCGGCACCGTGGGTCCGCTGCCCCCGATGGGCTTGTCCAAACCGCCCAGGAGTGTGGCCGTGTCGGTGAGGTTGATCCAGTGACACTCGCCCCCATGGGCCTTCGCTGGTCGATTAACTACATATTGAAGCCCAGCTACATTTGTGTGATGTCAGTCTCGGTCTCCAAATTGTTTTGAGAGCCCGGTCAGGGGAATAAGGGGAATGCCAATCTCCTGCCTCGCTCAGTAATGCCAACCCCACCATCTCATAAGTCAAGAGACAAACTCTTAAAAAATCAAAGTTTGGTATAAAAATCAAGTTGCTATTTTGTGGATGGTACACACTGCAGCTGCACTGCCGATGGTGCAGGGAGTGAATGTTTAAGCAGTTGAGTACCACTGTAGTGAGTGCCATTTTCCACTTTCCTGGAGCACACAGTTAGAATGTTGAAGACTTGCTTCAGATCGGTTTACATTTGCTCCGCATTATAGTTCACCGTGGGTCTCGAGGATCATGGTTGAGTGTTACCTGCTGCACAACTTTGCTTTACAAAATGGCCTCATGGAGGATCCCGAGATCAAGGTATTCAAGAACAGTAGAGGGATTAACCAGAGGAGCAGTAACAGCCTGAAGGGGATACAAAGGACAACTCATTGCTAACTATTACGTCCGTGAATGATTGAGACACGGACAGCAGGAGTTAACAAAAACACGTCTTTACTAGTGGAAGTCAATAGTGAAACTAAAACAACAGAGGCTCACTAGTGCCTTTTATACAGGGGTGGTCACTGCCGGTACTGCAGTCTGAGACCAGTTATTCTCTTAAAGGTACATACACAACAATTCCTCCCCTTTTAGATAAACAGTACATAACATTCATTTAACAACTAAATGATAACTAATTACAATCACAATTACTGTTGCAAGATACATTGGTTAAGTTTAAGCAATTATAAGTTCAGTCTTTGAGGAGGCTTCCTGATTCTGTCTGGATAACGCCTCTTTGGGGTATCAGGTTCTTCTGGCAATGCTGAGTCGGGATCAATGTCATTGTTTGGTTCATCTTCCAATATTACCGGTTCTGCGGTAGCTGCAATTGGAACGTCGATTTCATTACCAGGTGTATCAGATCGTGGTGTGGAGTTGACGCTTTCCAGTGACTCTAGAATCTGGTCAGCATGGCGTCTTACAATGCTCTCCCCAACGTCCACGGTATACATGAGAGGTCCTTGTCGTGTACAAATCGTTCCTGGCTGCCATTTCTCAGTGCGGTAGTCCCGGGCCAAAACTGGTTGACCTATCTTAAAACTCCTGGTCGGCCTTTCATTCATATTCTGAAACTGCCTGTTCTCCACATCTTTTCGGACATTTGGCTTAACCAAATCCAAGCGGCATCGTAGTCTTCGATTGAAGAACATCATGGCTGGAGTTTGGTTGGTAACCGCATGTGTCGCATTCCGGTAGGCAAACAAGAAGTTGTCCACCTTGTGTTGTAGGGGTATATCTTCATTACACATTGCCTTGATAGCCTTCTTGAATGTTTGGACAAACCTCTTGGCCAATCCATTAGTGGCTGGATGATATGGGGCAGATGTGTAATGCTTAACACCATTGTTCTTTAAGAACCTCTGGAACTCTTCAGACACAAACTGTGGTCCATTGTCAGAGCAAATCTGTTCAGGCAGCCCATTCCTGGCGAATATGGTTCGTAAAACTGTGATAGTTTTTTCCGTGGTGGTTGAGGACATTTTTATTACCTCTGGCCACTTTGAATGTGCATCCACCGCAATTAAAAACATCGAGTCCATGAAGGGACCAGCAAAATCAATGTGCACCCTTTGCCATGGAGATGAGGGCCACTCCCATGGATGCAGAGGAGCTTGTGGTGGGGCGTTTTGAACCTTCTGGCATCCTGCACAGCTCTTGGTCATCTCTTCGATTTCTCTTATCGATTCCCGGCCACCACACAAACGCTCTGGCTAAGTTCTTCATTTTTACCCCACCCAGATGACCCTCATGAAGCTCATTGAGCACTCTATCCGTCAACTTAGGTGGAATTACTACTCTGGATCCACACATCAAGGTTCCTCTGCACACTGACAGCTGTTCTCTTCTCGGCGAGAATGCTGGCAACAGTGGTTCGCCATGTGCTGGCCATCCCTTCACCGTTAAATCATAGACCCGTGATAGTGTCGGGTCATTCCGGGTTTCCTTTTCTATGTTTGCATTTGTCACAGGGAGACATTCGACTATGGTCGAGTGGAATAACTCCATTGGATCCACTGCAAGGTCTTCTTCCACCGTCTGCAACGGTAGGCGTGACAATCCATCAGCATTTCCATGCTGTTTAGTTCCTTTGTACTCGATGTCATATTGGTGTGCCCCTAGGAAAAGGGACCATCTCTGCAGCCGTTGTGCTGTCATTATCGGTACGCCCTTCTGAGGGTTGAAAATGGAGACAAGAGGTTGATGATCGGTTAGTAGAGTAAATTTTTGACCGTGCAGGTAGTGATTGAACTTCTTCACCCCCCACACTAGGCTGAGGGCCTCTCTGTCAATCTGGGCGTAGTTACGCTCGGCAGAAGTTAACGAGCGTGACGCAAAAGCTATCGGCCTCTCTAAACCATCAAGGAATTTATGTGACAGTACCACCCCAATGCCGTAGGGAGACGCATCACACGCCAGTCTGATCGGCAGTGCTGGGTTGTAGTGAGCCAATACTTCCCTTGAAGTGATTAAGTCCTTACTCTTCTGAAAAGCACGCTTACAATCATCGCTCCATTTCCATGCTACCCCCGTTCGTAGCAGGGCGTTCAGTGGGTGCAGAATTGTTGACAAATTCGGCAAAAACTTATGATAGTAATTCACCAATCCGAGGAATGACCTCAGTTGCGACACATTTTCAGGCGCTGGGGCCTTAACAACCGCTTCAATTTTGTCAGGGGACTTATGTAACCCCTCTTCATCAATCACGTGGCCACAATACGATATCTGTTTCTTAAAAAATTCGCACTTGGGGCGGTTGGCTCGCAGCCATGTTCCCGTAGTCTAGTGAGCACCTGTTCTAGGTTGTTAAGGTGTTCACTGTCATCTTCACCTGTCACAAGGATGTCGTCCAAGTAACACTGAGTCCCCGGAATCCCTCGCAGGACTTGTTCCATCGCTCTTTGCCATATCGCCGGAGCCGATGCTACTCCGAATACCAATCGATGATACTGGTAAAGACCTTTGTGAGTGTTTATCGTGAGATACTTCCTAGAGGACTCTTCAATCTCCATCTGCAAATATGCTTGTGCTAGGTCAATTTTTGTAAAACGCTTCCCTCCAGACAGTGAGGCGAAGATGTCTTCTATCCTTGGAAGAGGATATTGTACTGTGTGAAGGACTGGGTTCACCGTCACCTTGAAATCCCCACAGATGCGAATCTTCCTTGGCTCCCCGGACTTATTGCTTAACGTTTTCTTCATGACAGGAACGATGGGTGTCGCCCACTCGCTCCAGTCGACCTTAGACAACACGCCTGCCTTCTCCAGATTCTCCAGCTCTGCCTCGACGGCTGGGCGAATTGCATATGGTACCGGTCTTGCTTTGAAAAACTTGGGAACTGCATTCTCTTCTATTTTTATCGAGGTGGTTACGCCTTTAAGCGTGCCCAGTTCTTGTTGAAATACCTCTTTGGCGTTAGCTAAGATTGTTGACAATCATCCAGGAGTGACGTCTTCATCTTTTTTACCGTCCACCGTCATTGCATGAATGGAGTGCCAATCTAAGTTTATCTTCCTGATCCATTCCCGTCCCAATAACGGTGGTCCACCATTTGGCAGTATGTAGAGATACAATTTCCGTATTTTCTTGCCGTTGTATTCGACAGGCACCCTTATTTTTCCTCTGGGGTATACTTTTTGCCCCGTATACGTCGTCAAGACGATGGATGTCTCTCTCAAGGGTATGTGTGAAAATAGCCGCTCGTAGTCTCGTCGATTCATGACGGTTAGCGCTGATCCTGTATCCAATTCCATTTTAACTTGGGACCCTGCTATCGTGAGGGTGACCCAAATGGTTCGGTGATCCTCTTTTGCGATTACATTGTGAAGTTTGAGACAGCTTAGTCTCCTGTTCCCGGATTCACTATCGCTCATCTGGTCTTCGGAACTACTGTCCGTCATCTTTTGTACTTTCTTGTACGGTTCCTTAGTAGCCTTTTTGTTGTCGCCGGTCTTCTTCCCAGACCTGCAAACTCGTGCAATGTGTCCCATCTTCCCGTATTGCCTGCATATTTTGTCTTTGGACCAGCAGTCCTTCTGGTCATGGTTAGTTCTGCCGCAGCGATAACATTTTGCAAATCCCCGTGTCATTTCGTGGGTGCCGTATTCCTGTGGCTTTTGTTGTATTTCCGCAGCTCCCCTGGCTACTGCTTCGTACGATCCTGCCACGCTGAAAGCCTTATCTAGCATCAGCTCTTTCTCTGAGAGTAACTTCTTCTGTGTTCCTTCCCTCAGGAGTCCACAGACAAATTTGTCCCGTAGGGTATCTGCCAGTCCTGCTCCGAACTGGCAGTGCTTTGCTAGCTTGCGTAGTTCCGTAAGATACTCAGCATTGCTCTCATCTTTGTGCTGAGTTCTCCTGTGGAATTTAAATCTTTCTGCTATCAACAGCGGTGCAGGGTTTAGGTGTTCCTGTAGGACAGCAACAATTTTGTTAAAACTCTTCGCCTTCGGTTTGGCTGGAGTAATCAGGTCCCGCAATAGGCCGTACGTTCTAGCGCCCATTAACTTTAACAATATCGATGCCATTTTCTCCTCCGCTATTTCGTTTGCCTCGAAATATACCTCGACTCTTTCCACATACGTGGTCCAGTCCTCTATTGTATTATTAAAAGCCGTGATACAGCCAGTCTTCGGCATCTTGCAAATCTAAAATGGCGCCTCCCGCGCTTTGCCTTCTTCCCCGATTTAACAAAATGGCGCCTCCCGCGCTTTGCCTTCCCCGCTGTTGTTAGCGCTGCTTTCCGCGGTTCCCGTTGCAACCTGCAGCTTCTCGCGGTTTCTTGCGCGTTTAATATATTTTTTTTTATTATTTTCCCGTCGTGGAACAACCCTGTGGGACTCTTGCCTCCCTCTTCGCGGGTCTATACGCAGCCCGGCTTCGTAGCACCGGCCGCGCCCTGTGTGCTCCACCCTCTCTCTCACTTCTTCCCGACAACGCTGCTCGGCCCCGTTGCAAACCACCCGCTCGAGTTCGCGACCGCCGCAGCCCAGGAAAGATCAGTGCACTACCTGCCACCAGCCCGATTAGCCGAAGCACCGTCGACAGGAACCAGGCCCCGCATCCGACAGCTTCTCCAGCAATCTTCAACTCTGCAACACAGGGCGGATGCCCACGGTCAACGCCCGTTTCTACTGCCTCTTACTTTCTTTTCTTCTGGCCTCGACCTCTGCTCACTTCGCTGTAGGAATGGATCCCAGGAGGTGGTGCAGACTGTAGGTAGGTTCGTATCTGCTTGTCGCCAGTATTACGTCCGTGAATGATTGAGACACGGACAGCAGGAGTTAACAAAAACACGTCTTTACTGGTGGAAGTCAATAGTGAAACTAAAACAACAGAGGCTCACTAGCGCCTTTTATACAGGGGTGGTGACTGCCGGTACTGCAGTCTGAGACCAGTTATTCTCTTAAAGGTACATACACAACACTAACTGCCAGAAACATTCTTTCCAATCTGATGCAAGAGCCCATCCCTTGATTACCATATCTACGCAGTACAATAGTCCTGTCCAGTGTTCCCGCTAAGCTTCGCGACCGCACAGGGGTCTGGAGATCCCATGCAGGCTGCTCACCGGCTTTTAAATGGAAAAAAAATGCACATGCGCGTAAATATGAATGGATCCCGCAGCCACTTAAAGGGACCACGCACACAAAAATTAGAGTTAACTTTGGTCGTGTCTTCATCTTCCCCCTTTTCATTGCAAACATCATCATCTACAGACCCTTCTTTGTGTGCAACAATTCACATCGCTCTCATTGCCACCTTCGCGAAGCCACTTTTAAATTTTGCCAAAAACAATGTCGGCAGGCTAAACTACAATTTTATTTACAATCCATACTTTGTGGATGTAGCTACTTCTTAGCATTGTGCTTCTCCTTGATGCCAGTATATGATGTTTGAATTTTCAAATCTAATGAAGAAGTAGGAATATAAGAGGCGGCCAGTTGTTATGTCACTATGAGCCTTGGACTTGAGATCACCCTCTTGTCACAGGAGCATTGTCCAGAGATGAACCTCCTGCAGACTGCACCTTTCTACTTGCTGCAGCTCTACTTTCTCTCCTTTCTGCCACATGCGCAGGCTTGTGAGGGTGCTGGCAGCAGGTATGCACGTGCTGCTATTCTGAGAGACAGCAACATCGTGAGCACATTCCTGCCATGCCACCAGTACTGGGCAATGCCTAACCATGGCCACTGATCTGTAGGAAAGCAGAACTAATGGTATCATGACATCAGTGAAGTTCTGAAGAGATACTTGTCTCTTTCTCAGCTTGCATTGTTTGGAGTTTGGGAGAGAAAGCTGACACCTCAGGCCTCTGAGCATTTGTGGTAGAGGGGCTCCCTTGCAGGTTGGCCTGGAGATGCCACACACTGCATCCAGGATCTGCTGCAATGTAGAGAAATGGTGTCACTAATTTTTTTTATTCGTTCATGGGATGTGGACATCGCTGGCATAGCCATCATTTATTGCCCATCCCTAGTTGCCCTTGAGAAGGTGGTGGTGAGCTGCCGCCTTGAACGGCTGCAGTCCGTGTGGTGAAGGTACTCCCACAGTGCTGTTATGGAGGGAGTTCCAGGATTTTGACCCAGCGACAATGAAGGATGGTGTGTGACTTGGAGGGGAACTTGGAGGTGATGGTATTCCCATGCGCCTGCTGCCCTTGTCCTTCTAGGTGGTAGAGGTCGTGGGTTTGGGAGGTGCTGCTGAAGAAGCCTGTGCAGTGCATCTTGTAGATGGAACACATGTTGGCAGCCACGGTAGGCCGGTGGTAGATGGGATGCCAATCAAGCGGGCTGCTTTGTCTGGATGGTGTCGAGCTTCTTGAGTGTTGTTGGAGCTGCAGTCATCCAGGCAAGTGGAGAGTATTCCATCACACTCCTTACTTGTGCCTTGTAGATGGTGGAAAGGCTTTGGGGAATCGGGAGGTGAGACGCTCGCCGCAGAATACCTAGCCTTTGACCTGCTCCTGTTGCCACAGTATTTATGTGGCTGGTCCAGTTAAGTTTCTGGTCAGTGGTAACCCCCAGGATGTTGGTGGGGGATTTGGTGATGGTAATGGCGTTGAATGTCAAGAGGCGGTGGTTAGTCTCTTGCTTGTTGGAGATAGCTATTGCCTGGCACTTCTGTGGCGCGAATGTTACCTGCCACTTATCAGCCCAAGCCTGAACGTCGTCCAGGTCTTGTTGCATGTGGGCATGGACTGCTTCATTATTTGAGGAGTTGCGAATGGCAGTGAACACTGTGCAGTCATCAGTGAACATCCCCATTTCTGACTTTATGTTGGAGGGAAGGTCATTGATAAACAAGCTGAAGATGGTTGAGCCTAGGACACTGCCCTGAGGAATTCCTGCAGTGATGTCCTGGGGCTGTGATGATTGACCTCCAACCACCACAACCTTTGTGCTAGGTATGACTCCAGCCAGTGGAGAGTTTTCCCCCCGATTCCCATTGACTTCAGTTTTACTGGGGCTCCTTGATGCCACACTTAGTCAAATGCTGCCTTGATGTCTAGGGCAGTCACTCTCACCTCACCTCTGGACTTCAGCTCCTTTGTCCATGTTTGGACCAAGGCTGTGATGAGGTCTGGAGCCGAGTGGTCTTGGCGGAGCCCTAACCAGGCATCCGTGAGCAGGTTATTGGTGAGTAAGTGCCACTTGATAGCACTGTCGACACTTTTCATCACTTTGCTGATGATTAAGAGTAGACTGATGGGGCAGTAATTGGCCGGATTGGATTTGTCCTGCTTTTTCTGGACAGGACATACCTGGGCAATTTTCCACATTGTTGGATAGATGCCAGTGTTGTAGCTGTACTGGAACAGCTTGGCTGGAGGCGTGGCTAATTCTGGATCACAAGTCTTCAGCACGACAGCCGGGATGTTGTCGGGGCCAATAGCCTTTGCTGTATTCAGTGCGCTCAGCTGTTTCTTGATATCATGTGGAGTGAATCACATTGGATGAAGACTGGCTTCTGTGATGGTGGGGACTTCAGGAGGAGGCCGATATGGATCATCCACTCGGTACTTCTGTCTGAAGATGACAGCAAACGCTTCAGCCTTGTCTTTTGCACTCACGTGCTGGGCTCCACCATCATTGAGGATGGGGATATTCATAGAGCCTCCTCCTCCCGTTAGTTGTTTAATGGTCCATCACCATTCACGACTGGATGTGGCAGGACTGCAGAGCTTTGATCAGTTGATTGTGGGATCGCTTAGCTCTGTCTATAGCATGCTGCTTCCGCTTTTTAGCATACATGTGGTCCTGTGTTGCAGCTTCCCCAGGTTGGCACCTCATTTTTAGGTACGTCTGGTGCTGCTCCTGGCATGCCCTTCTACACTCATTATTGAACCAGAGTTGGTCCCCTGGCTTGATGGTAATGGTAGACTGAGGGATATGCTGGGCCATGAGGTTACAGATTGTGGTGGAATACAATTTTGCTGCTGCTGATGGCCCACAGCGCCTCATGGATGCCCAGTTTTGAGCTGCTAGATCTGTTCTGAATCTATCCCATTTAGCACGGTGGTAGTGCCACACTAACACGATGGAGTGAAGACGGGTCTTTGTCTCCACAAGGACTGTGCAGTGATCACGTCTATCAATGCTGTCATGGACAGATGCATCTGCGGCAGGTAGATTGTTAAGGACGAGGTCAAGTAGGTTTTTCCCTCATGTTGGTTCTCTCACCATCTGCCACAATCCTAGTCTGGCATGTCCTTCAGAACTCGGCCAACTCAGTCAGTAGTGGTGCTACGAGCCATTCTTGGTGATGGACATTGAAGTCCCCCACCCAGAGTACATTCTGTGACCTTGCTACCCTAGGTGGTAATCAGCAGGAGGTTTCCTTACCCATACTTGACCTGAAGCCATGAGACTTCATGGGGTGCAGAGTCAATGTTGAGGACTCCCAGGGCCACTCATTCCCGACTGTATACCGCTGTGCCGCCACCCCTGGTGGGTCTGTCCTGCCGGTGGGACACGACATATCCAGGGATGGTGATGGAGGAGTTTGGGACATTGGCTTTTGACCATTACTCTTTCCGAAACATAACTTTCTCCAGTATAATCCTGAGCACTCCAATCTCTTCTCCCTTTATGTAAAGGCTACAGGGAATCTGCTGGATGCAGCAAAATATGAAATAGAGCTGTACTGTGTTCTAAGCTACGTCAGACCTTACAGAGACACTGGAGTCAAAGCTCCCTCTATCACGGCACTCCTAGTTCCCTTGAAAACACAAAATTATGAGCAAACATCCTCTCTAACTTTGAAGTAGAAATGCTAATACAATGGCCTTGCTTTCCAACAGGCCCAGAACATTAGTTGCCGTGATTGAAGTCAGCAGACTGAGCTCGGCGCTCAACCCACCTGGTTAATGAGGTTTCCTACTGGAGATAATACAAAGGACACGTGGATTTATTTTTCTATTGTATGACTCACTGAATATTACCATAAATCTTTGAGTATAATACACCTGCATGCAATACATCATCCTCACACTTTGCACCACAAATCTTCAATAAATGTAGTACCTGTGTATAATATACTCCCAGACTTTTGGCTGTTGAGAACTGTTAAAATAAATTGGATTCTTTCTGAATGCCTTTCATCAAGAAAGAACTACCAAAAGAATAGAATTCGGCCAGTGTCGATTCACAGAGCCCGATCTTTTGGCGTAGTTTTCATGCATGCTCAAATCGGTTAATTTTTTTTCGCGCTTGTGCAAATCGGTGAATTGACACAGGCATTCGGCACAAATCCCCAAAAAATCCCAAGATTTAGGAGTTCCATCACGACTGATGCTTTATTTCACTCAGAAATTACGTCTCTTGCTCTCCCCCCTACCCCCCCCCCCCCCCCTACCGCCAACAGCCAACTCTGGCCCTTCTTGACCATGCCCCCACCCACTCAGGCCCCTCTTGACCATGCCCGCCCTCCCCTACTCCAGCCCCTCTAGAGTCTGGTTGATCCTGCTCTCTCAGCAATCCTGCCCTCTTAGAGATGGAAAAGTGCTAAGAGCAGAAAGGGGAGTGGATGGCAGTGAAAGAGGGATAAGGGCAGAAACTTCTCAACACTTTGGGGTGGGGGAAGAAAGTACGTACCAGCAGTAACAGAGGATGTATGGAGAGGGAGAGCCAACATGAATGGAATGGGTAGAGAGACAAGAGTATCAGCATGAATTATAGGGGAGAGGGTGCAGGAAGAATACCAACTTGAATGGAGGAGAGTGGAAGAAATGTGTCATGTTAAATTGACAGCAGAGAGTTAGAAGAGTGCCAGTATGAACTGGAAAAGTTGGAGAAGAAAGTGTATCTGCAATGTTGGAGAGTTTGTGTGATGCATTGTGTCTGTGAACTGGATGCAAAAGAGATTGAGGAGATTATTTTCAACTGCCACTCACCTATTTCTTGTTTGAAAAATGGGCGACCGGCAGAGGAAGATCGGATGGGCACATTGGAGACCCCTTTCATTCCCAAGGCTTGTCTGATTCAATTTTCAGATGGGCCTTTAAATGGGCACCAAGTTCTCCTGCCCAAAACAAATGGGACTCGGGAGGCTGTTTTAAGTATACAAATCAGGATCCTGCACTGGTTAAAGGACCCCAGTTGCCATTTTCATGTACAAATGGGTGGCGAATCCACATTGCATGCTAGGCCCAGTTGTACTAGGTGTTATGGGGCCTAACCAGTGGTTCCTAAAAGGGACACTGGAGGACACTCCAAAAACAATCTGGAAGTTTTTTTGGGGGGGATTATTTTTGGCCCCAGAGAAGCAGGAATGTTCTTCCAGGCCTCACAAATCTACAGCAGCCTGCCATAGATAAACCGCCAATTTCATGCCCAATTTGGGCAAAGTTAAAATTATGCCGAGAGTATCTTTCTGAACGGGAACAGTGGGAGGGGTTTTGGATACGAGAGAATGATCATTGAGGTAAATTTCAGAGATGTGATGGTCTGGTTGGTCTGTTGAAAATCCAAATTGCCATATATAAAAGTGCTTAAAATGAACCAGAATGCATTAGTTATAGTGTAAAAATTCAAAATCAAGGGAGCATGTCCCCAATCCCTCTAGAAATGTACAATTAACTTTGTGCCTTCAACACTTGGCTTGCCCCTTCAGTCTTTCACATACAAGAGATTTTTTCATCCAATATAGGTGAAAAATGTTGTGCATATCTACAACTTAAATTACAAAGCCTGTGTAACTATTTGTTTTTGTATATCAGGGATGTTCTTGAGTAATCAGCGTTTTTGCGACTGCCAGCTTTTTTGAAACTGTTAGCTTTTGTTAATTTCTTAGGTTGGCATGTACAGTCATCTTGACCCCATCTAGGGCTTGAGCACATAATCTAGGTTGACACTTTAGCGGAGTACTGAGGAGTGTTGCATTGTGAAGATGCTGTCTTTCAGTTGGGATGATGAATCGAGGTCGCATTTGCCTGTTCAGGTGGACATAGAAGATCCCATGGAGCCATTCAAAGAAGAACAGAGAAGCTCTGGTATCGTGGCTAACATTTATCCTCAACTAACGCCAGAAAACATAAATTAACTCGTCATCATTTCATTGCTGTATATGTGGGACCTTGCTGTGTGCAAATTGGATGCTGTGTTTACCTACATAACAGCAGTGAGTACGCTAATAGTAATTCATTGACTGCAGAGTGCTTTGGCATGTCCTGAGCAAATGAAAAGCGCTATCTAAATGTAAGTCTTTTTTGTATAGGCTCATTAGGAGGGCATATGCTTGTCTCATTTCACAAAGGCATTTTGAAAATGAACATCAAAGTGGGATCTTAATTTAGTTTTGCAGCAGCTATTGTATTTCACCCCCCAACGCCATCAAACCTCTGGGTAGTGGAATGCAGTCTACACTGTTCCCATCGATCTTGTAGTTGAACTAGTGGCTGCCGGAGCTCACACTACCTATTCCACAGATGAAGCTTGTGCATTTTTAAGACAAATTTCCATAGATAGTACTGTATCAGCAAAGCTATTACATGAAGTAATTCATATACTTTCACCAAGCACTGCTGTTTGGACTTGGTCTCTGCCACCTGGTTAGGCTCTCCCTCCTCCACATCCTTAGTTCTTCTAAGTTAGTTTTCTGTGGTGTGTGAGAAAACTGAATGAAGGTCTTCTTTCTTCAAGCATGCATTGCCCACACAATGCAACCCTACCTGACTGCCCTCTCGGGGCTTGTGGTGAGTGCATGTATAGTAATTATATAATAGTTCGCATTGATCAAAACAAATTGCCGATCCATTTCATGTACAGCACTTTTAAGCAGTGGAACAGGACCAAGGGTCAGCATTAGCTGACTTCAGCACACATCATATAAAACGTGATAACCGGGTGCCCACATGGTATCCCTAGAATGTGAGCCAGACCTGGTTCAGCGCCAGCACCAAGTGGAAGATGCATCTTCAAAGAATAAAAAAGGAGCTACAATGAAGTTAATCTTTCCTTCTGACTTTTTAAACATTATAGCGTGTTTATATTGCAACATTGTTTTAGGAAGTGGTCCTGCAGTTAGTATAAGAGGTGAAAAAAGTCAACCAGACAATATAAAGTTAAAAAGAAATTTCAAGTTGATATTGAATACCGTAATATTTTTCCTACAGACGATTCTTGATTGACACAGGCGAGCCAGCAGTACCTGAATACATCAGCTGTTTAAAAGATACTTTGACCCAATTGAATGCTAGTATTCAAGAAATTCTGGTGACTCACTGGCACACCGATCATGTTGGAGGCATACCAGATGTATTAAAAAGTGTTGTTGAAGGTGAGTACGCTGAGGTAAATGATCACCCAGTCACTAGTAATTGAAAATATAGCCATATGTATTTCCAGCTTTGTGCTGAATAAACTTTCATGCTGAAATAAATGCTAACTAGTAATATAACTATATTGCTATGTGCTTTTAATGGGAATGGGGGGACAGTGCTATTAAAATTTTGCCTGTAGCTCTAGATGGTGATTAGCATCTTCCTGAGAAGCTCACTATGTGGAATCACAAATGCAGAACTCTAGTACAATATGTTGAAGCACCAATGTGCCTTTGAACATGATCTATCCTTGGCCCCCTCCTATTTCTCATCTACATGCTGCCCTTCGGCGACATCGTCCAAAAACACAGTGTCAGTTTCCACATGTATTCTGACAACACCCAGCTCTACGTCACCACCACCTTTCTCAACCTCTCCACTAAATTGTCTAACTGTTTGTCCGCCATCACTAAGACTACATATTTCCACCAACATAACCGCCCGACTCCGCCCCGCCTCAGCTCATCTGCTGCTGAAACCCTCATCCGTGCCTTTGTTACCTCTAGACTTGATTATTCCAACGCTCTCCTGGCTGGCCTCCCATCTTCCAACCTCCGTAAACTTGAGCTCATCCAAAACTCTGCTGCCCGTGCCCTAACTCGCACCAAGTCCCGTTCACCCATCACCCCTGTGCTCACTGACTTACATTGGCTCCCAGTTAAGCAACAACACAATTTTAAAATTCTCATCATTGCTTTCAAATCCCTCCATGGCCTTGCCCCTCCCTATCCGTGTAACTTCCTCCAGCCCCACAACCCCCCGAGATCTCTGCGTTCCTCCAATATCTCTGCGCTCCTCCAATTCTGGCCTCTTGCTCATCCCCGATTTTAATCGTTCCATCATCGGTAGCCATGCTTTCAGCTGCCAAGGCCCTAAGCTCTGGAATTCCCTCCCTAAATCTCTCCTCGCTACCTCTCTCTCCTCCTTTAAGACTTAAAACCTACCTCTTCATCTGTCCTAATATGTCCTTCGGTGGCTCAGTGTCAAATTTTGTTTGATAACGCTCCTGCGAAGCGCCTTGGGACATTTTACTACGTTAACGACGCTATATAAATAAAGTTGTTTTTATATCCTCCAGGAACAGGAGTGACTCAGATGCCAAGTAACTTGTAGGTGGTTTACCAAAACTACAGCTGTAAAATGGAGGGGATTTCAAACACTGGATTTTACAGTAAATCTATAATGCAATTCCTTCTTAGGCAGTCCCGCGGAACCGTCCAATGTGGGACCTACAGTCTCTGTCACAGGTGGGGCAGACGGTGGTTGAAGGGGCGGGTGGGTGGGGTGCGTGGGTTGACGTGCACTCCTTGCGCTGCCTGCGCTTCGCTTCCGCTTGCTCCCGGCAAAGAGACTCGAGGTGTTTGGCGCCTTCCTGGATGCTTCTCCTCTACTTTGTGCGGTCTTGGGCCAGGGATTCCCAGGTGTCAGTGGGGATGTTACACTTTTTCAAGGAGGCTTTGAGGGTGTCCTTGAAGCGTTTCCTCTGCCCACCTGGGGCTCTCTTGCCGTGTCGGAGCTCCGAGTAGAGCACTTGTTTTGGGAGTCTCGTATCGGGCATGCGGACAATGTGACCCATCCATTGGAGCTGATTGAGCGTGGTCAGAGCTTCGATGCTGGGGATGTTGGCCTGAGCAAGAACACTGACATTGGTGCGCCTATCCTGCCAATGGATTTGCAGGATCTTGCGGAGGCAGCGTTGGTGGTACCTCTCCAGTGCTTTGAGGTGCCTGCTGTACATGGTCCATGTCTCTGAGGCATACAGCAGGGCAGGTATCACTGCTGCCCTGTAGACCATGAGCTTAGTGCCAGGTTTGAGGTCCTGATCTTCAAACACTCTCTTCCTCAGGTGACCGAAGGCTGCACTGGCACACTGAAGGCGGTGTTGGACTTCGTCGTCGACGTCTGCCCTTGTTGACAGTAGGCTCCCGAGGTATGGAAAGTGGTCCACGTTGTCCAAGGCCTTGTCATGGATTTTGATAATCGGGGGGCAGCACTGTGTGGCGGGGGCAGGTTGGTAGAGGACCTTTGTCTTACGGATGTTTAGTGTAAGGCCCATGCTCTCGTATGCTTCGGTGAAGGTGTTTATGATGGTTTGGAGTTCGACCTCCGAGTGAGCGCAGACGCAAGCATCGTCTGCATACTGTAATTCGACGACAGAGGATGGGACGACCTTGGATCTGGACTGGAGGCAACGGAGGTTGAACAGTTTCCCGTTTGTTCTGTAGATTAGCTCCACTCCGGTGGGGAGCTTACTGAGGGTGAGATGGAGCATTGCAGCAAGGAAGATTGAGAAGAGCGTTGGTGCGATGACACAGCCTTGCTTGACCCCGGTTCGTATGTGAATTGGGTCTGTGGTGGAGCCGTTGATCAGGATCACGGCTTGCATGTTGTCGTGAAGCAGGCGGACAATAGTGACAAACTTTTGAGGACATCCGAATTTGAGGAGGACACTCCATAATCCCTCACGGTTGACAGTGTCGAAGGCCTTTGTGAGATCAAAGAAGGCCATGTACAGCGGTTGGTGCTGTTCCCCGCATTTCTCTTGTAATTGACGTGTGGTGAAGATCATGTCCATTGTGCCCCTTAGTGGGCGGAATCCGCATTGCAACTCTGGGAGGAGCTCTTCGGCCACTGGGAGAAGGCGATTGAGGAGGATTCTTGCGATGACTTTCCCTGTGGCAGATAGCAGGGAAACCCCTCTGTAATTACCGCAATCGGACTTGTCACCTTTCTTGAAGATGGTCACAATTACGGTGTCTCTGAGATCCCCTGGCATGCTCTCCTCCTTCCAGATAAGAGAAATGAGTTCATGAATTCGTGCCAGTAGTGCTTCTCCGCCATGCTTTAGTGCCTCGGCGGGGATTCCATCTGCTCCTGAGGCCTTGTTCTTCTTCAGTTGTCGGATGGCCTTTTCAACCTCATGCCGGGCTGGGGTTGTGCTGAGATGGTGGCGGGTAGCATGCTGTGGGATGGAGTTGAGGACACTCGTGTCGAAGACAAGAGTCGTGGTTAAGGAGATCTTCGAAGTGCTCCTTCCAGCGGGCACTGACTGCTTCCCTGTCCTTGATGAGTACCTCTCCGTTCTTGGCCCGCAGTGGGGAAGGGCCTTGGGTGCGTGGGCCGCAGATGGTCTTGACTGCGCTAAAGAATCCACGCACGTCGTGGTTGTCGGCTAGCTGCTGGATCTCCTGCGCTTTCTCCACCCACCATCTGTTCTTTAGGTCGCAAGTTTTTTGTTGGACCTCGGCCTTCAGGCTTCTGTAGAGCTGCTTTCTTGCTCTCGAGTTCTGTTGCTGTTTCCAGATCAGGAATGCCTTGCGCTTGCGGTTTATTAGCTCCTGGATCTCCTGGTTGTTCTCGTCGAACCAGTCTTGGTGTTTCCTGGTTGAGTGACCGAGCGTCTCTTCACAGGTGCTGATTATGGAGGCCTTGAGTGCAGACCAGGCGCAGTGGGCACTCTGTGTCTCTGCATCACTGGGAGTCGTCAGGTTGTTTGTGAGGCACAGGCTGAATAGGGCTTTCTTAGCAGGGTCTTTGAGTGCTTCAGCGTTAATTTTCCTGCGGCATTGTTTCTGTTGCCGCCGCTGTTTTGGGGCTACATTGATGGAGATGACAGAGCGGATTAGGCGGTGGTCTGTCCAGCAGTCGTCAGCTCCTGTCATGACGCGGGTGATGCGGACGTCCTTGCGGTCCCTCACTCAGACGATGACGTAGTCCAGCAGATGCCAGTGCTTGGAACGAGGGTGCTGCCATGAAGCCTTGTACTTGTCTCTCTGACAGAACAAGGTGTTGGTTATGACGAGGCCATGTTCTAAGCATTTCGACAGGAGGAGGGTACCGTTGGAGTTGGCTTTCCCTACCCCCTCTCTGCCGATCACACCTCTCCAGAGGTCTGTGTCCTTTCCAACTCTGGCGTTGAAGTCGCCAAGGAGGATCAGCTTGTCACCCGTTGGGATTCGGGACAGGGATTGTTCGAGGCTGGAATAGAATTCCTCTTTGGTCTCGTCTGTGGCTTCCAGTGTTGGGGCGTACGCACTGATGACCGTAGCGCACTGATTTCGGGCTAGGGTGAGTCGAAGAGTCATGAGGCACTCGCTTTATATAAATAATAAAGTTGTTTTTATATCGTCCAGGAACAGGAGTGACTCAGATGCCAAGTAACTTGTAGGTGGTTTACCAAAACTGCAGCTGTAAAATGGAGGGGATTTAAAACACTGGATTTTACAGTAAATCTATAATGCAATATTATAAAAATTAACACCAGAAAAATAATTTGTAATATCAGCAGGAATTTGTTTGTCACAATGTAATTCAAAATTCAGTTATATTTTAATGGATTGGATGTAGCTGGTATAAATACACGTATGTAGGCCCAATATAGCAGAAACAGAGACAGCGCTGCTCTATAGTGTTAGTTTTTACTATGAAACTATATATTTACCAAAATATTTTCTGTATAATATGAAGGAAGTCAAGTGAAGCAAAACTGCATTCAGAACTGTTCCAAACCTCCCCCCCTCCCCAATTCTCAAATGTCATTGGTAACTTTCAATAGTGAAGCATCAGAATTTAGGAGCCATAATGGCGAAGTTAGGAAACGTTAGGTCATTTTTAACCTCAATCAGAAAGCTTACTTGAAGTCAAAATTAGAGAGTATTGGTTTAAATCAAATTTAGTTAATTGAAGTAACCTGTTTTTCTGTTTGGATTTGTTCCATTAAAATATGGCAAAACCTTTTTGTGAACAGCTTGCAGTATGGGGACAAGGCAACGATTAAGTTTTTTATTTGTCAAAACTGATTTGTAAAGGGCAAGTCACTCGAATAATTGAATGGCCCGGAGTTTGCAGTTAGCGGCGAAACAACGGTGATCACCGCTGACCACAAAGAAAACTACCCACAAAGATCTCACGATCTCTATGGCGAACACTTGAGGTTTCTCAATGTTAAGTTGATTGTAGCACTGTCAAAAAGGGATCCCCAGCATAGAACAGCAGTGATGTCATCAATTTGTCTAAGCAGCCAATCACATTGAAGAATTCTCAGACAGCAAATCAGGAAATAAAAATCACTGATTATCAATTCACTTGTTAAAATGTTTTTACAGAGAGCAAAATAAAGATTGGGACATACACATGGGGTTATGGTAGCATAATGGAGATATTTGACATTCCACAAATATAAAATGTGTTTTTCAGGGCCAGAATGGTTGTTCAGCAGTCACTGGGGCAGAAATTCGGGTCTCCATGGGTGAGCACGCACAGGGTACTCACCCGTAGGCCCAATGGAAGTGCTGGTTTCCTGCATGCATTGCGCATGCGCGGGAAACCGGCACTTCCGTTCCCCTGAAAGCAGGGGTTCAGAGGTTGAACGCGTGCGCGGGAGAGGCTGCGCGTGCGCATCGAACTTACAGGTTTTCCCAGGAGGGTAAGTCTCCAGAAGTTACACATTTAAAAAGCAGGCGTAAGGCCTGCTTTTTACAAGGTAAGTGGTGAATTAATTAAAATTAAAACATTTTTCCCACAGGTTTATTATTTTTAAATACTTTAAAGAAAGGTAAGTTTATTTTTAGCCCCGTTAGAAAATAAAATTATTTTTTTCAAAAATTTATATTATTGTTTAAAATAGTTATTTCATGTAATTTATAGTTTATTTAAAAATGTGATTTAAAAAAAAATTATTTGAAGATGTAGTGATGTTTTGGGGCCGTAGCATTTCTAAGTTTTGACAGCACTTCCTGTCAAGCTTATGAATGGAGCATTCCCTGCTCCGATTGGCTCCCCATGGCCCACGTGATCCCAGGGGACGCATTGAACTAACTGTGCCCCGGGATACGCAAGCACTGCACGCCGGCAGCTGGAGCAAGCCCAGGATCGGAATCCCACGGGGGCCCACAGCACAATGGCCGGCACGCAAGGTAAGTGCAGGTCGGGGGCTTACACCCGCGGGAAGCCCCCGACCTGAATTTCTGGGCCAATATGTCATTAAAACCCCAGTTACACCTATTCCAACAAGGCTTAACTGTTTATGGGGTGTTTAACAGCGCTATTAAAGCAAAAAAGCCTAAGTTTTTATCAGTTCAACTGATTTCACTGATTGCCGGCTATGGGGTTTACCACAGCACAGCCTGTGGCGGAACAGTGAATGACTGATTGCAACTTCAGGATTTTTGCGTTGAGCTGCGCATGCGCTAAATCCTGAAGTTGCGGTCAGTTTCAGAGGGGTAATGACGGCGAACGCTGACAGTTTGCCATCAATACCACTGCAAAATCCGGGCCATTGAAGTTTTTAAAGGAGACTGCCAAATGTATAGACAATAGGGAATGCTGTGGATGTGGTATATCTGGACTTTAAAGATCTCTTTTAAAACTCATTGCAGAGATTACTAATAATGTTATGTGATGTTCTTTGCCTTTCACTCGTTTCTCTCCTGCCTCTCTTTATGCCCTGTCCGAGCTCATCTTGCCCATGAGACATGCCTCATCCTTTGGTTAGTCATCCTTTTTGGATTATAACTCTGAGCAACGCCTTGGAATGTTTTTCTACATTAAAGGCACTATACAAATGCAAGTTCTGTGAATAGCTCCAAAGTGGAGCTGAACTGACACAGGTAAGCTGGGCCAAATGAGGTTTCCTGTTGTGTATTTTCTCTATCAGTTCTATAATAAGAGTGAGACTCCAGGGACGGCAAATTGTACAGTGCTGGTAACTGAAACTAAAGCAAACTGCAAATTACTAATACTTTTATTTTCTATTTGAGCATTCAAGGCTTATTTGTACAAGTACATGGCTTGTTTGTTAAGCACCATTAGTGAATCTTAATATAGAATGTTTCTTTAATCTGAAAAGAATAATAAACATAGTGCTGTTGTCTATATATCTAGAGATTAGTTCATTTGTACATACTGTATATCTAATTCCTTGAGTGTTTTCAGATTTGTAAACAGCCTACATTATCTTAACTAGGTCTACAAAATCCTCCAAAATTGTAACTAAATTAGACCACTGCTGTTTTTTAATGTGTCTGTTTGAATTTTATAAGGTGGTGATGTTCAAATTAGCAAACTTTCACACAGACCACCTCAAAAAGAGACAATCGGAAAAGGTGAGAGTCAGTACACATATCTAAAGGATGGAGATGTGTTGGAGACTGAGGGAGCCACACTGAGGTATTCTTGGACATAATTTTTCCTTTTTAATGAGCAAGTTTTTGATTCTTTTTATATCTGTAAATGTATGGATATTACGTCTGATAAAAATCACAAAGAATTATTTGAGTCTGAATTAACAGCATAATATGTAAATCATTGTAAAATGCAGTAATTAAAAGGATGAAGTTGAAAGAGACCGAGGAATCATAATAGACTCAAGACTTTACAGGGCCTGGGGAAAATCGGCGTTAACGGGCGGTATGGGCCTTGAAATAGGGTCAGTATCCTTATCGCCCCGTTAACCTCGATGATCGGCCGTATGTAACTTTCACAGAGGCCTACCTTTGGCCATCCGAAGCGCCTACCTGAAATAAGCGGTAGGCCTCTTTCCCATGTAATTGTAAGGAAAACATGGGTAGAACTTGCGAGAACGAACATTTTGCCCATGTGTGCTAGCATTCTGATCAGGAATCGGCTGGAAATGAGAAGGAACAGGAGTGCTCCTCCTGACTCCACTTAAAGGTGAAGTGAAAGTGACAGCCTTGACATCAAGGCAGCACTTGACCGAGTGTGGCACCAAAGAGCCCTAGGAAAATTGAATCAATGGGGATCGGGGGAAAACTCTTAACATGCTGGAGTCATACCTAGCACAAAGGAAACTGGTTGTAGTTTTTGGAGGCCAACCATCTCACTCTCAGGACATTGCTGGTGGAGTTCCTCAAGGCAGTGTCCTAGGCCCAACCATCTTTAGCTTCTTCATCAATGATCTTCCCGCCCTCATAAGGTCAAAAGTGGGGATGTTCGCTGATGATTACATAGTGTTCAGTTCCATTCGCAGTTCCTCAAATAATAAAGTAGTCTGTGCCCATATGCAGCAAGACCTGGATAACATTCAGGCTTGGGCTGATAAGTATCAAGTAACATTCGCACCACACAAGTGCCTGGGATTGACAATCTCTAACAATAGAGAGTCCAACCACCTGCCCTTGACATTACCATCGTTGAATCCCCCACCATCAACATCCTGGGGGTCACCATTGACCAGAAACTTAACTGGACCAGCAAGATAAATATTGTGGCTACAAGAGCAGGTCAGAGGCTGGGAATTCTGCAGCAAGTGAATCACCTCCTGACTCCCCAAAGCCTTTCCACCACCTACAAAGCACAAGTCAGGAGTGTGATGGAATACTCTCCATTTGCCTGGATGAGTGCAGTTCCAGCAGCACTCAAGAAGCTCAACACCATCCAGGACAAAGCAGCCCACTTGATTGGCACCCCATCCACCACCTTAAACATGCACTCCTCCACCACTGGCGCAACATACTGCAGTGTGTACCATCTACAAGATGCAATGCAGCAACTCGCCAAGGCTTCTTTGACAGCACCTTCCAAATCTGCGACCTCTACCACCTAGAAGGACAAGGGCAGCAGGCGCATGGGAACACCACCACCTCCAAGTTCCCCTCCAAGTCGCACACCATCCTGACTTGGAAGTATATCACCAATCCTTCATCGTCATTGGGTCAAAATCCTGGAACTCCCTACCTAACAGCACTGTGGGAATACCTTCACCTCACGGACTGCAGCAGTTCAAAAAGGCGGCTCACCACCATCACCTCAAGGGCAGTTAGGGATGGGCAATATCCACATCCCATTAATGAATTTTTTAAAATGCAGGCTGCTGCCTGACCAGCCTCGCCCCGCCTTGACATCGTGTCCATCCCCTCCGAGCACCTACTTCTGGGCCTCTGCCAGCATTCTAGTCGGCTGACATTCCTGAGGCTGTAGAGCAGCAAGATACATCAGGACGCTTGTTTGCCGTCCGCAGCTCGTCTGCCAAGTTCAAATGAGGCTTGGGCCTCAAAATCGCAGCCATCTCTTCGCTGCCGAATGAGTGGCCGAGCAATGTACTCCACCAGCTAACCACCCAAAAGTCAAAATTTACGAGGCTGTTTAAGGACTGGAGAATTTTAGCTATGAGGAAAGATTGGATAGTCTGTTTTCTTTGGAACAGAGGAGGCTGAGGGGAGACTTGATTGAGGTGTATAAAATTATGAGGGGCCTAGATAGAGTGGATAGATAGGTCAATAACCAGTAATTGGTCGAAGGATTAGGGGGGAGTTGAGGAAAACTTTTTTCACCCAGAGGGTGGTGGGAGTCTGGAACTCACTGCCTGAAAGGGCTGTCGAGGCAGAAAACCTCATCACATTTAAAAGTACTTGGATATGCACTTGAGATGCTATAACCTACAAGGCTACGGACCAAGAGCTGGAAAGTGGGATTAGGCTGGATAGCTCTTTTTTTTGGCTGGCATGGACATGATGGGCCGAATGGCCTCCTTCTGTGCCGTAAGCTTCTATGATTCTATGACCCCACCATGTCTAACCAATGCAGAGCAGCAATCATCAAAGCAGTAGAATAATAAAGTTACAAGAAGTCATGATTAAACGGCACTGCTCTGGTCAGACTTCATCTTCAGTACTGTATCCAGTTCTGGTTACTAATACACAAGGGAGACAGTCAAACACTGGCCGAAGTGTAGGGAACCACAACACTGAACCCTAGTGTCAAAGGTTGGAGTTATGAGGAACGACTGAGAGGTGATCTTAGAGTATATTTAACGTAATGCAAACTAAATCTGGAATATTACTTTAAATTGCAAGAGGGAACACAGATTCAAACTATTAAAAAGCAAATATAAGACGGATATCAGGAAATTCACACAGTGACCAATACATGAATGATAGGGTAGTGGACATGAAAACCCTGAAATCATTATAATAAAAAATGTGATCATGCAGTGGGAGGACTTTAGGGTCATTCTGGATGGATGAACTAAGATGGACTGAATGGCCTTCCACATCTGTAATCATCCTCTGATCATGTTAAAATAATGTTATACCCTGCCATTTAATCTTATTTATAGTTACAGTCTATTTTTTAAAGTTTCATGTATTCTAGGTATTACAGAAAACTCTGCTTTTCAATTTTGTGAAATAATAGTTAGTCCCACATCATGCGTGAAATTTGAAACTTCAAATGTGATCAACAATTCTACATATGCAGATATCTGTGATAATGGACCTTTTTGTTCTTTTGGAATTTGATCTAGCTGTACACCATATAATGAAAAATTGCTGCATTTCTGGACCATAAGAAAGAAACCTCATGAGCTGACACATTTCTCCTGCGGAGCCAAATTAATGACCCAGATAGCAGGATATTGTGACTGAGACATTAAAATACACTTTGGATAAGTGCAAGAGAGATCTATGCTATATTGAGTGACATGGTATTTTAATGGGGATGTCGGACTTTCCTTTCCCTGTTGGATATCTCTATTATGATATTCAGTCCACCTGTTGGTGACCTGTAGTCACCATAGGAACAGGAATCGGCCATTCAGCCCCTCGAGCCTGTTTTGTCATTCAATTAGATCATAGCTGATCTGTATCTTAACTCTGTTTACCCACCTTGGTTCCATATCCCTTAATACTCTTGCCTAACAAAAATCTTGGGATCTAGAACACACATTCACACATCATTACCCTCCATCGTGTTGTGTGGCACTACCACTGTGCTAAATTGGATGGATTCAGAACAGATCTAGCAGCTCAAAACTGGGCATCCATGAGGCGCTGTGGGCCATCAGCAGCAGCAGAATTGTATTCTACCACAATCTGTAACCTCATGGCCCGGTATATCCCTCAGTACCATTACCATCAAGCCAGGGGACCAACCCTGGTTCAACAAGGAGTGTAGAAGAGCATGCCAGGAGCAGCACCAGGCGTAGCTAAAAATGAGGTGCCAACCTGGGGAAGCTGCAACACAGGACTACATGCATGCAAAAAAGCGGAAGCAGCATGCTATAGACAGGGCTAAGCGATCCCACAACCAACGGATCAGATCAAAGCTCTGCAGTCCTGCCACAACCAGTCGTGAATGGCGGTGGACCATTAAACAACTAATGGGAGGAGGAGGCTCCATGAATATCCCCATCCTCAATGACGGTGGAGCCCAGCACGTGAGTGCAACAGACAAGGCTGAAGAGTTTGCAACCATCCTGGGGAAAATGATTCCAATTAGAAGAATAAAGATGACGTATATAATCTTTGAGTCATGCTGAGTCGAAAAGTTGGTGGGTGAAGACCCACTCTAGGATGGCAGCACGTAATACAGCTGACACTTCAGTGAGCAATGAGGAAATATAAAGTTGAAGGAGCTGCCTTTCAGGTGAAACGTTAAACCAAGCCCACATCTGCTCAGGTGGATGCAGAAGATCTCATGGCACTATTCAAAGAAGAGTAGGGAAGTTCTTCCAGTATCTTGACCAACATTTATTCCTCAACCAACTCTTGACATTTATCTCTCAACCTGTGCACATATTGACTGCCACATATGCTTACAAAACAGTGACTACACTTCAAAGGCAATTTGTAAAGTTCTTTGGAATATGCTGAGGACATGAAAGGTGCGACATAAATGCAAGTTCTTTTTTCTTTCTTTTGTTACTGACCTCGAGTCCTTGATGCTGCCACTGGGTGATCATTAACATTCTTCATGGTGATGAGCCCAAAAGTTTTAGCAAAAATTGTTTAGGAGTTCCATAAATTCAGGGATTGTACCCCATGCCTGGAGGATAGATAGTGTAATCCTGATTTTCAAAAATGGGAATAAGGTATGAATTGTAGAATAAAGAGCAAAATCTGTTCATGTTTGAAATCTGAAACAAAAACAGAAAAGGTTGGAAATACACAGCAGGCCATTCAGTATCGGTGGAAAAGAAAGATGAGATGATGCCTTGGTCGAGGCCATTTAGGACTGAAAAATTAAACAAAAGCAAGCAATTAAATAGAATCTGAACAAAAGAGTAACAAGCAAAAAGATAATCCAACTACATGGAGGGAGTAAATCAGTGAAACCCCTTTAACTTGTTTAAAAGAAAAGCAAGATTATCAGATAATGTAAACGATCACCTCAGCCAGGCAATAGAAAGAAGTACTAAATAAATTATAAACACAAGAGCAATGTGAGAATAGCTAAGGCGCAGAGAGAGGCCCACCCAAAGAAAAAAGCAAGAAATTGAGAAATTTGAAAATACAGAAAGCCAGAACAAGTTTGAAGTGAAAACAGAAAATGCTGGGAAAGGATGGTCTGTTAGTGAAAGGGAAGAAAAGGGACTGCATACCATCTTCCCCATCAATATCATGTCTCATGAAGAGGCTCCAAATCACCCCTCCCCCAGAAACCAGTAGATCCTTCTCACATCACCATCACCCCTTGCTGCAAAGGAAATGGAGGATATCTCCTCTGGCTTGAACAGTGTTCAAGCCAGAGGAGAAAGATAAGCTACTGTTTTTGAAGTACAGTTCCTGGGTAATCCTAGAATTACAGATTAGTCAGTCTGTCAGTACTAGAAAAAATGTTTGTGTGTATCATGGGTCACTATCCATATTTATTTAAAAAGTATAGTTGCCATAAGGAGGTGTCCACATAGTTGTGGATGCAGTAGTTTATACCTTACCAATCTACTGCAAATTTTTTATCTTATAGTTGTAATGTACTTGGATTTTCAGCGGGCATTTGATAAAAGTCAGCAGCAAGACTTTTGAAGAAGATTAAGGCTCACTATTTGCCACTTGGATTGCTAATAGCCTTGCCTATAGAAAGTAAACGATGGAAATAAATAGAGATGCTCTTGGAGATAGACAGGACGAGTGAAATTTCCTGGGTATCTATTCTCGTTCCCTTGCTGCTCACAATAAGGGGAGGGTACTTCTGGCCTTGTAATATAAAATCGACTACTGGCACCAAACAAGTTGGCTGGAAGGGTGCTGCACATTATTTAAAGAGATCGGAATGAATGTCAACTGGATGTTAATGTGGATAAATGAAAGGTAATGCAGATTGGTACAGCAAGTATATAATGTGCGCAATGAATGGCTGTCCCTCGACAAAGATAGAAAAGGCAAAAGCTTTGGGTTGGATTATTGAAAACCTACATAATGTGAAGATATTATCTGCCAGGCTAATCAAGTACTCTTGCATTTGGAAAGTATTTTATTATAAGCTGAAACACTTTTTTTAAACCGTTAAAAATTTATTAGTAAAGCCTCATTTTGAATATTCTGGACAATTTTGAATTCCCTCTCCCCGGCAGAGAATTGGTGCATGGAAGAACATTCAAAGAGAGTGACTAGTATAACTAGCAAGGGCCAGTTTTCTGAGTGTGCACTCCTGGCCTGCTGGAATTGCATATCTGCAAATCACTGGCATGATTCACCCAATTTTTCATGTATTAAAGTAATGCAATTCATCCTGTAGAATTTGAAACCAATGCTGCTGTTGTACTAATATATCGCTTTTGTTGGTGCACAGTTGATTTTGGATTGATTTGGAATCAGGTGTATAGGATTAGGGTTAATATAGCTTGGTACAGACAGAACAATAAGAGACAGAGTAATAAAATGAAAAGCAAACAAAAACTGTACTTGTCTAACAGGATACATACAGAAACAAGGTATTGAGTAAATGCCAAATAATGTTTGGTTTGTAACCAGGAATATGCATTTTCTGACACCACAGGGATTATATTGTGCACTTGGAATTCACCCCACAGGGACCTGTAGTAACTGAAATCACTAATTCATATCTTCTGTAAATGCCTATGCTACATGCACTATGTATTTAAACATTACAAATCTGATTTAATTAATCTCAGCTGAAGTAGCTGTAGATGTGCAACAATTAGTTTCAATGCCTGACCTGGGGAGGACAAAATCACTTACAATTCCCACTTCTGGTCGTTATCCAGTGACCCTGGTTGAAAATTGTTGTGAATGGTAATCAGGTGAGGACAGAATTTGGCTAGGCTTGATGTCCCTGTGGTGGTATAGCTTGTTGACAGTCATTCTTCACACATGAAGAAAGGCTACTTGGGCAAAATACCATAAGCATGTTTGATACCAATTCCACTGCTAGAAATTCAATGGCACCATGTCGTTGGGCACTAAACGGGCGCCTAAGCCTCTAATATAAGAACATAAGAAATAGGAGCAGGAATAGGCCACTTGGCCCCTCGAGCCTGCTCTGCCATTCAATAAGATCAAGGCTGATCTTGGGCTCAAAGCCACTTCCCCGCCCGCTCCCCATAACTCTTCACTCCCTTACCTTGCAAAAATCTGTCTATCTCCACCTTAAATGTATTTAATGATCCAGTCTCCACTGCTCTCTGGGGCAGAGAATTCCATAGATTTACGACCCTCTGAGAGAAGAAGTTCCTCCTCTTCTCGGTTCAAAAAGGGCGACCCTTTATTCTAAAACTGTGCCCCCGCATTCTAGATTTCCCCACGAGGGGAAACATCCTCTCTGCATCTACCCTGTCGAGCCCCCTCAGTATCTTATATGTTTCAATAAGATCACCTCTCATTCTTCTAAATTCCAATGAGTATAGTCCCAGCCTGCACAACCTTTCTTCATAAGACAACCCCCTCATCTCTGGAATTACCCTAGTGAATCGTCTCTGAACTGCCTCCAATGCAAGTATATCCCTCCTTAAAAAAGGAAACCAAAACTGTACGCAGTACTCAAGGTGTGGTCTCGCCAATACCCTGTACAGTTGTAGCAGGACTTCCCTGCTTTTATACTCCAACCCCTTTGAAATAAAGGCCAACATTCGATTTGCCTTTTTGATTACTTGCTGTACCTGCATGCTAACTTTTCATGCACAAGGACCCCCCAAGTCCCTCTGAACTGTAGCATTTTGTAATCTCTTTCCATTTAAATAATAATTTGCTTTTTTATTTTTCCTGCCAAAGTGTATAACCTCGCACTTTCTCACATTATACTCCATCTGCCAAATGTTTGCCCACTCACTTAGCCTGTCTATATCCCTTTGCAGCTTCTTTGAGTCCTCTGCACAACTTGCTTTCCCACCCATCTTTGTATCATCCGCAAACTTGGCTACATTACACTCGGTCCCTTCATCCAAGTCATTAATGTAGATTGTAAATACTTGAGGCCCCAGCACCATTCCCTGTGGCACCCCACTAGTTAGTGTTTGCCAACCGGAAAATGACCCATTTATCCCGACTATCTGTTTTCTGCTAGTCAGCCAATTCTCTATCCATGCTACTATATTACCCCCAATTCCGTGAGCTCTTATCTTATGCAGTAACCTTTTATGTGGCACCTTATCGAATGCCTTCTGGAAATCCAAATACACCACATCCACTGGTTCACCTGACTTGGATAGAGAACTGGTTGGCAGACAGGAAGCAAAGAGTTGGAACAAACGGGTCTTTTTCCGAGTGGCAGGCAGTGACTTGTGGGGTACTGCAGGAATCGGTGCTAGGACCCCAGCTATTCACAATATAAATTAATGATCTAGACGAGGGAACTAGACGTAATGGCCCAGAAATTCAGGTCTCCACGGGTGAGTACGCACGGGGTACTCACCTGTAGGCCAATGGAAGTGCCGGTTTTCTGCATGCACTGCGCATGCGCGGGAAACCGGCACTTCCGATCCTCTGAACGAAGAGGTTCAGAGATCGAACGCGCGCGCAGGACAGGCTGCGCGTGCGCATCAAACTTACGTTTTTTTTGCAGGTTTTCACGCAAGGGTAAGCATGCAGGATTTAGAAATGTAAAAAGCAGGCATAAGGCCTGCTTTTTACAAGGTAAGTGGTCAATTAATTAAAATTAAAACATTTTTTCCACAGGTTTATTATTTTTAAATACTTTAAAGCAAGGTAAGTTTATTTTTAGCCCCATTAGAATATAAAATTATTTTTTTCAAAAATTTAAATTATTGTTTAAAATAGTTATTTAATGTAATTTATAGTTTATTTAAAAAGTGTGACTTTAAAAAAAAAAAAAAAGTTATTTGAAGGTTTACTGCTATTTTGGGGCCGTAGTATTTATAAGTTTTGACAGGCCTTCCTGTCAATCTTTTGAATGGGCTTTTCCCTCCTCCAATTGGCTGCCCATGGCCCACGTGATCCCAGGGGACGCATCGCACTAACTGCGCCCCTGGGATACGCAAGCACTGCGCGCCAGCAGCTGGGCAGGCCCCGGATCGGAACTCCACGGGGCCCTACAGCTCAACTGCCGGCGCGCAAGTTAAGTGCAGGTCGGGGGCTTACACCCGCGGGAAGCCCCCGACCCGAATTTCTGGGCCATTATCTCCAAGTTTGCAGATGACACAAAGCTGGGTGGGCGTGTGTGCTGTGAGGAGGATTTCGAGAAACTCCAGTATGATTTGGACAGGTTGGGTGATTGGGCAGATGCATGGCAGATGCAGTATAATGTGGATAAATGCGAGATTATCTACTTTGGTGGCAAAAACAGGAAGGCAGATTTTTATCTGATCGGCAATAGATTGGGAGAAGGGGAAGTGCAACAAGACCTGGGTGTCCTTATGCACCAGTCGCTGAAGGTAAGCATGCAGGTGCAGCAGGCGGTTAAGAAGGCAAGTGTTGGTCTTCATAGTGAGAGGATTCGAGTACAGGAGCAAGGATGTCTTGCTGCAGTTGTACAGGGCCTTGATGAGACCACATCTTGAGTATTGTGTGCAGTTTTGGTCGCCTTACCTGAGGAAGGATGTTCTTGCCATGGAGGGAGTGCAGCGAAGATTCACCAGACTGATACCTGGGATGGCAGGAATGACGTATGAGGAGAGATTGGGCTTCTATTCGCTGGAGTTTAGAAGAATGAGAGGGGGTCTCATTGAAACTTATAAAATTCTAACAGGACTAGACAGACTAGATGCAGGATGGATGTTCCCGATGGCGGGGGAGTCCAGAACCAGGGGTCACAGTCTAAAGATAAGGGGTAAGCCATTTAGGACAGAGATGAGGAGGAATTTGTTCACCCAGAGAGTGGTGAACCTGTGGAATTCTTTACCACAAGAGGCAGTTGAGGCCAATTCATGAAATATACTCAAGAAGGAGTTAGATATATTTCTTAAGGCTAAAGGGATCAAGGGATATGGGGAGAAGGCAGGGACAGGGTACTGAATTTGGATGATCAGCCATGATCTCATTGAATGGCGGAGCAGGCTCAAGGGGCCGAATGGCCTACTCCTGCTCCTATCTTCTATGTTTCTATGTCCACCCTGCTTGTTACATCCTTAAAGAACTCCAGCAAATTTGTTAAACATGATTTCCCTTTCATAAAACCATGCTGACTCTGCTTGACTGCATTATGATTTTCCAAATGTCCTGCTACTGCCTCCTTAATGAAGGACTCCAGCATTTTCCCAACGACAGATGTTAGGCTAACTGGTCTATAGTTTCCAGCTTTCTGTCTCCCTCCTTTCTTAAATAGGGGTGTTACATTTGCTGTTTTCCAATCCGCTGGGACCTCTCCAGAGTCCAGGGAATTTTGGTATATTGCAACCAATGCATCCACTATCTCTGCAGCCACTTCTTTTAAGACCCTGGGATGCATGCCATCTGGTCTTTTAGTCCCATTATTTTACCAAGTACTATTTCCTTAGTGATAGTGATTGTCTTTGGTTCCCCCCTCCCTGTGGCCCCTTGATTATCCATTATTGGGATGTTGTTAGTGTCTTCTACCGTGAAGACAGATACAAAATATTTGTTCAAAGTCTGCCATTTCTCCGTTCCCCATTATTAATTCCCCAGTCTCATCCTCTAAGGGACCAACTTTAGCTACTCTCTTTTTATATTCCTGTAGAAGTTCTTACTATTTGTTTTAATGTTTCTTGCCAGTTTACTCTCATAATTGATCTCTTTTTTTTAGTCATCCTTTGCTGGTTTTTAAAAATTTCCCAATTCTCTGGTCTCCCACCAATCTTGGCAACATTGTATGCCTTCGTTTTCAATTTGATACCATCCTTTACTTCCTTAGTTAGCCACGGATGGTGCTCCCTTTTCTTAAAATCTTTCTCACTGGAATATATTTTTGTTGAGAGTTATGAAATATCTCCTTAAATGTCCGCCACTACATTTCAACTGTCTTACCCTTTAATTTATTTTTCCAGTCCACTTTAGCCAGTTCTGCCCTCATGCCATTGTAATTACCTTTGTTTAAGATCGGGACACTGGTTTGAGATACAACTTTCTCACCCTCCAACTGAATTTGAAATTCATCATGCTATGATCATTCTCTCCTAGAGGATCGTTTATTAATTCTGTCTCATTACACAGTACCAGATCCAAGATAGCCTGCTCCCTGGTTGGTTCCATTACATACTGTTCTAGGAAACCATCCCGGATGCACTCTATGAACTCCTCCTCAAGGCTACCATGGCCAATTTGATTTGTCCAATCAATATTGAGATTAAAATCACCCATGATTATCACCGTTCCTTTTTTACAGGCCTCCAATATTTGTTGATTTGTACTCTGTCCAACAGTATTTCTACTGTTCAAGGACCTGTAGACTACGCCCACCAGAGACGTTTTCCCTTTATTATTTTTTATCTCCACCCAAACCAATTCTACATCTTGATCTTCTGAGCCAATATCACTTCTCACCGCACTGATCCCATCCTTTACCAACAAAGCCACTCCACCTCCCTTTCCTTTCTGTCTATCCTTCCGAATTGTCAAATACCCTGGAATATTCAGTTCCCAGCCCAGGTCACCTTGCAATCACATCTCTGTAATGGCGATCAGATCATACCCATTTGTATCTATTTGTGCCGTCAACTCATCTACCTTGTTACGAATGCTGCGTGCATTCAGATATAGAGCTTTTAACTTTGTCTTTTTACCATCTCTCCTTGTTTTGGTGGGTAGGAAGCAGGTTCTCATTTCGAGCTGGCAGTGCGCCGCCCGCCATATTAGATCAAGGTTCTCCGTAGGTGTCCAAAGCTCACACCAGAACTATGGAAAACATTGAATAACTTATTCAAATTAGGGTCCTGCTCTAGTTGGAGAACTCTTTTCTGGTTTTGGTATGCCCAGCGCCTGACTCGCCACATGTTAAACTCACCAACTCATAGTGCTAACAGGCAGGAAGGGCCCTTCATCAGTGTTATTTAAAGGGATCATGCAGTACTTACAGGTTAGTTGCTGGTTTGTCATTTCCAGCTGCTGGTTACTGACTGGTCGTTTTTTGGCCTGTTTTCTGACTGGAAAGTTAAGTTTGACAGCTGAGACAATTTTGCTGGCGTTGCACTGTTGTTGGCAGCCTTATAAACATTTTGACTGGTCTGGCAAGACTACCTTTGGGACTAAAGGATGAGGAGTGCACCAAGGAAGATAGAAGAGAGCAGGAGCACCTGTGTCAAGAAGGAGGAGGGCACTGCACCAAACCCACAACGGGTATTCAGGGAGCCCTGTTCCTGGGACTAGGGACAGGGTCACTGGCAAGGCTTGGAAGCTAAGCAGAGCCAGGCCTGGTTAGTACCTGGAGGTGTGACCATCAGGGAAGACCAGGTGCAGAAGGCCACGGAAGGAGCCCCGGGAGGGGCGGCTGGTGAGCAGGCCCGGGCGTTGGGCTGAAGATTGTTGGACAGGAGGAATGGTGGAAATGGAATGGCGGCGCGCACAGACGCAGCGGCTTTGCTTCTCCCAGGACGGTGCTATTTACGTTTAATGTTAATGTTATTTGTACTGGACTCATGGGCGCTTGCAAGATCACATTTCGTTGTTCATGTACTTGTGCATTGTACAATGACAATAAAGTTGAATTATTATTATTAAGTTGAATTACATGAACTTCACTGAGGAGCCTTCGCTGCACAAAGGAGGCTGTCACTGAGCTATGTCACCTGCTGCAGCCCCGCACCAGGGCATAGACAGCACTGACAATGGCTGTCACGGTCATCTTTTACACCAGGACCTCCTTTCAGGCTACAGCAGGTGACATCAGCAACATCTCACAATTCACAGTACACTGGTATATCAGGGAGGTCAACGAGGCTCTCTACACCAGAAGGAACATCTACATCTCGTTCCTCATGGACAGAGCAAAATAGAACAAGAGCACCTTAGGCTTCGCCCACATTGCAGGCTGCCCCGGGGCGTACGGTCATAGACTGCGCCCACATTGCCTTGCGTACTCCCTAGCACCAGCCTGGCATCTTTATCAATAGAAAGGGATTACATTCCCACAATGTACAGCCGTTTGCGACCACAGACAGCACATCATGCAGGTCCATGCGCAGACACCTGGCAGCAATAATGACTCTTCCATCCTGTGTCAGTCTTCTGTTCTGCCTTTATTTTAATCAGGCTGTCACGTTACAGGCTGGCTACTGGCCAACAAGGGATAGCTCCTCCGGACATGGCTCACGAATCCTGTCAGAAATCCAGGCACAGCTGCAGAGCTGACCTACAACGAGAGTCATGCCTCCACAAGAAATGCAATCGAACATTATGTGCTGCCTGGGACAATACCAACAGGCGTATGCTTCCTGCGTGCATGTTTTGGGGCGTGATTAAATTTCTAGGCCATTGCCTTCAGGACAAGAGAAAACTTGGAGGGCAAGAAGGGGGCGATTAATGTTAACACTGACTATATGTACTCAAAACTTTAAGTGGAGGCTTAGTGTCATTTCAACTCTGTTGCTGTCTTGTAATTATTGATCCAAGCATTATTTTAAACTGTGTAGTATATCTGTGACAAACCAATGTTCTGAACAATAGTTCTGTATATGAAGTTCTCTTTTCTATGGAGGAGTGAATTGCATCTTTATTTTTGCTACCAGGGTTATTTACACACCTGGACACACCAGTGATCACATGGCATTATTACTGCAAGAGGAAAATGCTATATTTTCTGGAGACTGTATTCTGGGAGAAGGAACAGCAGTCTTTGAGGACCTGTATAGTTATATGCTTTCTTTGGAAAAGCTGCTAAATTTAAAGGCTGAAGTAATGTATCCAGGTAAGCAACAGTAATGCAGAAAATAATGGCACTAAAGAGTGACAAATTCCCAGAACCAGATGGTTTCCATCCCAGGGTTTTAAAGGAAATAGGTGAGCACATTGCAAATGCCCTAACTATAATCTTCCAAAGTTCTCTCGATTCAGGAACCGTTCCTTTTAGATTGGGAAATTGTGCGTGTCACTCATCTGTTTAAGAATGGTGAGAGAAGGACACCAGGGAATTATAGACCAGCTGTTGGCGGGAAATTACTAGAGTCTATAATTAATGATAGGGTGACTGAACAACTTGAAAATTTTCAGCTGGTAAGAGAGCCAGCATGGATTTGTGAAAGGTAGGTTATGCCTGACAAACTGGATTGCATTTTTTGAAGAGGTGACTAAAGTAGTGGACAGAGGAATGTCTATGGATGTTATTTATATGGACTTGCAGAAGGCATTTGATAAAGTCTCTCATAAAAGACTGTTAACTAAGGTTGAAGCACATGGAATTGAAGGCAAATTATTGACCTGGTTAGGAAATTGGCTGAGTGGCAGGAGACGGAGAGTAGGGATAATGGGCAGGTATTGTAATTGGCAGGATGTGACTAGCGGTTTCCCACAGGGATCTGTGATGGGGCATCAACTATTCACTGTATTTATTAACAACTTAGATGATGGGATAGAAAGCCACATATCCAAATTTGCCGATGACACAAAGATAGGCAGCATTGTAGGCAGTGTAGATGAAAGTATAAAATTACAAAGGGATATTGATAGATTACGCGAATGGGCAAAACTGTGTCAAATAGATTTCAATGTAGGCAAATGCGAGGTCATCCACTGGACCTAAAAAGGACAGAACAGAGTGCTTTCTAAATGGTGAAAAGCTAAAAACAGTGGAGGTCCAAAGAGACTTGGGGGTTCAGGTTCATATTATTATTTTCTTTACCTGTTCATGAAATTTTAATCAAAAAGGCTAATGAAATGCTATCCTTTATATCTAGAGGACTAGAATACAAGGGGGTAGAAGTTATCCTGCAGCTATACAAAGCCCTGGTTAGACCACACCTGGAGTACTGGGAGCAGTTCTGGGCACCACACCTTAGGAAGGATATACTGGCCTGGGAGGGAGTGCAGCATAGGTTTACCAGACTGATACCCGGACTCCAAGGGTTAAATTACGAGGAGAGATTACACAAATTAGGGTTGTATTCCCTAGAATTTAGAAGGTTAAGGGGTGATTTTCAAGATATTAAGGGGAACATGACAGGGTAGATAGAGAGAAACTATTTCCGCTGGTTGGGGAGTCTTAAGACCAGACCTTTCAGGAATGAAATTAGGAAACACTTCTCCATGCAAAGTGTGGTAGAAGTTTGGAACTCTCCTCTGCAAACAGCAATTGATGCTAGATCAATTGTTAATTTTACACCTGAGATTGATAGATTTTTGTTAACCAAAGGTATTAAGGGATATGATGTAAAGGCAGGTATATGGAGTTAGGTTGCAGATCAGTCATGAACTCATTGAATGGCAGAACAGCCTCGAGGGGCTAAATGGCCCACTCTTGTTCCTATGTTCCTAGTACAGTAGATTGTCTTTAATTACTTACCTTTAACATTCATTGTTTTTTCATTATAATACAGTCATCTATAAATATTTGTTTATGATTCCATTGGAAAGGAAATTAACACTGCTAGTTTCCCCAGATGTATTTATCAGTAAAAAAAAGTATTAATGAACCTAGCTCCCCTGTTGGCAAGTTAATCACCTGGTGTGGTACTGAACATACTGGTTTAGCTAATCTAATCAAAGGCAGCAGTTGGGATGCTACAATTAGCCTCAGTGCCCCTGGGTTAACGATGTGGGAAAAATCAGCCAGGATTCCTGTACCTGATCTGTATTCTGTGGCCTCTACTGGGGAACTTGTTTGTGTCCATCAGGCAAGATAAGGATTGACTTAACTGTAGTGTTTTCATGGTGGAATAGCCTGCAGAGACTCGTATTCTAAGCTTATGTGGAGAATGGCCACTTGGGCAAGGTACCAGTGGCGTGGGGGAATCATACCCCAGAAAAAGTTGAGACCTTGAGAAGAGAGAACATTGAAAACAAAGAAGCAATGAATAAATGAAATAATTGTTTGCATGAAGCTTTTATTGGCCCAGATATTCCGATCCCTACGGGTGGGTACGCGCTGTGCATTTCCGATCTGTCAAGAATGGTCTTGACAGATCCTCCGGCTGCACTGGAGAAGGGCCTCTGCGGGCGGATAGTTCCGCTTTTTGGAGACCCTCCGCCCGCAGAAAACGCTTACAATTCTTACGCCTGCTCTTACCAGGATAAGAGTTGAAAAAATTTTTTTTTTTAATTTCATTGATTTATCATTTAAAAATACTTTAAAAAAAGGTAAGTTTATTTTTAGCCCTGTAAAATACTTTAATTATTTTTTTCAAAAAATTACATTTTTGTTTAAAATACTTAATATATTGTAATTTCAAGTCATTTTAAAAATGTGATTTTTTTAAAAATTTATTTAAAGTTTTACTATGTTTTCTCATTGATCTCCATTCATATATTTGACAGGTCTTCTGATCGCAGGCCGCCCGCGGGAGGCCTGCGATCAGAAAATACGGGCCATTATTCCAACACATACACATCAATGGTTGATATTCAGATGGGTACAGTAATCTCAGTAGTCTTGTGGTCATGGTACTGGATTAGAGGTTGAGAGTTCAGTTCCCACCATGACAAGTTGTGAAATGGAATTTAATAAATCTGGTAATTTGAGGACTAGCAGAACGATGAAAGCTTCCAAATTGCTGTAAAAATCCAACTGGTTCGCTAATGTCCTGTCATCTCTAACTGGTCCACTCATTAGTGGTTGACACTTAATGCTCTCTGAAGTCGCCTAGCCAATAACTCAATTCCAAACAGTAGCTAGAAGAATGCCCACCACCACTTTCACAGGGCAACCAGGGATGGGCGCTAAATGTGACCTTGCCAAGGCTGCCCATGTCCCAAGAACAAACTTTTTTTAAAAGATCCATTTTACATATTGAAGTGTTTCTGGTGTGAGAATTAATGCAATGTAGCAAAAATTGAGGTATTTTCTTATGATTAACTATTCCTGCAGTATTTGTTGTAGCCAACTTAAAGACACACATAATCAACAGATAACAGGGTCTTCTTGTAAACGTTGCTTGATTGGGTTGGGGTGGTTCTAACAGTTGCATAAGCTGCTTTGTGGGGAGGCATGGACTTCTCGAGGAGTAGATATTCAGTTCATTGGAGATGTAAGGGTCTTTTGTGAGGTACAGGCATTGTTCATTTATTGGGGTATTCCATCCAGGTGGGTCTATGTTCCTAGTAGATTGACCTTAATTACTTACCTTTAACATTCATTGTTTTGTTTTCATTATAATACAGTAATCTATAAATATTTGTTAATTTCCTTTCCAACGGAATCATAAACACTGCAAGCTCCCCCAAATGTATTTTTCAGTTAAAAAAAAGTATTAATGAATCTCGCTCCCCTGATGGCAAGTTAGTAAATTTGGTGGGGGGCGGGTGGCGGAGGGGTTCATATGCTACTCAGTGATGAAGATTAGAGCATGTCAATTATTTTTTTCCTTAATCACAGTCTCAAATGGTTACTCGATTGAGCACTTCCATTCAGCGCTGTTGTGTTCCACCTGTGTCGCAGTGGGGAAGTCAACTGATATTCGGTTGAAAGTTAAACAAGGGTCATGGATGTGGACAAGCCTTCGCTGTGAGGCACAAGAGTAAAAGTTTGAAGATTGCTTCTAAATTATTTCCAATTAATTTTACACTAGGTTTCTGTATTAGCTGTGGCATTTATTTTGGGGTTCTAATTATAAGTAGATCACTAACACTGCAACGTGTAATAAAGTTTGTAATGGAGGCTTAAAAAACTGTTTATATTTAATATTCAATGGGGAAGTATGAGGTTTAAAGCTGAGAGACTACAAGTAATGAGGAAAGTCACAGAATTTAAAACTAAACTGAAAGAACAGAGAAAAAAACTCAATTTTAAACAAACTTTACCTAATGATAATATTAGATGGCATTCTGGGGCTCTGAAATTTTAGTGAGGCACTGTGAAAATGTTCACAGCCTGGGCAGAATGTCGCCAAGCAGCCAGACTGTAATTACAGCGTGACAAGTTTACATAGGCAAAACTCATTGTAAATGTGGGCATAAGAAATTATAATGGGAAACAATTCATATAATGTGAAACAAAAATATGATGGCAAGAAATCATGATACAGACAAGAAGTATATTTTAATAGGCTAAAGTTGTATCCATTTTATTCAGAAACACAAGTCTGAAACTGAAGCATTTTGACAAGTGAATCACTGGTTTATGGCAACATAAATACCTGCATTTTATTGTAGCGTATAAAGTTAAGGCACATGGGATTGGGGGCAAGGTATTGACTTGGATAGAGAACTGGTTGGCAGACAGAAAGCAAAGAGTTGGAATAAATGGGTCTTTTTCCGAGTGGCAGGCAGTGACTAGTGGGGTACCGCAGGGATCGGTCCTTGGACCCCAGCTATTCACAATATATATTAATGATGAGCTAGACAAGGGAACTAGATGTAATATCTCCATATTTGCAGACGACACAAAGCTGGGTAGGTGTGTGTGCTGTGAGGAGGATGCCGAGAAACTCCAGTATGATTTGGACAGGTTGGGTGATTGAGCAGAAGCATGGCAGATGCAATATAACGTGGATAAATGTGAGGTTATCCACTTTGGTAGCAAAAACAGGAAGGCAGATTATTATCTGAATGGCAATAGATTGGGAGAAGGGGAAGTGCATCGAGACCTGGGTGTCCTTGTGCACCAGTCGCTCAAGGTAAGCATGCAGGTGCAGCAGGCGGTTAAGAAGGCAAATGGTATGTTGGCCTTCGTAGCGAGAGGGTTTGAGTACAGGAACAAGGATGTCTTGCTGCAGTTGTACAGGGCCTTGGTGAGACCACATCTTGAGTATTGTGTGCAGTTTTGGTCGCTTATCTGAGGAAGGATGTTCTTGCCATGGAAGGAGTTCAGCGAAGATTCACCAGGCTGATACCTGGGATGGCAGGAATGACGTATGAGGAGAGATTGGGTCGATTGGGCTTGTACTCGCTTGAGTTTAGAAGAATGAGAGGGGATCTCATTGAAACTTATAAAATTCTGACAGGACTGGACAGACTAGATGCAGGAAGGATGTTCCCGATGGTCGGGGAGTCCAGAACCAGGGGTCACAGTCTAAGGATAAGGGGTAGGCCATTTAGGACAGAAATGAGGAGGAATTTGTTCACCCAGAGATGGTTAACCTGTGGAATTCTTTACCACAGAAGGCAGTAGAGGCCAATTCATTAAATATATTCAAGAAGGAGTTGGATATATTTCTTAAGGCTAAAGGGATCAAGGGGTATGGGGAGAAAGCAGGGACCGGGTACTGAATTTGGATGATCAGCCATGATCGCATTGAATGGCGGAGCAGGCTCGAGGGGCCGAATGGCCTACTCCTGCTCCTGTCTTCTTTGTTTCTATGTTTCTATTGTACAAGTTAATGTAAAGCTGTATTAAAAAAACGGGATATGGAGCAAAGATGGGTCAATGGAGTTAAGGTACAGATCAGCCATGATCTAACTGTATGGTGGAACAGGCTTGAGGGGCTGAATGACCTACTCCTGTTCTTATGTAACTGCCAATATATTAAAATTATGTGAAAGCAGCTGAGAAAATAAAATTAAGAAAAATACATACACATCAAGCTGAAGCATTTCCAGTCAAACTAAACAAAATGTATATTGTAAGGAGCCATGGATCCAAGTAATCATTCTGCGCTACTATGTACTGTTGCTGAATATTTCCTTGCAGTGTGTACTTTGAGCCATAAGTCATTAAGCTAGAAATAGGAAAATCTGAAACAGGAGCAAATTAGAAACTTAAATTAGTGAAGTGCTGAGGGAGGCAAATTTTTAAAAACCCATTGAAAATCTCACAGATGTGCCTTCAATAATACCATGAACGTATTTGAACGCCTGAAATCAAACTCTTCATTGGTTTTTTTTTCAACTATAAATTGTCTCAGCTTCTATATATTCAGATCTATATAGAACAGAAACAACCTTAAGCTTTCTAGCTAGGTGGAACAATAAACTCAACCATTTTATATGTTACAGAGAGCTAGTCATCACATCTCAGGTATTTTGGCTTTCATAAATGTCTTGGTATTTCCTGGATGTCCGATCAGAATACTGCCTTATAATTCCCCTCCTGATCTTCTATGTCTATTTACTTTGAATTCCAGGACATGGCCCAGTTGTGCAACATGCACCTGCTAAAATTAGAGATTACATATCTCACAGAAACTTGAGGGAACAACAGATTTTAAAGGTTTTTCAGGAGCATGCTGATAAGTATTTCACCCCAATGGAACTTGTTAAAAGTGTTTATAAGGTAAACTTTATTTTTATTTATATATGAACATAATGGCATGATAGTGTCCTTAATTGTTACAAATGTATAAGTTTTAAGCTCAGTGATAAAACTGTGCTTGTGCAGTGTCTTCAGTATCATTCTATTTGAGAACCAGAAGAAATGACAACCTGAGTTATGGCAATATTGTAGGTATTATCTTGATTAAAGAATATCTTTCGAGTACTCAAAAAAATGTTAAACTATTTAATTTTTTTTCTTTTTCAAGCACTTTTTGCCTTCTGCTGCTGAAAGTTTTCACCTCTTGCTTGCATATGATTCCACAAGCACCAGTTGTCTCTTGGTTCCTTGTCTAAGTGGCCATTAATCATCACAGAAACCTCACAGTACAGATAGAGGCCATTTCGGCCCATCGAGCCTGCACCGACACATATCCCACCCGATCCCTGTAACCCCTACACCAACACATATCCTACCCTATCCCCGTAACCCCACGTATTTAATCCCCCTAACACTAAGGGTCAATTTTTTTTTATCATAGCCAATCAACCTAACCCGCACATCTTTGGACATCCACATGTGGATATTGACAGTAAATGTCAGAAGGAATGTTCACCAATAGGGAAGATTCACATACCAAATGAGATATTGGCCCAGATATTCCAATCGCAGACCTCCCGCGGGCGTAGGACTGCGATCTGGAAAAATCTGCGCCCTTACCTGAGGGCTCCCTGGAGGCGCACAGTTCTGCTGCTGGGCCTCTCCAAACTGCCGGTGCGCAGAGCCCACGTACCCCAGAGGCACAGGCAGTTCGCAGCATCCCTGGGATCATGTGGGCCATGGGGAGCCAATCAAAGAAGGGAATCTCCCTTCATACATTTGACAGGAAGACCTGTCAAACATATGAATGGAGATCACCCCCAAAACATAGTAAAACTTTAAATAATTTTTTTTTAATCACATTTTTAAAATGACTTGAAAGTCCAAAAAAATAATTATTTTAATCAAAACTTTAAATTTTTGAAAAAAATAATTAAAGTTTTTTACGGGGCTAAAAATAAACTTAACTTTTTAAAAATATTTTTAAATGATAAATCAGTGGGGAAAAAAAAATTTCTTTACTTTTTTCAACTCCTATCCTGGTAAAAGCAGGCCTTATGCCTGCTTTTACCAGGCACAAGAATTGTAAGTGTTTTCTGCGGACGGAGGGTCTCCAAAAAGCAGAACTATCTGCATCCGCAGAGGCCCTTCTCCTGGGCAGCTGGAGGATCTGTCAAGAGCTTTCTTGACAGATCAGACATGCCAGTTTCCAGTGCATGCCTAAAACCACCCACCCGTAGGGATCGGACTATCCAGCCCCTTATCTTTACCTCATGTCCACACACGTACACCTCTGGGAGTTGGATAGTCGTCATGAGCAGGAACTACAGTAAACTTTTCTCTCATTCAAAGACATTGACACTGGTGTCAACCTTGGCTCAGTGGTGGCGTTTCTGCCTCTGAGTCAGAGGATTGTTGGTTCAAGCCACACTCCAGAGACTTGAGTGCGTAATCTGCCGGAGTTCTGCACTGTCTGAAGTGCCATCTTTCGGATGAGACGTTAAAGCAAGGCCCTGTGCCGCCTTAGTTGGACGTAAAAAATCCCACATCACTATTTGAAGAGTAGCAGGGGAGTTCTCGCACTGTCCTGGCCAACATGTATCCTCTAACTAGCATCACTAAAAACATATTATCTAGTCATTTATCTCAATGCTGTTAGTTGCACCTTGCTGTGCGCAAATTGGCTACCAGGTTTCCGTACATTACAAGAGTGATTACACTTCAAAAGACTCCATTGCCTGTGAAGCACTTTGGGACGTCCTGGAGGTCAATAAAGGTTCTATATAAATGCAACTTCCTTTTTTCTTTTTTTCTCACCCCTACTGCTGTGCCAAATTAGTTGAACTAACTCAACAGTGAACTGAGACCTTCCTGGTCTGTATGGCAAATTATTGACCTGGTTAGGAAATAGGTTAAGTGGCAGGAGACAGAGAGTAAGGATAATGGGCAGGTACTCTAATTGGCAGAATGTGACTAGTGGTGTCCCGCAAGGACCTGTGTTGGGGCCTCAACTATTCACTGTATTTATTAACGACTTGGATGATGGGATAGAAAGCTACATATCCAAGTTTGCCGATGACACAAAGATAGGTGGCGATGGAAGCATAAAATTACAGAAAGATGTTAATAGATTAAACGAATGGGCAAAACTGTCTCAAATGGATTTCAATGTAGGCAAATGTGAGGTCATCCACTTTGGACCTAAAAAGGATAGAACAGGGTGCTTTCTAAATGGTGCAGTGGAGGTCCAAAGAGGCTTGGGAGTCCGTGTACATAGATGATTAAAATGTCATGGACAGTTACAGAAAATACTCAAAAAGACTAATGGAATGCTAGTCTTTATATCTAGAGGACTAGAATACAAGGGGGTATTCTGTGGTGAGTGACTCACCTCATGACGCCCTAAATTGAGTCCACTGTTAACGCACAAGTCAGGAGTGTGATGGAACACTCTCCACTTGCCTGGATGGGTGCAGCTGCAGTAACACTCAAGAAGTTCGACACCTTCCAGAACAAAGCAGTCCGCTTGATCGTAACTTCACTCACTGTGGTGATTATTCCTTGTTTAGTAAAAGTATTGTGATTGGTTGTTTGTTAACTGCCTTGGGATATATGTTGTAATCTCATTGGTAGTTGATGTCACATGATGTGTGGTGGCCACCTTAAATTCAGTTCTTTTCCAGCTTTGGTTGGGACTGGATGTGGAAAGATGTGCTGCAGATTTTAAAGTTAATAAAGCCTAGTTTTGGAAGGCGAATCTATTCTTTATTTCACTCACTAAGCTAAATGTCCACCCCCATATCCCATGAATGAATTTTAAAAAAATAGGAATGGCCAATAATAGCAGCCTTGCCTGTCATCCCAGGTTAGGTAAAGCAGAATAATATAGAGAGTAAAACTCCTTTCACTGACTCCCAACAATGTGAGTTAATTGCAACCTATCTGCAGTTAACCTCAGGGAAGTTCTCCCCAGTGTCCTGGCCAATATTTATCCACTGTGATTATTTGCATGAACACCTTTGCAGCCTTCTGCGCATGCACGCAGTATACCGGAGCCACGCATGCGCAGTACCCAGTTGTGGCCTGCACCGTTGGCCACACTTTCCTCGACTCCATGGGAGAAGGTCAGGGGATCCATTGGTGGCTGGTCATCGGAAGATCAAGGATCGAAAGGGGAGAGAAAGGGAAGCTGAGATGGGAGAGGGAATCGGAGGAGAGAGAGACTGGGGGGTGAGAGAGAGACACGGGGGGTGAGAGAGAGACACGGGGGGTGAGAGAGAGACACGGGGGGAGAGAGAGAGACACGGGGGGAGAGAGAGAGACACGGGGGGAAAGAGACACGGGTGGGGAAAGAGACACGGGTGGGGAGAGGAGATCGAAAAGAGGAAAGAGAGGATCGGAGGGGGAGAGGTCGTCGGGAACCCTGGGGGGGGGGAGGAAGAGAAGGTCAGGAACCACTGTCACTGTTCAGTTCATAACCAATAAACCTGTTAACAATCCGTAACCCCCACACAATGCCCCATCTGTTGGGGGGTGGTGGGAGGTCAGGAACTTGGGCAGGGGGAGAAGGTCAGCAACTTGTTGGGGAGGGAAAAGATCAGAAACTCGGTGAGGTGGGGGGAAGGTCAGGAACGTGGAGGGGGGCAGAGAAGGTCAGGAACTTTTGGGAGGGAAAAGGTCAGAAACTTGGAGGGTGGGGGTAAGGTCAGGAACCGGGGTGAGGGGAGGGATAGAAGGTCAGCAACTTGGGGCAGGGGGAAAAGGTCAAGAACTTGGGCGGGGGGAGGGGAGGTCAGGAACTTGTTGTGGAGGGAAAAGGTCAGAAACTCGGGGGGAGGGGGGAAGGTTAGGAGTTTGTTGGGGGGGGTGGTGGCAGGAACTTGTTTGTTGGGGGGGAGGGGGAGAAGATCCTAACCCACGAGGGTGAGCCCTGTCTGTTCTCTGTGAGCTGTATCTGGAGCCTGGCAGTCAGAATGAATGGCTCAAATTACACATTGCTAAGTATTTGATTACTGAGGCAGGCAGGATCTAATTACACATTCCAGATAAACTGCTAGGTGTGTCTTGTCCTCCAAGGGGACCAATCAGAAATCTGATCTTGTCCTCTAAGTGGACCAATCAGAATTTGGATGTTGCAAATAGACGCGACCATATTTATCCCTCAACCAATACCACTAAAAGATACTATCTGATTATCACATTGCTGTTTGTGGGACCTTGCTGTGCACAAATTGGCTGCTGTGTTTCCTACATTACAACAGTGACTACATGTCAAAGTATTTAATTGGCTGTAAAGCACTTTGGAACATCCTACGGTCGTGGAAGGTGCTATATAAATGCAAGTTCTTTCTTTGTTTCTTTTTTTATCTACTGGGAACTGGGTTGAGATTGCTCAGTCTGATCATTTCAAATTAGAATTTATTAATTTGTGTTCCATGTTGGCGATGTATGCCCGACATAAACATCAAATACAAGATCCAAAATTATTTTCAACCTTTATTTTTAGTCGAAAAACATTGTAGTCTATTCTTAGAGGAACACAATATATAATGTATGGTTTTCTTCTCCAATAGGATACTCCTCCACACTTACATCAAGCAGCTGAAGTTAATCTTACCCAACACCTGAAAAAGTTGGGAACAGAAGAAAAATTAAGTGAGTATTCTCAACAATGAATTATAAAATACTTGGAATATTGCAGTAATTGCACCTTTGTTCCCATGGGACATGGGGGTCCATTTACATTGCAGCCCTCAAGACAAAGGGTAACTGCCAAACAAAATGGTAATTGGGCCAAGGCGATCATCCACAAGAAGGATATTGCTGACGCTGTGATTATTTGTACAAAACACTTTTGCAGCCTTCTGCACATGCGCACTGTATACAAGGCCAGCATTTATTGCCCATCCCTAACTGCCCTTGAGAAGGTGGTGGTGAGCCACTTTCCTGAACCGCTGTAGTCCATGAGGTGAAGGTATTCCCACAGTGCTGTTATGGAGGGAGTTTCGGGATTTTGTCCCAGTGACGATTAACGAACGGCGATATATTTCCAATAAATGCTGGCCTTGTCAGCGATGCCCACATCCCATGAATGAATAAGAAAAAAAATTACTGACCCTGGCAGTGTCAGGAAAAATAATTTGTTAAGACTCCAGTGCGAATTACCCACTCTGTTTTCTGACAAACCAGAATCAACTGATATGATTAGATATTAAATTGACACAGAGAAGACTGCTCCCATTCTCAGAATGGTGTGTGACTTGGAGGGGAACTTGGAGGCGGTAATGTTCCCATGCGCCTACTGCCCTTGTCCTTCTAGGTGGTAGAGGTTGCGGGTTTGGGAGGTGCTGTCGAAGAAGACTTGGCGAGTTGCTGCAGTGCATCTTGTGGATGGTACACACTGCAGCTGCACTGCCGATGGTGCAGGGAGTGAATGTTTAAGCAGTTGAGTACCACTGTAGTGAGTGCCATTTTCCACTGTCCTGGAGCACACAGTTAGAATGTTGAAGACGTGCTTCAGATCGGTTTGCAGTTGCTCCGCATTATGGTCCACCATGGGTCTCGAGGATCATGGTTGAGTGCTACCTGCTGCACAACTTTGCTTTACAAAAAGGCTTCAGCATGGAGGATCCAGAGATCAAGGTATTCAAGGACAGTAGAGGGATTAACCAGAGGAGCAGTAACAGCCTGAAGGGGATACAAAGGACAACTCATTGCTAACTGCAAGAAACATTGGCCTAGAAATTCAGTTGGGCACGCCAGCCGTTAGCGCCTTAGGGGGAGTAGATCTCGAGCGCTAGGCGCTTATCGCCCAGGCGCAGCGCGATCTGCGCCTCTCCCCAACTTCAGGACACATTTAGCGCCGGCGCAAAGTCTTAGCGCGCGCCCTGCTGCGCGCGCAGATCATGACGTCATTTAATAGTGCAACGCCCTTTGTGCGCCCCAAACCGGAACTTCACTCGCGCCGGCCCATTGTGCGCCGGGCGTCCCGAGCGACTGTGAAGTGGAACGGTACACAGGCCAGCCGGGCCGGGGGGAGCGCTAATTAAAGGGCACTTACCCAGCAGTATAAAGGCCAGCCATTTTGCAGCATTCACTCTTGTGCAACGGTTTTTTGGAGAGAGACCAAGGAGGAGAGTTTACTGGTTTGGACCAACACTTGGACAGGTATTTTTGGCTCAGGCCAGAGCTTACCAATTATCTTTGCCTTCATTCAGAGCTCAGTGTTTGCCAGCATATAATGGGGGCTGCATTGGGTGGCAACGCTGAATTTCAGCCTTATGCCAGAAGGGCTTACAGACGCCGTGAGAGAGTGGCAGCCCTGGCTAGACGCAGAGGGGGCAACAGGCGTCGCCAACTGAGGCCTTACCCACGCAGGGTATACCGCCAGCAGACCTCCTATCTGACCATGTCTGCCGCGATGTGTGTTAGGAGGCTGCGATTCCGAAGGGAGGTGGTTGCAGACATCTGCCGGCTGCTTCAGAGAGATCTGCAGCCACAGCTGATGCGCAGGACTTCTCTGTCGGTGGCAGTGAAGGTGACGGTGGCTCTCAACTTCTATGCCTCCGGCTCCTTCCAATCCGCTACTGGGGACATCGCTAACATCTCCCAGTTCGCCGTGCATTGCTGCATCCGCCAGGTGACTGAAGCCCTTTTCAGAAGGAGACATCAATTCATCTCCTTCCCCATGACCCTGGACAAGCAGCAGCAGCGTGCAGTGGGGTTTGCAAGAATAGCGGGCTTCCCCATGGTGCAGGGCGCCATTGACTGCACGCATGTGGCTTTGCGGGCACCTCTTGAGCATGCCGAGGAGTACTGCAACCGGAAGGGCTACCATTCCCTCAATGTACAGCTGGTGTGTGACCACAGGCAGCGCATCCTAGCTGTCAATGCCCGCTTTCCAGGCAGCAGCCACGATGCCTTTATCCTGCGACAGACAACTGTGGCTGACATGTTCCAGGCACAGCCTCCCCCAAGAGGATGGCTTATCGGGGACAAAGGCTATCCTTTGTGTACCTGGCTCATGACCCCGCTCCGCGCGCCCACGACCCCTGCTGAAGAGGCATACAACGAGAGCCATCAAGCGACGAGGAACCTCATAGAACAAACAATCGGCGTGCTCAAGCAACGGTTCCGCTGTCTCGACCGCTCCGGGGGAGCCCTCCAGTATTCGCAGGATCGAGTCTCCCAATTCGTCGTCGTTTGCTGCATGCTGCACAACCTGGCTATCCGCAGGACTCAGGCACTGCCACCTCACGTTGGACCACCACCTCAGGAGGAGGAGCATGAGGACGACGAGGACGAGGAGTACCAGCCCAGGAGGGACGCACAAGGTCCAAGGACCGCCCGTCGTCGGCTTATTGAACGTCACTTCTAGGCCCCCTGTCAGGGAATGGCTTGTGCCAATGATAGAACATGATTGCAGCCGCTCCGCAAGCCCTCAGCCGGTTAAGGCAACAAACACTTCAAAGATCAAACATGGACAATGTGAATAAATAAAATGCTTTATTGTACAAACTCTGGGCCCTTCCCACATGAAAACCAAAAACAGATGAAACCCCCAAAAAACACTCAAACACATTACTCGCTCCCACAACCTGGGGAGGATTAACAAAATAGGGCAACTAAAATGGCCGTCATTCTCGGCCCTCGTCCAAAACAAACATCACATCATCGGCCTTCAAAAAACAAACATCCAATTCTCGGCCTCAAGAAACAAACACAAATGGCCACACATTCGACTATTTGGCCCGCTAGGGCGATGCCTTGGCCATCTTTGGGTGGCCCCTGCCCGCCCTGCTGCTCCGCCTCAAAGTAAGGCCATTGGCTGCTGCAAGGCTGGGGGCAGGCTCCTGAGGGGCACATGTCGTGACGGCAGATGCCCTTGGGGGTCGGCCTAGTCGAGGTCTGGCCGTCGAGCGGCCGGCTGTTGATTGCTGCAGCTGTGGCTGGCCAGCATCAGTCGCTGCAGCAGCTCCTGGCAGCTCCACTGGGGGAGTGGCAGTGGCGGCTGGAGGAATGGCGGCAAGCTGGCGGATGGCAGGCGCTCGCTGGTCGCCTGAGACACTGGCACTCGCCCGGGCCAGCACTGCAGCATGCGCACCAATCTGCCGAGGGACAGACCGATGTGCTGCTGCAGCGCGCCGGGTGCCCTGGTGATGCCTGGCTGACACAGCGAGTGTGGCAGCAGTGAGTGCCCGTGTTGACCTGTTCACTGACCGCAGCAGAGCAGCCAGTGACTGGACGGCACCACTAATCACCTGGCCAGTCGCTGATAGATCTGCCCGGTATTCCGCCCGACTGGTGGCCTCTAAGGGCCCGAACTCGGCCACACTCCGAGAGAGGGAATCGATGGACTCAGGCAACCGTGCCACTGCCGCCATGAGCTCCGTGTGCCGGCGCTCCGAGTCCGCGGACAAGTCTTCGAGGCGTTCCATCTCCTCGGCGAAGAGCATCTCCTGACTGGAGGCCGGACTCTCCCTCTGGGGAGAAGGCCGCCGAGCTGGCCGACCCTTCCTGTGTTGCTGGAGGCCGCTGGGCCCAGCAATTGGACTCCCCTCCGACGCATCCCCCCTCTGGGGAGAAGGCCGCCGAGCTTCCACCCCCCTCCCGCCTTTCTGCAGCACGCAGGTCCCAGGAGCTCCCCTCCCCTTCGACACTTCCGCCACGCTGCCCTCCAGGGAAGACGTGTCCCCTACATTGGCCTGGGTGGCCGCGGCTGAGGGTTCCCCTGATGGGCCGCCTTCCTCTTGCTCCTCCTCCTGCTCCTCGGAGGGTCTGTCACTGGCAAGTTGAGGGACCTCCTCTTGACCATCTGAAAGCAGGAAGGCACAAGAGTAGCTTTAGAGTGAGGAGAGGGCGTCAGTGCGGGATGCATGAGTGGTGGCATTCAGCGCATTGGTCGGACAGTGGCAAAGGATGTAGATCTGATGCGCAAGTGGGACGAGAGAGGTGCAAAAGGTGATGTCCTTACCATTGCTGCCCAGAACAGGGTCGGCATCTCCACATGCAACGGGCCCAATCACCCGGCCACCCATGAGGCGCTCCACGCGATGTTGCAGGTCGGTGAGTGGCTGGATATGGGGTCGTCCTCCCCCGGTCGCAGTCCGGCTCTTGCGATTATTCGCCAGCTTGGCCTGCAAGAGAAAGGACGGCCTCTAAGTACAGTGTGTCGCCGTGATCTTGTGTGCACTGCCTCCCGTGGTGGAATAGCCTGGCCAGTGTGTCGCCATGACCTGGTGTGCACTGCCTCCCATGGTGGAATAGCTTGGCCAGTGTGTCGCCATGATCTGGTGTGCACTGCCTCCCATGGTGGAATAGCTTGGCCAGTGTGTTCAGTGCAGAATGTGCAATTGATGCTCATGCCTGTGCCATAGCTGCTGGATGAAGGCTGGCCATTAGAGCTTTCAGGTCCCTTTGCCCATAATGTGAGGTGCACATGCAAGGATGAGGAGGTCATTGGAAAGGGTACTCACCCTGACAATGCGTGTGAGGTCATTTAACTTTTTGCAGCATTGGGCACCGGTCCTGGGACGTCGCTGTTGGCTGACAGCTTGCTGGCGACATGCCTCCAGGCTCTCCTGTAGACGCGGACCGTTGCCTTCTTGCCATTGTCCGGGTACAAAACATGGCGCCTCTTCTCCACAGCAGCAAGCAGCACACTCAGATCACGCTCTGAGAAGCGCTGCGCACGTTCACGGGCCTTCTCCATGTCTTCAGGCGCTATTTGGGTCCAGCAGCAGTGTTCAGGCCTAGCTGGAGGGCTCCACTATCCAGGGCGTGGCAGCAGACACAGTCAACCCTTCCCCCTTAAGAGCTGGCCGGCGCCAGGGTGTCTGCTGTCAATCACGAGATGGCCGCACCTGCGCTGCGCCCGGCCTCGGCGCTATCGATCACCACCTCCGGCTTAGCGCCCAAAGAGAGGCGTCCAGCAGCAGTTTTAGCGCTCGCCCGAACTCCTAGGGCGAAGCTAATGAATATTGGAGAAGTGACCTAGATTTGGCGGCGGCCGCAAACTTTAGCGGACGCCCCACTTTAGCGCACCAAAAGTGGCGTCAATGAATTTCTAGGCCATTCTTTCCAATTTGATGCAAGAGATCATCCCTTGATTACCACATCTACGCAGTGCAATAGCCCTGCCCAATGCTCCTGCTAAGATTCGCGACCACACGGCGGTCTGGAGATCCCACACAGGCTGCACCTTTCTACTTGCTACAGCTCTACTTGCCTAGCCCTGCTTCCTTTCTGCCACATGTGCAAGCTTGTGAGGGTGCTGGCAGCAGGTATGCACGTGCTGCTATTCTGAGAGACAGCAACATCGTGAGCACATTCCTGCCATGCCACCAGTACTGGGCAATGCCTATGCATGGCCACTGATCTGCAGGAAAGCAGAACTAATGGTATCATGACATCAGTGAAGTTCTGAAGAGATACTTGTCTCTTGCTCAGCTTGCATTGTTTGGAGTTTGGGAGAGAAAGCTGACACCTCAGGCCTCTATGAGCATTTGTGGTAGAGGGGCTCCCTTGCAGGTTGGCCTGGAGATGCCACACGCTGCCTCCAGGATGTGCTGCAATGTAGAGAAATGGTGTCACTAATTTTTTTTTATTCATTCATGGGATGTGGGCGTCGCTGGCATGGCCATCATTTGCTCATTGCCCATCCCTAGTTGCCCTTGAGAAGGTGGTGGTGAGCCGCCGCCTTGAACCGCTGCAGTCCGTGTGGTGAAGATACTCCCACAGTGCTGTTAGGGAGGGAGTTCGAGGATTTTGACCCAGCGACAATGAGGAAAGGTGATATACTTCCAAGTCAGGATGGTGTGTGACTTGGAGGGGAACTTGGAGGCGGTAATGTTCCCATGTGCCTGCTGCCCTTGTCCTTCTAGGTGGTAGAGGTCGTGGGTTTGGGAGGTGCTGCTGAAGAAGCCTTGGCAAGTTGCTGCAGTGCATCTTGTAGCTGGAACACACTGCAGCCACGGTACGCCGGTGGTGGAGGGAGTGAATGTTTAAGGTGGTGGATGGGGTGCCAATCAAGTGGGCAGCTTTGTCTTGGTTGGTGTCGAGCTTCTTGTGTTGTTGGAGCTGCACGCATCCAGGCAAGTGGAGAGTATTCCATCACACTCCTGACTTGTGCCTTGTAGATGGTGGAAATGCTTTGGGGAGACAGGAGGTGAGACATTCGTCGCAGAATACCTAGCCTCTGACCTGCTCTTGTTGCCACAGTATTTATGTGGCTGGTCCAGTTAAGTTTATCGTCAATGGTGACCCTCCCCCAGGATATTAATGGTGGGGGATTCAGCGATGGTAATGCCGTTGAATGTCAAGGGGCGGTGGTTAGACGCTCGAGATAGTCATTTCCTGGCAATTGTGTGGCACGAATGTTACCTGCCACTTATCAGCGCAAGCCTGAATGTCGTCCAGGTCTTGCTGCATGCGGCCATGGACTGCTTAATCTGAGGAGCTGTGAATGGCAATGAACACTGCATTCATCAGTGAACATCCCCATTTCTGACCTTATGGAGGGAAGGTCATTGATGAAGCAGCTGAAGATAGTTGGGCCTAGGACACTGCCCTGAGGAACTCCTGCAGCGATGTCCTGGGGCTGAGATGATTGACCTCCAACCACCACAACCATCTTCCTTTGTGCTAGGTATGACTCCAGCCAGTGGAGAGTTTCCCCCCACCCCCCGATTCCCATTGACTTCAGTTTTACTAGGGCTCCTTGATGCCACACTCAGTCAAATGCTGCCTTGATGCCAAGGGCAGTCACTCACCTCACCTCTGGAATTCAGCTCTTTTGTCCATGTTTGGACCGAGTCTGTAATGAAGTCTGGAGCCGAGTGGTCCTGGCGGAACCCAAACTGGGCATCAGTGAGCGGGTTATTGGTGAGTAAGTGCTGCTTGATAGCACTGTCGATGAGACCTTCCATCAATTTGGGTGGTGTACTCCTCCACCATATGCTGCACGTTGCCAGACCCATCCACAGTGACTGCACATACATTTAGTGCTTTTCAAGCATCCTTCTTTTAAAATCAGGACTTATGAGATCTGGGTCGACAGACACTTCTATTGCTGGTGTAACATCTATTTACTCCAGCCATCAATTTCTTCCTCCTCATCTTTCACCCCCAGCTCCTTCTGTCCACTCATACACTCCCTTCTGGCTCACTCCTGACTGTTGCTGCGTGGATGTCTCTGGGCTGGTGATGATGGCACATGTGATGTTGTGCTTTATCCTGATTCTTCTCGGTCTGGAACATCTAGTAGAAGACAAGAAAAGAGAATAGAATGGGTTACTGAGGATTTCACATGAGACTTTCAGTAGGAATCACATGAGGATTTAATGATGTAGCTAGCCAGCAGGTAATGTGTGGTACCATTAGCTTGAGAAGGAGAAGCAAAATGCCATAATGGACCTGCAGCTGACACTTGTCCTCATAGCTCACTGTAATCGACACTTTATAATCTCCTCCTCACGAATCCAAGGGGTTCCTCCTCATACAGTTAGAGGGTGGAGGTCAGGCCGTCCACCACCTATGCCTTTTCTTGTGCTGTTATTAGGTGCTGTCTTGTCTATGAAAAAGAAAGCAAAATATTTAAATTACCTTTGGATACTGTGAGAGACTGCAAAAGACAGTGTCGGGAAGCAGCTTATAACTAGCATGATAGGAGCATGCACTATGCAATTAGATTGCATATGAAGCTTTTCGTATGATGATTGAATGTAGGACTGAGAGGAGAAACAGTTTGAGGTAAAGACTGGGGCTATAAAAACACCCTGGGCATTGATGGTAAGCAATTCATTCACTTTAACAGTGTGAGGGGAGATCACTGTGACTGCCTGATACGCTGTGTACAACGCACTCTTGCAAGATGCTGCTGACCCATACCTTGCTTGCCCTGGTGAGGTCATTGATAGTTTTGTGACACTTAGTTTCCACATATAGGACAGCAGTTCACTTGATCAGCAGCCCCCGGCACCTCGGTATCCATTCCCTCCTCCATTGACTGCATTAAGTACTGTCTGCAGGATGCACTGCTGTAACTCAACAAGCTTAGAATCATAGAATGGTTACAGCACAGAAGGAGGCTGTTCGGCCCGTCGTGCCCGTGCCGGCGCTCTGCAAGAGCACTTCAGCTAGTCCCGCCTTTTCCCCGTAGCCCTGCAGATTTTTTTCCTTCAGGTACTTAGCCAATTCCGTTTTGAAAGCCATGATTGAATCTGCCTCCACCACCCTCTCAGGCAGTGCATTCCAAATCCTAACCACTCGCTATGTAAAAAAGTTTTTCCTCGTGTCGCCTTTGGTTCTTCTGCCAATCACCTTAAATCTGTGTCCTCTGGTTCTCGACCCTTTCGCCAATGGGAACAGTTTGACTCTATCTATTCTGTCAACTCTGCCTTTGAACACTTACTTCAACAGCACCTCCTAGCCTCTGATATATAATATTCAGAAAGATGAGAACAGCAATGCCGTGAGAACACCATCACCTCCAAGTCACACACCATCCTGATTTGGACATAAACTGTCGCTTCTTCATTGTCACTGGGTTAAAATCCTAGAAATCCCTACCTAACACCATTGTGGAGCTATCATTGTCACAAAAACTGCAGCCATTCAAGAAGACCCACCACCACCTTCACAGGGTAACTATGGTGTGGAGATGCCGGAGTTGGACTGGGGTGGACAAATGTAAGAAGTCACACAACACCAGGTTATAGTCCAACAGCTTTATTTGAAATCACAAGCTTTCGGAGCGCTGCTCCTTCTTCAGGTGAAGTGGAGAAATGCATAAAGACACAGCTTATATAGTCAGAGAATCATGTCAGATGTTTACAGGTAACCTTTCCAACTGCCATTTATCACACCTCGGCAGAGAGATAATCACAGCAGTCAAAGGTGTGAATGGTGTCCAAACAGGTCAGTCAGGGAAACATTACATCAAAGAACAATGAGGTGGGGTCACAAGGGGTCAAATATTGCAGATGCTGGGGTCTGTATGAAAAACAAAAAGACAGACAAAAAACATTTTTTTTTGGCTGGAAATCACAGCAGGTCCGGCCGCATCTGTGTAGAGAGAACAAGCCAATGTCGACTCGAGTCTGGTCCCTTTAATCCTCAGCAGCACAGAATTTCCTGATCCCCAACTGGTGAGCTCCCAGTCAGAGGCAGTACTGCCAGGAGCTCATCAGGATGATTAAAATTAAGCAGACCCGGAATTAGCCAATTCCATTTTCGACAAGCACAAAAGGCATGTTGTCATTGTTTCACTCAGGATTTCACCTTAGCAGACAGTCTATGTTTTACAGTGCTGAATATTTCTAAACAAGCTGGTCATTATACCAAACCGGTCATTCATAGTCACAAACAGTACAACAATTTTAATGTTTAGAACTTTGATTACTTTGTTTGGGACTGTGGTGGACTTGTTTATTGTGATTGAGACAATAGCTGGCAATAGCTGAGCCAAATAGACTAATGTAGGAACTGGGGTTCCTAGCCGAAGAATTGAGATCGACTCAGAAAATCAAAAACAATAAAATTTAATGAACAAACGAAGCTGTACAGGAAACTGTAGGATACAATGCAAATAGGTCTGGTCTGCTTGAAAGCCTCTCTGGAAACTGCTAGAAGGTTCCGAGCTCAACTGCTAGCAGGTTCCGAGCTCTGACGTTATGATGTCATCACGTTCTTCCCGCCGTTGAGAGATCACGTGACGGACGGCATGAAGGCATCACGCGGAGTACAGGAAAGAAGCCCTAGTACAGTTAACAGATACATTAAAGGTGCAGCCCCCAGCTGTACTACATTGCTGTAAAAGGAATTATATACAATTGTCCGTAATCCTCTGGTGGTTCCGCCACACTAAGATGATTCCATGTTCAATCTCTGATCTGCGCTAAATTGACTGATCTGAGCTAGGGTTGGCAGTGGTTCTACTACAATTTACCTTGGTGCCATTATAAGGGACGAGAAAATTGGTGAGTGTTCCCACTTCTAATCTGCTGGAGGGGTGTGTGCACAGATGTCAGATGAAAACTACATTGGCCTCCAGTTGAATAGACTTGTTGTATAGGCTCAATCATGAAGAAGTCACTTGGGCAAAGTAATGGAAAGTGACTACATGCATGGAACTCTTCATAGCAAGGAGTCGATGATTTGGCAAGGGGGGCTGGAGGGAAACCTGCAGAAAAACAAAAATTATTTTCAATCAGTTTAGAAATTTGTATCGTAATTGGTGTAATAACCTCAGTAACTATCTTCAGGAACTGATTCAGGGAAGCAATGTTTTTGTTGTTTGTTACTGAATTACTGGCAATATTTAATTCTGCAATTTTCAACATGGATTCAGTGCAGTATTTTTCAGCATTAATCAAAATACCTATCATTTTGTCTTGCAGTCCAAGATGAGACAACTCTGAAATGGAAAAGTAATTTGTAATGCATTGCCGTCTTTTTTAAATGGATAAAATGGACTTGCATTTCTTTTTCAAATAAGGTTGTGCGGCTTTTTAAAAATTTGATTTTGAAGTACAGGTAGTATTCTGGTTTGCTGGGTTTGGTATCAAAGATATAAAAATTAAGTATGCCAAACAAAGCATTGGGGTAGAATTTCCTCAGGGATTCTCTCGATCATCTGCTGTAACTTCGGTTAACCTGGAGAAATGGAGTAAACGACTGTTTGCGTTATTTCTTCACGGTTTCCATAGAAGTTATAGCCAGGGTTCAGGAGAACCCCCTTGTAAATTCTACCCCACTGTGGCTTACTAATGATGCCAAATGGAAATTCTAGTAGTGCTTTGATTGTTGTATTTTTCTAGTTCATTATATGTCAGTTTACAAGTGATTATATTAATTGATCATAATTCTTATAAGCCTTCAGTCTAGCATCTGTATAATTAAAAGTCTTGTGTATAATGCATCACACATTAAATCTACCTGCAACAGAAAACCAGGTGTCACATTTTTCTTAACGGCTGAAATAAGCAATTTAACAGTACTGACTTGCTGAAATATAGAACTCGTAGGAAAACAATTCCTTTTGAAAGGCTGAAATTTCAACCAGTCACAGCACTGAATTTAATTTTCAAAGTGATTGCTAATGCCATTTTTTATTTCTGACCCGGTTGAAGGTACATGTATTAAATAACATCATCAATTTACTTTATATAGCACTGTTAAAATGCAGAATGTCTCTCAAGATGCCATTACAAAGTAAACTCCCTTTGCACAAAGACTGAGTTTTTAAAGTGACAGCTACCAAAACAAGATTAAATATACTTATCACACTAGCGAAGGAGAGTTGGATTGCTAGATGGGGTGAAAAAAAATCACTTAGCATAACAAAAACATGGAGAGAAGGAGAAAAGACCAGAAAAAGGAAGATTAGGGGAGCAGAGGAAAGAAAGCAACGAGAAAGGGGAGGAGTCGAGCAGAGAACAGCAGAAAAACATTCTTTGGAGCAGGTGGAGGGATTGAGATCTAGTCTCCAGTGTCAACTGTATACATACTGCCAGTACTGGGAATTGTGTCACCACTCTGATTATCATTATAAAACACCCAGCTCCTCTAACTCATTGTGAGCATCATCACAAAAGACATGTTATTTTTGTCTACCACACTTATGTTTTACTGCTCGTTACCACATCTGTCTGGTCTGGCTAACAGAATTGAATCTTTAGACTTCTATAATTTTTCTTATGTATGGCCATGTTTGCTAAGCTTTCTTCAATTAATACATTTATTTTATGAAGATATACACATATATTTTTATGAAATAATTGTACGATTGAGGGTACATTCACATAGATATTTTGAGGTCATTGTGCAATCACATCACGAGAGTGTGCACTCTCATATATAGTTTCACTAGCTGAAGTGCCCGGCGGTGCCGAGGCTTTTTTCGAGGGGCATGTGTGTTGTTGGAAGAGAGAGAGAAGAGAGATGAGAGCGACTGGGTGGGGGGGGGGGGGGGGAGTAGAGACAGGAGAGAGATGAGAGCGCGACTGGGGGGGAAGAGAGACTGAGAGAGACTGGGGGGGTGAAGAGAGAGAGCGACTGGGGGGAAGAGAGAGAGCGACTGGGGGGAAGAGAGCGGGGGGGGAAGGGAGGGGGGGAGGGGAAGGGGCGGGGGTGGGAGGGAGGAGAAGGGGGGGCGGGGGGGGGGAAGGGGGGGGAACGGGGGGGAAGGGAAGGGGGCGGGGGGCCCCAGGCCGAGAGCCCCGCTCTCCGAGCCCCGCCTCCCCCGGCCGAGAGCCCCGCTCTCTCCGAGACCCGCCCGCCGAGCCCCGGCAGCCCCCCACCCCCCCCCGGCCGAGCCCGATTGCGGCTCTGAGAGACAGCCGGCGGCCAGAGCCCCACCCCCCCACCGCCGAGCCCGATTGCGGCTCTGAGAGGCGGCCAAGCCCCCGCCGCCCCACGCCCCCCCCCCCCCCCCCGCCGAGCGCGGAACAGAGACGCCGCGTCTCACCTGCTCCTGCTGCGCTGTGCACCCTGACACTCGTGGCTGACGCCAATTGCCCTGGGTAACCGTGACACGGCGGGGGGGTGGTGGTGGTGAGGAGCTTAGCAGCAGCCCAGTTACCTAGCTCGGGCCCGGCTGGGCAAGAAAGGCCCAGGCTTTCAGGCCTAAAGAAAAAAAACGGGCAACGGTGGAAAGAAAGAATGTTCAGGTTAGATAAATATTTACAAATGAGTGATTTATTTTAAAAGAATTTAATAAA